>NC_057801.1:55815849-56127848 GCF_018294505.1 Triticum aestivum | reverse complement strand
AAAAGAAGGGAGTCAGGACCGCTGGAGATGGGATCGTGGGTGGGTGGGTGGGGATTTTTGTGGGTAGGGCGTGGGTGGGGTCTCGGGAGTAAGGATAATGGATGGGTGGACTAGGTGGTGGGCCAGCGGGTGGGTGTGTCAGGCGCGCGTGGTGAGAGAGAGGCAGACACAGTGGATCGCGCGCGTGGTGAGAGAGGCGGGCGGCCCGGATCACGCCATGTCATCGATCCGTGGGATCAATCCGTGGCATGTGTTTTCTCTTTGCCGTCTGCGTTTATATTTACAGACGGCAAAGTCCCGACTTTGCTGTCTATAAATATAAACGCAGACGGCAAAGACTTTGCCGTCCCCAAAAAAAACACAGACGGCAAATAGCTCACTTCGCCGTCTGTAGAAAAAAAAGCAGACGTCAAAGATTCTTTGCCGTCTGTCGTTTTTCCGCAGACGGCAAAGTGAGCTCTTTGCCGTCTGTAATTTTTTTGGGAGACGGCAAAGACTATTTTACCATTAGATTTTCTTTGCCGTCTGCTGATGACGGCAAACCATTTCTTTGCCGTCTGCCCCGACGAAAAGCTGACGGCAAAGACGCTCCCTGACGGCATATTAGCTGTTTCCCGTAGTGCATGTGTCTCTTTTGTAATGTGGGTACCGTGACAACCTGGTGTGTTGTAGCTATGTATAGCAGCTTGGGTTCGCCGACATTTGGTGCTGCCAGAATTGGATTGGTGGCCAAGAGGGCTTTTATTTCCTCCAACCCAGCCATAGACGCATCCGTCCACTCGAAGTGTTTGCTGCGTTGAAGAAGGTGGTAAAGAGGTAGCGCCTTTTCTCCTAATCGGGAGATAAAGCGGCTTAGGACGGCCATGCATCTAGTTAGTTTCTAGATTTGCTAGAGGTCTGTTGGGGTAGCCAACTGTGACAGAGCTCGGATTTTAGTCGGGTTCGCTTCAATTCCTCTATTGGAAACATTAAAGCCCAAGAGTTTTCTTTATGGTACGCCGAAAACGCATTTTTCCTGGTTGAGCTTGATGTCGTATGTTTGGAGATTGTCGAACGTAAGCCTCAAGTCGTCTATTAATGATTCGATGTTTCTGGTTTTGATGATGTCACAACCGGTTTTCCAAGTATTAATTTCCCAGAAAATGGCCTTTGTGCTCACCAGCCCCAGGATTACTGGTAGCTGATGAGGCACCAACTTGATACAGAAATTCCAAGAAAAAATACATAATATGTAGTACAAGACCAGTCTGGCCTATGAGTACAACATAAGGTTGCTAGTGGTTGATGGCGGAAGCGGTTTGTGGTACATCAGCGTCTATGGGACTCCATTTCCCACAGGAACAGCTGACCAGGTTAACTCCTATCTTCGCGAGGCTGCTATCACCGTTGCTTAGGTTCCGAGGCTGTCATCGCAACGCTCCTCTCCATGCAAGAAATCTGGCCAAGACAATAGCCAGGGACAAGCCAGTGAGTACTTTTGCATGTATTCGCAAACATTATGAACACAGGTATAATATAACCAATGTTGCTCTAAAATATTTCATGATCACAACGTCAGTCATAAAATGGAATCCCTGATGCATGCAAGCAGGTTATTTATGTGCAACATGAATATGTAATAACAGAGTAGTAATAAAATGCACCTATCGGGTGTCTGAAGTGACGCCTCGAAAGGATAGTAAATGACGAGCGTGCCTCAGTCGGGCGTCCGAGCGACACCACATAAAGGGCTTATAAAGTAAATAAATAACTGCATGCCACGGTCGGGCGTCTGAGCAACACCACATAAAGGGCTTATAAATTAAATAAATAACAGCATGCCACAGTCGGGTGTCTGAGCGACACCACATAAAGGGCTTCTAGAGTAAATAAATAACAGCATGCCACAGTTGGGCGTCTCAGCAACACCACATGAAGGGCTTATAAGAAAACAATCACAGTGAATATCCAGGAGGTAGAACCGTCCCAGGGATACTCAATACTCCAAATAATATAAAGGGTTAGTCCATAATAATAATAATCATAATCATCATAAGTCACACGTCATGATCCATGTTCTGGTTTAGTAGCTTCTCCTCCGAAGACCGACACTAAGACCGACACTTGACCCAACCCAGACTGTAGTCCTTAACCATGGACACGGCTATTCGAATAGATGTTTAATCTCTGCAGAGGGTGTACTCTTTACCCACGAGTAACGGATTCCTTTAGTCCATCAGGACTAATTCCATCTACGGTCTTTCAATTGAAAACACACCTGACCGGCACACACCAGCTTAACTTACCGGTGTCTGGAATCACCCATGACACCTGTCAAGCAAAACTCTAAGTGGGGAGGCTACAACCTCGATTAGCATGGGATCAAATTTATACCGCGCGCTCTAAGGGGTGCCCCCCTCTCGGTCCCAACCGGAAACACCCATGCCCCCGGACCAGGTGGCCTGCCTACCAGCTACAACCGGTATCTTCCACCATGGCCTCTCTCTACGGTGTGTGCTAGAAAGGGGTTGACGACTTACTGAACCGTACCCTACTTGTTGTAGGGACAAGTGGTAGTACGAACCAAGTATGGGGGT
Source organism: Triticum aestivum (assembly GCF_018294505.1). NCBI lineage: Eukaryota > Viridiplantae > Streptophyta > Magnoliopsida > Poales > Poaceae > Triticum > Triticum aestivum. The sequence goes on along the minus strand of NC_057801.1, from coordinate 56,125,272 downwards.
TACCGGAACAAGACTCGATCTATGGTCGACTCAGGAGGTTTAAGTATTCCCTGCATGATTAGCATCACGAATATATTTCATTCAACAGACAGAATCACCACTCTTCATACCCCATCATGCCATGCCGGACACACTCGTCTCGACGAGGAACTAGGGACAAGCTCAGGTCTACCCAAGACAGAGACTTTCCTGGCTTCCTTTCGGCAGGCACGAAAAGCATTCGAGGATCATTTCTGTCACAAGCATGACCATTTCCAACGGCAAGGAAATCTCCAACATGCATTCATGCAAATGATCGTATTACCACATAAAATAACGAGTTATACGTATTACGGTGGTGTTATAATCGTGTCAAACAATGCACAGAAATATTATGCCAGGGTTCAGAATGCTTGCCTTCAAGAGTATGCAAGCGGGGGTGCAATTTTGAAAGTGGCCTTCCTCTTCAAAATCCTATTTTTGAAAATATTCAAATAAATACATAGTTTCAAAATAGTACAAAAAGTTTGCCTAATTATTTTTGAAATAAATCTTAAAATAAACTAGGTGAAATTTGAGGGAGGTAGGAAAGAGAATGAACTCATTTGGAGTTATATTTAAAAAGATATATCCAGTCAAAGTTTAGTCAATATTCTGTCTTTAATAAAAACCAGTAAAAGAAAACGTTTCGATGAGAATACGCTTTCGAATCGGGGGGGCGTACTCGGGGATTTTACGCTTCCACTTAAAACACGTGGTGGCGGGTCTGGGTCACTGACAGTGGGTCCGCGGGCCCACTGGTCAGGTTTGACTGGTCTTCTCTCCCTCCTCTTCCTCTGCCCGAGCGAAGGCGGGACTCCGGCGATGCTTGCTAGCGAACGGTGGCACCGTTCAAGAAACCGAGGCCATCCGCGGGCTCCGAGGGTTGAGGCGGTCCCTTCGGTGGTCGCTATGGTCCCTGGGGTGGACGGAGTCGCCGGCGGCGAGCTCTGCAGTGGACGGTGGCCGTCGGGCAGGGTGGGGTTCTTGCCTCTGGCGGCTCCTGATAAAAATTGAGCAAGGGGGTGGATTCAAGAGATGAAGGGGGAGCTTCTGGTGAAGTGAGTGGAGAGGGGGAGGCCCTGGTGGCGCCGGAATGATCGGAAGGGCGGCGGTGAGCGTCTCGGCCGGAGGTGAAGGGGAAGATATGGTGCTACCTGAGGCTGATAGAGCGAGGGGATTTCGTTTTATAGGCGCTTGAGGTCGGTTCGTCGGCTGCCTGAGGATAAGCACGATGGCGGCGGCACTATCGCAGAGCAGGGGAGGTGGGGACAGGCTGGCAGAGCTTGCACAGGTAGGCGATGGGGTTGTGGATGAGCACGGCGGGCTGGGGTACTCGGGGGTGCACCAGGTGGCCCGTACGGCACCGACCACAGCAGGCAGCGATGGCAGCTAGCTTCTGGCTTGCCGGAGACGTGGCGAGGGGCTATGGTGCTCATGAGGGAGTACAGGTCGAGGCTTGGCCCTATGCTGCGAGCGGCAGAGGGTCAGGATAAGCTCGGGAAACAGACCAGGGGTGCGGCGGCTCGGGCGCGGCACGTGCAAAACGCGCGCTCTGACCGTGCTCCGGGCACGCACGACAATCGTTCGACGAAATGCCAGAGCGACCAAGCTTGCCTGAATGCCACTGTAAATCAATAGACCTAGGTTAGAGACAGTTATAAGGCTACTAGACAACCTGGTTTGAACAGAGGGGGAAGTTCACAATACAATCTTACAACCATGCCAAAACTAGCCATGCGCTATAGGTGTTTGATGAAATGCCAGTGGCATCTAAAGGACTCTGATTGCAACAAAACATTCCAGATTGGTGTCTCCTTCATTCAAAAAGATGGTGGTGGAGTTGGTTTGGTAAAACAAGATACTTTGCAATGCAAGTTTTGGTGAAACTCAAATCTGGACAGAAAAGGAAAGGGGCAATCTGGTCAACTTAAAACATGCCTATGGGGCTGATCTCTTGGACTTAAGGGTTTGGTAAGGTTTATTACAAGCAGGAGAAAGCTCATGTTCACTAGAGCAAAAATAATTAGGGATGCAGTACAAAACACCCAACTGGGCCAGAATGAAAAAGAGGTTGATTCACTCAAATTTTACAAAGAACAATCAAGGATTTTCGCATAAAAATGATTTACATGCATCTACTGACATCTCCAAATTTTTATGTATTTTTAAAGAAATATTTAAATAGGTTGTAGTGCAAAATTGCCCACTGGACCAGATTTGAAAACTTGGTGTAGAGCTCAAAATCTCCAAAGAACATAAGATATTTTTGCACAAAAGTGAGTTAAAAACATCACATGACATCTCCAAATTTTGGTGGAATTTTTTAATAAATTTATCCAATGGTTGTAGTTCAAAAAGGGCTTCAAAACTAATGAAAAGCCATTTTAAGGAACAAAGTTCAGAGAGCAATAATTATGCAAATAAATCCACTACTAATAAAAAAATGTTTTATTAGAGGGTAAATAAGTCCAATAATGATTGAAAAGTTTTCACTTGGGAAAAACTCCATCAAAATAAAGAAAAGAATGGTTCTGAAATCAAAAGGAAATCCAGAAAATAAAAGTTTAAGTTTCCTGGCAAAATTTTAATTAATAAAACAAGGTTAAAATTTTGGGGTGTCACAACACTACCCCCCTTAAGAAAAATCTCGTCCTCGAGATTTGTTAAGAGTTGTTTTGAAAATATTATTCCTGTTAGTTGAAACCAGAAAGTTTTACTCACAGCACAAACTTTGTGTCGCCGAGGTTGGTTTTTGGCAGCTACGTCCGAGGTTAAAAATGCAATCGCACTTCGACATACTCGTGCATGGCTACTATTTAAAATAGGGGCGTACAAGCAACATCATTTAATTATGGCGATACAGGATCACATAATTACCGGGCGTGGACATACTAAGACTCGGTACTACTTGAGCGACTCTAATCAACCTTGTTAATATCTAAGCGGGCGTGCCTCGTGGACGTCGAGGTTTCTCCACGGTTTTCACCGTCGGGATTAGCTGGAGGGGGTTGAGGGGCTGCAGGGTCAGGGTAGCAATGATGACCGTCGCGGGGATTGTTGGCCACAATCCCGTTGGAGTGTGCTCCCAAAAGGCGACGAAGCACTTCTGGGGTCATCAAAGCACCTTGGTTGATGGCTGGGGCTGATCTCAAGGTCTCGATCGGTTGTCCGAACAGCACAACTGGGTTGTCGGCGTCGGGCTCATCTTCTCTTCTTCCTGGGGCCCGGCGGATCAGTTCTCCACGAGCTGCGATCAGATCAAGGGTGATCTGATCGAATAGTTCCTCTAGTGCACTTACATAGCGCACCAGATGCAACAATGCAGGATCCATCTCGTGATCTCCGTTGGCAACCTGGGGTGGCCTACCATAGCCATCACGGCTGGGGTAGTAGTAGAATGAGCGACAGTTAACTCTGGGCGACAAGTGCCGGAGTTGAACTATAGCCTCTCGAGCGGCTAGTTGGATGGCTTGTGGCTCAAAGGAAGTTGTCCTTCCGGTGAACCTATAGGGGCATTCTGGCGATAGACCCCTACCATAGATGTGCACGGTGGCCCAGAATTGATGGCTCTCACCGTTCATGGGTCCTTGGTACACAACATATTCTGGGGGTTCTTCTAATGCAAAGGCACGGCAGGTGAGGTTCGCGAGCACGGTCACAAAGCCTCCAAGGTTGTTTGCCGTGGTTTCATTGTGCACGACGGGGCCAGGCATTATAGCTCGGTTTGGGGAAGGAGTTTGTGTTGTGCTGTGTTGAGGCTAGCATGCCCCTTTTTATAGGAAAAGGGGAGGGAGTCTTCCTTTGCACGCTTGCGAATAAGACAATTTGGTTGTCGGTCACTGGCGCGTGATCGACAGGCTAGGCTAATAGGTTGGGCACCGACTGCCAAAAAGTGTCTGGTCACTGTGTGGCTATCTTGCACGGGAAGCTTGGCCGGGATAAGGCTAAGGTCTGGTGGGATGGTTAGTCTAGGTTTTTTGACCTGGCTAAGATAGGATTAGCCAATGGTCAGCCAGGCTCTGATACCAAGTTTGTCACGACCGGTTTTCTGGGTATTAATTTCCCAGAAAATGGCCTCTGTGCTCACCAGCCCCAGGATTACTGTTAGCTGATGAGGCACCAACTTGATACAGAAATTCCAAGCAAAAATACATACTATGTAGTACAAGACCAGTCTGGCCTATGAGTACAACATAAGGTTGCTAGTGGTTGAGGGCGGAAGCGGTTTGTGGTACATCAGCGTCTATGGGACTCCATTTCCCACACGAACAGCTGACCAGGTTAACTCCTATCTTCACGAGGCTATCATCACTATTGCTTAGGTTCCGAGGCTGTCATCGCAATGCTCCTCTCCATGCAAGAAATCTGGCCAAGACAATAGCCAGGGACAAGCTAGTGAGTACTTTTGAATGTACTCGCAAACATTATGAACACAGGTATAATATAACCAATGATGCTCTAAAATATTTCATGATCACAACGTAAGTCATAAAATGGAATCCCTGATGCATGCAAGCAGGTTATTTATATGCAACATGAATATGTAATAACAGAGTAGTAATAAAATGCACCTATCGGGTGTCTGAAGCGACGCCTCGAAAGGATAGTAAATGACGAGCGTGCCTCAGTCGGGCGTCTGAGTGACACCACATAAAGGGCTTATAAAGTAAATAAATAACTGCATGCCACAGTCGGGCGTCTGAGCGACACCACATAAAGGGCTTATAAAGTAAATAAATAACAGCATGCCACAGTCAGGCGTCTGAGCGACACCACATAAAGGGCTTATAGAGTAAATCAATAACAGCATGCCACAGTCGGGCGTCTCAGCGACACCACATAAAGGGCTTATAAGAAAACAATCACAGTGAATATTCAGGAGGTAGAACCGTCCCAGGGATACTCAATACTCCAAATAATATAAAGGGTTAGTCCATAATAATAATAATCATAATCATCATAAGTCACATGTTATGATCCATGTTCTGGTTTAGTAGCTTCTCCTCCGAAGACCGACACTAAGACCGACACTTGACCCAACCCAGACTATAGTCCTTAACCATGGACACGGCTATTCGAATAGATGTTTAATCTCTGCAGAGGGTGTACTCTTTACCCACGAGTAACGGATTCCTTTAGTCCATCGGGACTAATTCCGTCTACGGTCTTTCAATTGAAAACACACCTGACCGGCACACACCAGCTTAACTTATCGGTGTCTAGAATCACCCACGACACCTGTCAAGCAAAACTCTAAGTGGGGAGGCTACAACCTCGATTAGCATGGGATCAAATTTATACCGCACGCTCTAAGGGGTGCCCCCTCTCGGTCCCAACCGGAAACACCCATGCCCCCGGACCAGGTGGCCTGCCTACCAGCTACAACCGGTATCTTCCACCATGGCCTCTCTGTACGGTGTGTGCTAGAAAGGGGTTGACGACTTACTGAACCGTACCCTACTTGTTGTAGGGACAAGTGGTAGTACGAACCAAGTATGGGGGTTACTGGAACAAGACTCGATCTATGGTCGACTCAGGAGGTTTAAGTATTCCCTGCATGATTAGCATCACGAATATATTTCATTCAATAGACAGAATCACCACTCTTCATACCCCATCATGCCATGTCAGACACACTCGTCTCGACGAGGAACTAGGGACAAGCTCAGGTCTACCCAAGACATAGACTATCCCGGCTTCCTTCCGGCAGGCACGAAAAGCATTCGAGGATGATGGCTGTCACTAGCATGACCATTTCCAACAGCAAGGAAATCTCCAACATGCATTCATGCAAAATGATCGTATTACCACATAAAATAATGAGTTATCCGTATTACAGTGGTGTTATAATCGTGTCAAACAATGCACAGAAATATTATGCCAGGGTTCAGAATGCTTGCCTTCAAGAGTATGCAAGCGGGGGTGCATTTTTGAAAGTGGCCTTCCTCTTCAAAATCCTATTTTTGAAAATATTCAAATAAATACATAGTTTCAAAACAGTAAAAAAAAGTTTGCTTAATTATTTTTGAAATAAATCTTAAAATAAACTAGGTGAAATTTGAGGGAGGTAGGAAAAAGAATGAACTCATTTGGAGTTATATTTAAGATATAGACAGTCAAAGTTTAGTCAATATTCTGTTTTTAATAAAAACCAAAAAAAGAAAACGTTTCGATGAGAATACGCTTTTGAAGCGGGGGGACGTACTCGGGGATTTTACGCTTCCACTTAACACACGTGGCGGTGGGTCTGGGTCACTGATAGTGGGTCCAGCGGGCCCACAGGTCAGGTTTGACTAGTCTTCTCTCCCTCTTCTTCCTCTGCCCGAGCGGAGGCGGGACTCCGGCGATGCTCGCCGGCGAACAGCGGCACCGTTCGAGAAACCGAGGCCATCCACGGGCTCCGGGGGTCGAGGCGGTCCCTGGGGTGGACGGAGTCGCCGGCGGCGAGCTCCGCAGCGGATGGTGGCCGTCGGGCAGGGTGGGGTTCTTGCCTCTGGCGGCTCCTGATCAAAATCGAGCAGGGGGGTGGATTCAAGAGATGAAGGGGGAGCTTCTAGTGAAGAGAGTGGAGAGGGGGACGCCCTGGTGGCGCCAGAATGATCAGAAGGGCGGCGGTGAGCGTCTCGGCCGGAGGTGAAGCGGATGGCCTCTGCGGGTCAGCTTGATGCGCGGGATTGGTCTAAGGGGAAGATACGGTGCTACCTGAGGCTGATGGAGCGAGGAGGTTTCATTTTATAGGCGCGAGAGGTCGGTTCGTCGGCTGCCCGAGGATAAGCATGATGGCGGCGGCACTATTGCAGAGCAGGGGAGGTGGGGACTGGCTGGCAGAGGTTGCAGAGGTAGGCGACGGGGTTGTGGATGAGCACGGCGGGCTGGGGTACTCGGGGGCGCACCAGGTGGCCTGTACGGCACCGACCACAGCAGGCGACGATGGCAGCTAGCTTCTGGCTTGCCGGAGACGTGGCGAGGGGATGTGGTACTCGTGAGGGAGTACAGGTCGAGGCTTGGCCCTATGCTGCGAGCGGTAGAGGGTCAGGATAAGCTCAGGGAACAGACCAGGGGCGCGGCAGCTCGGGCGCGGCACGTGCAAAACGTGCGCTCTGGCCGTGCTCTGGGCACGCACGACAATCGTTCAACGAAATGCCAGAGCGACCAAGCTTGCCTGAATGCCACTGTAAATCAACATACCTAGGTTAGAGACAGTTATAAGGCTACTAGACAACCTGGTTTGAACATAGGGGGAAGTTCACAATACAATCTTACAACCATGCCAAAACTAGCCATGCGCTACAGGTGTTTGATGAAATGCCAGTGGCATCTATAGGACTCTGATGGCAACAAAACATTCCAGATTGGTGTCTCCTTCATTCAAAAAGATGGTGGTGGAGTTGTTTTGGTAAAACAAGAAACTTTACAATGCAAGTTTTGGTGAAACTCAAATCTGGACAGAAAAGGAAAGGGGCAATCTGGTCAACTTAAAACATGCCTATGGGGCTGATCTCTTGGACTTAAGGGTTTGGTAAGGTTTATTACAAGCAGGAGAAAGCTCATGGTCACTAGAGCAAAAATAATTAGGGATGCAGTACAAAACACCCAACTGGGCCAGAATGAAAAAGAGGTTGATTCACTCAAATTTTTCAAAGAATAATCAAGGGTTTTTTCATAAAAATGATTTACATGCATCTACTGACATCTCCAAATTTTTATGTAATTTTTAAAGAAATATTTAAATAGGTTGTAGTGCAAAATTGCCCACTGGACCAGATTTGAAAACTTGGTGTAGAGCTCAAAATCTCCAATGAGCAGAAGATATTTTTGCATAAAAGTGATTTAAAAACATCACATGACATCTCCAAATTTTGGTGGAATTTTTAAATAAATTTATCCAATGGTTGTAGTTCAAAAAGTGCTTCAAAACTAATGAAAACCCATTTTAAGGAATAAAGTTCAGAGAGCAATAATTATGCAAATAAATCCACTGGTAATAAAAAAATGTTTTATTAGAGAGGGTAAATAAGTCCAATAATGATTGAAAAGTTTTCACTTGGGGTAAAAACTCCATAAAAATAACAAAAAGAATGGTTCTGAAATCAAAAGGAAATCCAGAAAATAAAAGTTTAAGTTTCCTGGCAAAATTTTAATTAATAAAACAAGGTTAAAATTTTGGGTTGTCACAGATGACCACATCGTCTACGTAAGCTTCCACTGTTTTGCCGATTTATGTTTCGAGGCATGTTTGAATCATGCGTTGATAGGTTGTGTCGGCGTTTTTGAGCCCGATAGGCATGGTGTTAAAACAGAAGGGACCGTATGGAGTGATAAATGCCGTTGCGGCTTGATCGGACTCCGCCATCTTGATCTGATGGTATCCGGAGTATGCATTGAGGAAACACAATGAATCGTGTCCTGCGGTAGCGTCGATAATTTGATGGATGCGGGGGAGGGGGGAGGGATCCTTAGGGCAAGCCTTATTAAGGTCTTTGAAGTCGACGCATAGGCGCCATGATATGTCCTTCTTTGGTACCATCACCAGGTTTGCTAGCCAATCCGGATGTTTTATTTCTCTGATGAATACGGCTTCGAGTAGCTTGGCTAGCTCTTGTCCCATAGCTTATCGCTTGGGTTCTGAAAATCGCCGAAGAGTTTGCTTGACTGGCTTGTATCCTTTTAGTATGTTTAGGCTATGTTCAGCCAGCCTGCGTGGGATATCTGGCATGTCTGAAGGATGCCAGGCAAAAATGTCCCAATTCTCACACAAGAACTCGCGTAGTGCGGCGTCTATTGTGGGGTTCAGCTATGCCCCAATTGATGCCATTTTCGTGGGGTCCGTTGGGTGGACCTGAAATTTGACTATTTCGTTTGCTGGTTTAAAAGAGGTGGACTTTGGTCATTTCTCGAGTATCACATCGTCCCTGTCTACTGCGGAGCGCAGTGCAGTTAACTCTTCGGCCGCGAGGGCTTCGGATAATGCCTCCAGGGCTAGTGCGTCAGTTTTATTTTCGGCACGGAGTGCTATGTCCGGGTCACTGGCTAGAGTGATGATTCCATTGGGTCCCGGCATCTTGAGGTTCATGTATCCATAATGGGGTATAGCTTGGAATCTTGTGAATGCGTCTCGTCCCAAGAGGGCGTGGTATCCACTGCTAAATGAGGCCACTTGGAATGTGATTTCTTCGGACCTATAATTCTCTCGGGTGCCAAATACCACATCCAGTGTGATTTTCCCTGCGCATCGCGCCTCTCGGCTAGGGATGATTCCTCTTAAGGTTGTGCTGCCTCGCTCAATGCGGATCTTATCAATTTCCATTTTGTTAAGAGTTTCCTCATAGACGAGGTTTAATCCGCTGCCGCCGTCCATGAGCACTTTAGTAATCCGAAATCCATCGATGATTGGACTAAGGACCAAAGCAGCTGGTGCTCGGACTGTTCGGAATTGAGGTTCGTCGCTGGCATTGAAGGTTATGTCCGTATCATTCCACGGGTTTATTGTTGTGACCTGGCAGACTTCAGCGAGGCTGCGGAGCGCTTGCTTGCGCCTGTTGTTTGAGGCGAAAGTCTCGAAGACGGTTAGTACTATATTGTTATTTTCTGCGGGATGGTGTTCTGCGGTATTGTTGATGAGAAGGTCCTCGCTGCTCTTGGCCACATGCCGGAGTATCCATAATGCTCTAATACTGTGTGTTGGTATGGTGTCCGGTGTGCTGTGAATTTTGCATGGCCTATTGAGCCATCCCTCCAGTACGGTTCCACGCCCTATAGCGGGCTTTGTCTTCTTTGTGATTGGGTTGGGTGACTTGCGAGAGCGCACCCTTTTAGTTCGGACGAGGGGTTTAGTTAGGGCCGGAGGATCCTAGAATGTTGTTTGGGTCTTCCAGGCGCTTTCCTCACACAGTACTTCTGCACTATGGCCGCCAGGTCGGCAAAGTGTGCTATGTCACGGCGACTTATGGCATTGAGGATTCCCTTGTCCGTGCAATTTTTGAAAAAGAATGAGATTGCGTCTTCCTCGTGATAGTCCTTAACCTTTCTCATTACAAGGAGGAATCTGGCCCAGAAGTGGTGTACTATCTCTTGGGGCTCTTGTCTAATGTGGGAAAGATCACTTGTGTCTGGGTGGGTGGGTGCAATTAAGTCCGCACCTGACCCAATCTGGAACCCACGGGAGAAGGAGCTCCTGAGCTTGGTAGCTCGGGCTCTAGGATATTGTCCAATATTTGTGGCCTGTTGCCCGATTCTAAGTTCAGAGCCTGGGCCACGTCCTCCCGCAAAAGGGTATCCGGCTCAGAGAGCTCGGTAATCTGGACATAGTTCGTCCTCAAAATAGAGGAAGAATTGCCGTTTTGTTCCTCCACCACCGCTATCTGATGGGTGACCGGCGGAGAGTTAATCTCCCTTAGGTCGGGTTTAAGTCCGATCCAATCATAATCCGTAACGATTCCCAGGGCGGTGATGCAATCCAAGAGCTCTTTTAGGGAGGAGAGCTCCATTGGATCCATCTGCTCGGTGAATTCCGGGCTGACGCGGAGGTTGTTTTTGATGACCTGAGAAGTCATCGTCGGCGCGGCGGCCGAACGGGCTGTCATGACGAAACCGCCCAGCCGGAGAGTTTGGCCTACAGCCAGGGATCCTCCGGAGGTGATGTTGTCCTCGACAACGAGGCGAGCCATCCAGCCTTACAGCAACGACATAGTGGAACTCTCAATGAAAGCACCAATGTCGGTGTCAAAACCGGCAGATCTCGGGTAGGGGGTCCCGAACTGTGCGTCTAAGGCTAATGGTAACAGGAGGCAGGCGACACAATGTTTTACCCAGGTTCAGGCCCTCTCAATGGAGGTAATACCCTACTTACTTCTTGATTGATCTTGATGATATGAGTATTACAAGAGTTGATCTACCACGAGATCGTAGAGGGTAAACCCTAGAAGCTAGCCTATGATTATGATTGTCGTTCTACGGACTAAACCCTCCGATTTATATAGACACCGGAGGGGGCTAGGGTTACACGGAGTCAGTTACAAAGAAGGAAATCTACATATCCGAATATCCAAGCTTGCGTTCCACGCAAAGGAGAGTCCCATCCGGACACGGGACGAAGTCTTCAATCTTGTATCTTCATAGTTCAATAGTCCGGCCAAAGTATATAGTCCGGCTGTCCGAGGACCCGTTAATCCAGGACTCCCTCAACCGCCGCTGGAGACTCGCCCTCCATTGGAATAGCTGCCAATCGGGACGCCACATTGATCATATTATCCAAAGGGGTGGAGAAGTGACCTGATGGGGTCGGCATGTATTGTGGAGGGTTATCTGTTCGTTAAGGCGGGTCCGTCACCCATGGCTGACCCAGCGTTCCTGTCCCAGGTGCTTCAGTTCGGTTTACCGCTGCCGGACTACTTGGCCCTGCTCCTGGCGTGTTGAAGAGATTCATTGCTTCATAAACCGGCGGTAGACGAGACCTGTGCCTCCTCCTCAACACCTCATTTTAAGTGTTCTGATCCAGCATGAGCCGGTAATTCTCTGCCTGAATCCAATGTGACTGGGCATCTAAAGAGGCCCGTTCATCAGCCATCCTGGATTCCTCAGCCGCCAAGTCCTCCTTGGCCTGAGTTATCTGATCCCGCAGCTTTGTGACCTCGCATTATGCCGATCTTGAGTCTCTGGGGTAACTGATGTGGTCAACAATGTCGTCCAGGCACCCAATAAACCGGACAGAACTTGAGCTGGCCGACGCGCAGGGCCTCCTGCCCCAGCCGCCGATCCGGAAGTCATCGCTGCTGCCGTTGAAGATTGCAACATGGGCTATGTACCGGCCATGAAGATCGCAACCCGGTTTGGCGGTTCAAGGGGGTCCGAAATACTGTCGCCATCGGAACAGCCCCCGAACTGGCCATCTTGTACCTGGTACAGTGACTCGGTCTCGCCGGTGGATGATTCGCCATCTGAGTAAACGACCGTCTCACCATCGGACACCGGTTTAGATTCTGCATAGTGGATGAATTCCACGAACGCACGCTTCATGGCAGGCTAAACCCGGGGAGGACTCGCACGCTGAGCCGTCTCGACGAGGTCGGTGCAGATGTCTGGCTCAGGGCCCGGTTCGCCGATCTTGCCGATGAAAATGTGAATTCTGCCAAAGGGGACCCCGTACCCGTACTCGATTAAGCCGGCCTCGGGGCCCCAGCCTACATCGTTGATGTAGAGTTTACCGCGATGACTCTTGGTCATCCGGCCAACCGCGTTTCCTTGTGTCCTTCAAAGTTGCGCTTCAAGAACTCGAAACCATCGTACGATAGCCCCACAGTGGGCCCCAACTGTTGTGGAATTAACACGTTAGATGTTCTAGTGAAGGGACTTAGTCGTGGAGCCATCGCAACGAGATTATCTTGAAGGGGTTAAACCGGACAAATTACACGGGGAGTTTATACTGGTTCGGCCCCTTGCGGTGAAGGTAAAAGCCTATGATCCAGTTGTGGTGGAATTGATGGGGTCTCGATGAGCAGGGAGCGAATCCGCTTTACCTACCTCTCGAGTTGTTGTTTCTTGTCCCTGAACTGCCGGCGGGTCGTCCCTTTATATAAACAGGTTGACGCCCGGTAGTTTACAGAATACCGAGGCCAGCTCATACACGTGTCCGGCTCGGTTTCTACCTTTCCCAATCTTACCACACAAGTTACATATCTCATGGCAGTTTATGTCTATGGGCCCTAATCTGCCCTTGGACTCTAGGCCTCTAAGCTTCAATAGTAAAGCGCCATATTCCTTGTCTTCATGGGCCTCAATACGGATGAGCATAACCCGGCCCCTCCTGGGTGGTTTATACTTAGTAGTTATATCCCCAACATAGTGTATTAAGTTAACAAGAACGGAGTACTTCCTTAAGCAAGATGACGTGATGTAGAGGGATAGATCAAATCAATATGAATAAAACCCACCTTTTTACCTTAATAAAAAAAGTATGTGCCTCGCTACCCCCTCTGTCACTGGGTGAGGACACCGCAAGATTGAACCCATTAAAAAGCACCTCGCCCATGGCAAGAAAAATCAATCTAGTTGGCCAAACCAAATCAATAGATTAGAGAGAAATACAAAGTTGTCTTAATCATGTATAAAAGAGTTCAGAAAAGAATCAAATAATATTCATAGATAATCTGATCATAAATCGACAATTCATCGGATCTCAACAAACACACCACAAAAGAAGATTACATCGAATAGATCTCCAAGAACATGTGAAAGATCAAGGATGTCACCTAGGGGGGGGTGAATAGGCACTTTAAAATAATTACTGTTTAGGCTTGAACAAATGCGGAATAAACCTAGCAGTTAATTTGTCAAGCACAAAACCTAAAACAACTAGGCTCACCTATGTGCACCAACAACTTATGCTAAGCAAGACAAGAAACTATGTGATAGCAAGATATATGACAAAGAACAATATGGCTATCACAAAGTAAAGTGCATAGGTAAAGGGCTCGGGTAAGAGATAACCGAGGCACGCAGAGACGATGATGTATCCCGAAGTTCACACCCTTGCGGATGCTAATCTCCGTTTGGAGCGGCGTGGAGGCACAATGCTCCCCAAGAAGCCACTAGGGCCACCGTAATCTCCTCACGCCCTCGCACAATGCAAGATGTCGTGATTCCACTAAGGGACCCTTGAGGACGGTCACCGAACCCGTACAAATGGAAACCCTTGGGGGCGGTCATAGAACTCGTACACTTTGGCAACCCTTGAGAGCGGTCACCGGTACCCGTCAAATTGCTCGGGGCGATATCCACAACCTAATTGGAGACCCCGACGCTTGCCTGGAGCTTTACACCACAATGATTGAGCTCCGTACAACACCAACCGTCTAGGGCGCCAAGGCACCCAAGAGGAACAAGCTCTAGTGTGTCCAAACACCCAAGAGTAACAAGCTCAAGGGTACCAAGCACCCAAGAGTAATAAGCTTCTCAACTTGTAACTTCCACGTATCACGTGGACAACTCAAACTGATGCACCAAATGCAATGGCAAGGGCACACGGAGTGCCCAAGTCCTTCTCTCTCAAATCCCACCAAAGCAACTAATGCTAGGGAGGAAGATGAGAGGAAGAACAAGAAGGAGAACACCAAGAACTCGAAGATCTAGATCCAAGGGGTTCCCCTCACATAGAGGAGAAAGTGATTGGTGGAAATGTGGATCTAGATCACCTCTCTCTTTTCCCTCAAAAACTAGCAAGAATCCATGGAGGGATTGAGAGTTAGCAAGCTCGAAGAAGGTCAACAATGGGGGAAGAACATGAACTCAAAGGATTAGATTCAATGGGGAAGAAGACCCCCTTTTATTGGTGGGGAAATATCCAACCGTTATGCTCACAGCCCGCACAGAGCAGTAGTGCCACTCCTTTACCCCTTTGAAAAACAACAACGAGGAGGCAAAAGGCCAGTAGAACCACCGGAGCGGTACTACCGCTCGTCCTCACGGTACTACCGCAAATGGTAGCGGTACTAAAAAAATACTTCCGTGCCTACCTCCGCTGAGCAAAACACGAGATTTTAGTCCGGAGCGGTACTACCGCTCAGGAGCTGCGGTAGTACCGCTCTGGAGCGGTAGTAAAAAATTACATCCGCTCTAGTCGCGGTAGTACCGCTGCAGCCTTTACCAATACAGCCACAACATATGCAAACGGACTCCAAATTCAATGAAACCAAGTTTGTTGGAAAGCTAACGATATGGGCTAACACAATCTTGATAGAAATATCAATAATAAGCAAATGAGAAAAGGACCATAAGAAAATGGTGAGAACCCTTCCTCGGATAAGACCGGTAAAACCTCCAACACCAAAAACATCATAGAAGACGCATGCGAATTCCGTTTTCGATGAAATCAAGCTTGTCATCAAGATGACCATAAGCTCTAAGACTCAAAAAGAGAACCAAAAAAGAACAAAGAAACATGATGCAAGGATGCAATGGTTTGAGCTCTCTACTAACGATACGATCAAGCTACCAACACGAGAGCCCCCCTTGATAGTATGACAAACAATCCTATAACCCGGTCTCCCAACTACCACCATGAGACCGGTAAAATAGAAAATCTATCAAGGGCAAACCTTTGCCTTGAACATGGTCCACTTGAGCTAGATGATGAAGATCTTGACTCCCTCAAGTTGGACCACCTTTCTTGATTGCGTTGGCTCGATGAAGACTAGATGATTGCTCCCCCATAGTCCACTATGGGTGAGCCACTCTTCGGCTCACCTTCACAAGTCCATTGTCACCACAATGGATGGCAAGCTTCAAGCACTCGATCTCTTCATGATGCATCACTTGAACTTGCACACCGCATCCTAACCCCACAAAGAACTCTCACGAAGACCATGGGTTAGTACACAAAGCATAATTGACAATGCTTACCATAGCTTGGGATCACTTGATCCCTCTCGGTACATATTCTATGCTTTGTGTGTTGATCAACTTGATTCACTCTTTGACTTAGTCTTGGTCAACCTCTCACAAGACCAATCTTTTAGGTAATTCCTTGAATAGCACCTTAGTCGATACAAACTCTCCTTGAAACCAACACATGTACTCCAAGAAAAGCCTATGGACAAAACCTTCAAATATAACTCAAGGCAACCATTAGTCCATAGAGATTGTCATCAATTACCAAAACCAAACATGGGGGCACCGCATGTTCTTTCAACATCGATCAGAACATTGTATTAAAATCAAAAAGAGAGAGCAGAAGCCATCTAGCTACTAGCTATGGATATGTAGGTCTGTGGTAAACTACTCACACATCATCGGAAGGGCATCAAGGTTGATGTAGAGGCCCTCCGCGATCGAATCCCCCTCCGGCGGAGTACCAGAACAGGTCTCCAGATGGGATCTCACGAGGACAGGAATTTGCGGCAGTAGAAAAGTATTTTTGGTGTGCCCTCTAGTATACGGGGAATATTTGGGTATTTATAGAGCAAAGATTAGGGTTAAGGAGGTATCAAGGGGGCCCACAAGCCTGGGGGCGCCCCCCTAGGGCGCGCCTTCAAGGCTTGTCGCCACCTGGTGGCCCCTCTAACCCCCTCTTGAAGGTTCCTGGGTGTCTTCTGGTCTAAGAAAAATCCTCAAAAAGTTTTGTTCTGTTTGGACTCCGTTTGGTACTGATTTTCTATTTAAGACAAAAACAAGGAAAACCCAGCAACTGGCACTTGGCACAAGGTTAATAGTTTAGCCCCCAAAAATGATATAAAATAGCATAATAATGCATATAAAACATCCAATATGGATAATATAATAGCATGGAACAATAAAAAATTATAGATATGTTGGAGACGTATCATGGAGTAATAGTAGTAGATCCAGGCAGGAGTCGGTCTACTTGTCACGAAGATGATGCCTATATTCATGATCATTGCCTTAGATATCATCATAACTATGCACTTTTCAATCAATTGCTCAACAGTAATTTGTTTACCCATCGTATGCGTTCTTTCAAGAGAGAAGCCTCTAGTGAAAACTATGGCCCCTGGGTCTATTTTTATCATTATATTTTCAGATCTATAAAATCAAAAACACAAAAACCTTGCTGCAATTTATTTACTTTTATTTTATTTTGTACTTTTATTTATCTTTTATATCTATCACTATCAGATCTCATCCTTGCAAGTAGCTGTGAAGGGATTGACAACCCCTTTATCTATTGGGTGCAACTATTTGTTTGTTTGTGTAGGTGCAACCATTAGTGACTTGTGTGTTCTTCCTACTGGATTGATACCGTGGTTCTCAAATGACGGAAGTACTTATCTCTACTTTGCTGCATCACCCTTTCCTCCTGAAGGGAAAAACCAATGCAAGCTCAAGAAGTAGCAGGAAGAATTTCTGGTGCCGTTGCTGGGGAGGATCCACATCAAGCCTACCAAGTACCCATCACAAACTATCATGTCTTGCATTTATATTATTCTTCATTTGCCTCTCATTTTCATCTCCCCCACTTCTAAAACATTTTCAGACACAAAAATATTTGCCTTTTTATTCGCCTTCTCTCTGTTTGCCTTTTTGTTTCCTTTTTGTTCGCTAATGTCTTCTACGCAACCTTCTTCTTGTAGACTCGTGTTGGGCCTCCAAGCGCAGAGTTTTGTAGGATAGAGAAAACTATCCCTCAAGTGGATGACCTAAGGTTTATCAATCCATGGGAGGCGTAGGATGAAGATGGTCTCCCTCAAACAACCCTGTAACCGAATAACAAAGAGACTGTTGTGTCCCCAACACACCCAATACAATGGCAAATTGTATAGGTGCACTAGTTTGGCAAAGAGATGGTGATACAAGTGTAATATGGATGGTATAAATATATTTTTATAATCTGAATAAATAAAAACAGCGAGGTAACTAGTAACAAAAGTGATTAAAAACGGTATTGCAATGCCTGGAAGCAAGGCCTAGGATTCATACTTTCACTATTGCAAAGTCTCTCAACAATGATAACATAATTAAATCATATGGCAATCCCTTAATGTGCGACAAAGAGTCACTCCAAAGTTCCTATCACGGAGAACATAAGATGAAATTGCTTGTAGGGTACGAAACCACCTCAAAGTTATTCTTTCCGATCAATCCATTGAGCTATTCCTATAAGCGTCACAAATAGCCCTAGAGTTCATAGTAAAATAACACCATATGATACACATAAATCAACCCTAATGTCACCTAGATACTCCAATGTCACCACAAGTATCCGTGGGGCAATTATACAATATGCATCAAACAACTTCAGATTCATAATATTCAATCCAAAACCAAAAACTTCAAAGAGTGCTCGAAGATTTCTAATGGAGAAATAAGGACGAAAATGTGCATCAACCCCTATGCATAAATAAACCCAAGGTCACCTCAAGAATCCACGATTTGAGTGCCATAACATACATCAAGTGAATCAATAGAACACCCCACTGTCACCACGGGTATGCCATGCAAGAGATAAATCAAGTGTTCTCAAATCCATAAAAGTATTCAATCCGATAATAGTGAAACCTCAAAGGTAGAAACTCCATTCATCACAAGAGGATAGAGAAGGAGAAACACCATATGGTCCAACTATAGTAACAAAGCTCGCGGTACATCAAGATCGTGCAAAATCAAGAACACGAGAGAGAGAGAGATAAAACACATAGCTACTTGTACAAACCCTCAGCCCCAAGGGTGAACTACTCCCTCCTCGTCTTGTAGAATGCCACGATGATGAACATGGCCTCCGGTGATGATTTCCCCCTCTGACAGGGTGCCAGAACGGGGTCCTGAGAGGTTTTTTGTGGATATAGAGGCTTGCGGCGGCGGAACTTCCGATCTAGGGTTCTTTTTGGAGGTTTCTATATTTATAAGAATTTTTGGCGTCGAAAACGCAAGGAGGTGCCTGAGGGGCCCACAAGCCCTCCGGCGCGCCCAGGGGGTAGGGCGCGCCCCCTGGTATGTGGATTCCTTGGGACTCTTCTAGTCCAGCTACGATGCTTCGGGGGTCTCTTTTGGTCCATAAAAAATCACCGTAAATTTTTAGCTCGTTTGTACTCCGTTTGATATTCCTTTTCTATAAAACTCAAAAACATGGGAAAAACAGAAACTGGTACTGGGCTCTAGGTTAATAGGTTAATCCCAAAAATAATATAAAATAGCATATCAATCCATATAAAACATCCAAAACAGATAATATAATATCATGGAACAATCAAACATTATAGATACGTTGGAGACGTATCAAGCATCCCGAAGCTTAATTCCTGCTCATCCACGAGTAGGTAAATTATAAAAACAGAATTTTTGATGTGGAATGCTACCTAACATGTTTATCAATGCAAGCTTCTTTATTGTGGCATGAATGTTTAGATCCATAAGATTCAAAACAAAAGTTTAATATTGACATAAAAAGAATAATACTTCAAGCATACTAATAAAGCAATCATGTGTTCTCAAAATAACATGGCCAAAGAAAGTAAATCATATAGTTTGGCTATGCTCCATCTTCATCACACAAAGTAGTAGATCATGCACAACCCCGGTTTTAGTCAAACAATTGTTTCATACTTTAGTATTCTCAAAACTTTTCAACTTTCACGCAGTACATGAGCATGAGCCATGGATATAACACTATAGGTGGAATAGAATATGGTGGTTGTGGAAGACAAAAAGAAGGAGATAGTCTCACAACAACTAGGCGTATTAACGGGCGATGGATATGCCCATCAATAGATATCAATATGAGTGAGTAGGTATTGCCATGCAACAGATACACTAGAGATATAAGTGTATGAAAGCTCAAAAAGAAACTATGTGGGTGCACATCCAACTCGCTTGCTCAAGAAGACCTAGGGAAATTTGAGGAAGCCCATCATTGGAATATACAAGCCAAGTTCCATAATGAAAAATTCCCACCAGTATATGGAAGTGATAACATAGGAGACTCTCTATCATGAAGATCATGGTGCTACTTTGAAGCACAAGTGTGGTAAAAGGATAGTAGCATTGCCCCTTCTCTCTTTTCTCTCATTTTTTATTTTGGGCTCTTTGGTATCTTTTTTTGTTTGGGCTCTTTTGGACTCTCTTTTTTCGTCCAGATCCTCATCCCAACTTGTGAAGGAATCATAGTCTCCATCATCATTTTCCTCACATGGGACTATGCTCTAATAATGATGATCATCCCACTTTTATTTACTTTACAACTGAAGAAATACAACTAGATACTAGAACAAATATATGACTCTATATGAATGCCTCCGGCGCTGTACAAGGATATGGAATGATTAAGAATGACATGTATAAAAAAATATGAATGGCGGCTTTGCCACAAATACAATGTCAACTACATGATCATGCAAAGCAATATGACAATGATGAAGCCTGTCATAATAAACGAACAGTGGAAGTTGCATGGCAATATATCTCGGAATGACTATGGAAATGCCATAATAGGTAGGTATGGTGGCTGTTTTGAGCAAGGTATATGGTGGGTTTAATGCACTGGCAAAAGTTGTGCGGTACTAGAGAGGCTAGCAATGGTGGAAGGGTGAGAGTGCGTATAATCCATGGACTCAACATTAGTCATAAAGAACTCACCACTACTAAAATCAGCTTCTTTGCCGTCCGCCGTGGCGGACGGCAAATGCACGGGTGCCGGACGGCAAAGTCCTTTGCCGTCAGCCAGCGGACGGCAAACCGTCCGACTGAACACGTGCCAGCAAAGGCCTTATTTGCCATCCGCTTCGTAGAAACGGACGACAAAGGATTGTGCCGTCAGCCATCCGAGGCTAGCAGACGGCAACGACGATAGACGACAGCGGTGTGAGGTGAGAGCCGTTAGGGGATTAATGGCATTATTTGCCGTCCGCCAGCCGACGGCAAAGAGGCAAAGCTCTTTTCCATCCGCTGACGAACGACAAAGAGCTTAGCTAGGGCAGCACTGGGATGCTGCCACGTGCACAGATATGCCGTCGTCAAGCAGACGACATAGATGGCCCTATTTGCCAGGCCTATTTGGTCACTTTGTCATCCGCTTGCAGACGGCAAAATGACCAAATAGGCAGCCAATGTTGCCAGTTTGCACAGGTGACTGCCACGTGTCCTCTTTGCCGTCGGCTAGCGGACGACAAAGAGCTTTGCCATCCGCTAGCTGACGGCAAAGAGCTTTGTCGTCCGCTAGTTGACGGCAAAGAGGCTACACATCCCCTGTTTTTTATTTAAATCCAATTAATTAGACATGGTTTCAAACACATATATACATGCATACATATCCAACAGCATGTCCAACAACATATTTGATCAAATCCAACAACATAGTTCAACAAAGTCCAACATATCCATATATAGATAACCACAAACAAGTTTCCAACAACATATCCATATAGACATACATATCCAAACAAGTTTTCCTAAACAACAAGGAAGCACCAGAAGAATAGTACACTCCATGAATCCAAGCGTTCCTCATGTAAAGCAAATCTGCAAATTTGGGAAAGATGAAAGTTAGAAGAAGAAGTAGAAGAAGAAGAAGACTAGTTAGAAGAAGAAGACTAGTTAGAAGAAGAAGAAGAAGAAGATTTTTATTCTCTTTCTTTTTCTCCTCTCCTCTTCTTAGAGCTAAGCTAGGTAAAAATGCTAAGTGTAGGTCATTTTAGAGCTAAGCTAGGTAAATATGTCATTTTGGAGCTTAGTAAGGTTATTATGTCATTTTCGAGGAAAATAAGCTAAGTCTATATCATTTAGGATGTAACAAAGATTATCATGCCATTTTTGACCTAAGTATTCTAAGTATGTCATAAATGAACTGAATAAGCTAAGTATAGCTCATTTTTTTATATAACTTGGGTAATTATGCCATTTAGAAGGAAATAAGCTAAGTATCCATTTGTAAAGAAAAACATTAGAGAAAACTTACCCTCATCACAACAAATATGATGAAGATCGCAAGTAAGGTAACAATTGATCCAACAGCATAATGATACCAACCCTCATTATCAATGGCATATTTGCTAATCTTCTTAAGCTTCAGGCGCATTGCATCCATCTTCAAGTGCATTGCATTCATCTTCATCTTGTGATCATCGATGACATCGACAACATACAACTCCAATGTCATCTTCTCTTCTTCAATTCTATTAATTTTTTCTTTCAAATACTCTTTTTATTTTTCAACTAAATTTAACTTCTTGACAAGAGGGTCGGTTTCAAATTCCGGTTCACATACCTCCTAGATTAAAATATCTCTATGTAAATTTGATGGCCATAATTGTCATAAATACGAAATGCAACAAATTGTTATGAAAGAGAATTTACCACATCCGAATCATAAAGCAGGCGAGGGCCGACAGGGACGGAAATGAAGACCATGACACTATGTATAAGAATTTGTCTTGCAGCCTCTGCGATGAGGATTAAAGCCGTGTTTTGAAATTTTCAAACAACCAAACCGACTTGAGTTAGTTTGGGTGTTTCAAGTTTCAACACTTCGCTTTGAATCGTCACCTCTGAGACTGCCAGGCAAATTTGCAATGGTGTTCGACCGCCATCGACACCGAGAACTGTTGCTGCTGGACGCAGGACCCCTGTGTCACTTGTGGGACGTGGATGTAGTATTCGACACCGACGGCCATATGTACCTCGCACTGACGATACTTACTATTTAGGCTACCATCGACACCGAGGAACCCCCTAATTAACCCCCTAATTCGCAATGGTGTTCGACCGCCATTGACACCGAGAACAGTCGACGCATGGTCGACGGGTCAGCACTTGGACCGGGGGTTCTCGGCATGGGCGTCGGGACCCACTGGCTCCACCACCTATCCCCTCGGCAACCCTCTTCCTGTTTCCCTTTTTCTTCTTCTTCTACTTATTTTTATTTTTTCAATTATTTTCTTCTTCTAACTATCTAAACCTAAATCTGGCAGTAACCTAATCCTACCACTGAAACCTAAACCTAAACACAAAAAATAGTAAAAAAAATCACCTTGGGCGATGGGGCCGGAGCGCTGCCGGGGCGGCAAGCCTTGGGCGGCTCGGCGGTGGTGGAGAAGGCGGAGGGTGTCGGTGTCAAAACCGGAAAATCTCAGGTAGGGGGTCCCGAACTGTGCGTCTAAGGATAATCGTAACAGGAGGCGGGGGACACAATGTTTACCCAGGTTCGGGACCTCTCTATGGAGGTATGTCAGGACCCCGACTCAATGCCACATCGATCTAGCATGTAACACCTCATATCACTTTGCGGCCTCACGCACGGTATTCCCACGGGTGTCGCCTTACCTTTGCCCGGGACCGTTTGCGCCTTTTGGCACACGTATATGATAGTGTCGCTAGCATCCATATGATAAGGAGCCCGGGCTGACATGGCTAGTCGTAAACCCAAAGTGGCACAGACTTACAGGGACAGGCATCCATGACCCAGCATCGAATGTGTCGGTCATCAGCGAGTGAATCCAGGCTGTAGCACTGGGCTAGCAGGACTCCGGTGAGCCGGGCTGTAGCGGGCTAACAGGACTCCGGTATTCATCGCGTGACATTTCCCCGAAGGGACAGACACTGGAACGAAGAAGGACACATGCCGGCCAGCCTAAGTGTTCTGGAGCAGTAGCAAGCTACCATGGCTCAGTGGAAACACTAGGAGACATTTCCCCATAAGAGAGGCTACTAAAGATAAACAACTAGATGGTCAGATCCCACACATACCAAACATTTCAATAACATACACACAATATGCTCGATATGTGCAAATACAACATGGCATCACAACATGACTCTACAACTCAAGTAATTTATTCAGTAGGCTCCGAGGAGCGGGATATTACAAACATGGGTCTCATGACCCAACAATCAGAGCATTCAAATCAAAGCACAAGCGGAAGCTATCATGTTTGAGTACAGACATCTATAGCTGGAAAAAGGCTGAGAAGCCTGACTATCTACCAGATCCTGCCGGGGCACAAGATCGTAGCTGAGGTAACAAGCTAAACGTCGAAGACCACGCGGAATTACTAGTGAGACTGAAGTCTCTCTGCAAAAACATAAAATAGGCAAACGTGAGTACAAATGTACCCAGCAAGACTTACATCAGAACTAACTACATATGCATCATTATCAACAAAGGGGATGGTGGGGTTTAACTGCAGCAAGCCAGCTTTGACTCGGTGGCTATCCTGAACTACGACTGCAAGTAACTCTTTTGAGGTGGCGCACACGAGTCCACATATTCACCATATCAATACACCACTATGGATCCGCTCCCGTCTCCCTACGAGAACGCCATCCATAGCACTCACGCTTATCTTGCGTATTTTAGAGTATCCACTTTCACTTGTCTATGAACTGATATAAGCGACCCAGAAGTCCTTTACCGCGGACACGGCTATTCGAATAGATGATGTTAACCCTGCAGGGGTGTACTTCTTCATACATGTTTCCACCACTTAGCGTCTGCACACGACATGTGCTCGGCAGACTTCAAGCGAAAGCCGACGTGGGTGTAGACCACGACCTACCTAAACACTCAAGTCTCTAGTCCAGGTTTATCGCCTATTCGGGTTCCATCCATGAGGAGATCCGGCCGGAGTTTCGCTCACAGCCCCAAACGATGTGAACAGGGTTCCGTGACACCAAACGGGCTCCCGGTATACCCGGCCACGTGCCTACCGCATCACAGCCCACCCCTCCGGTCAGTGCTGCCCACGGCCTCCAGCATACTACAAACACGAGAAACTACTTGCAACTCCTGGACAGAGGACAAGGGTGATTAAGAAGTCGAGCGGGGTCATATTTCCGGGCCCAATGTATGGTAGTAGCTGAGTCATGGATCACAAACACAGAACTCAGTTCCTAAGGACGACTTCAATGAGACAACCCACCATGTACTCCTACATGGCCTCTCACCGCTACCTTTACCAAATCGTGTTCACACACTTAGCTCTCAATGGTAGGACATGTTCACACACCTCTGATTCATTCCCGATGAATCAGACCTGACACAACTCTAAGCAGTAGCAGGCATGACAAACAAGCAAGAATGATTAGGCACAACAGGGCTCAAACAACTCCTACTCATGCTAGTGGGTTTCATCTATTTACTGTGGAATGACAGGTCATGCAGAGGATAAATGGGTTCAGCTACCGCAGCAGGTAACAGATGAATCGTTGTTGTCCTAATGCAGTAAAAGAGAGCAGGAGCGAGAGAGTGGGTTTGTATCGGAATGAACAAGGGGGTTTTGCTTGCCTGGCACTTCTGAAGATAACATTGAGTCTTCATCAGTGTCAACGATCACATCATCGGTATCACGTCTATCGAGAGGGGACAAATACCGGCAACACAGAAGGGAACACAATCAATGCAATGCACAATATGATGCATGATCATGATATAGCAAAATGAATGTGTTTTGGGCTAATGCAACTAGCAACAGATTAAATGAAGTTGGTTTGAATATAAGATTCAAATTCAAACTCCATATGTGATTATTTAAATGCCCTTTATTTGTTTTGTCCAAAACAGAGGACAAACATTGTTCAAACATGCATGAAAATGGTACAGATGGATTCCTTGAATTTTTCTGATAATTTTTCATATATAAATTATTTGATTTGGAGTTACGGTTGAATTTCTATGATTTTTAGAAGTTTATACAATTTTCTGGAATTTCAGAATATTAATAATTCCAGTAATTCATTATTGCGTCAGCCTGACGTCAGTGTGACGTCAGCAGGTCAACAGGTCATTGTCCAGTCAAACCTGACAGTGGGTCCCGCGTGTCAGTGAAATTAGTTTAGTTAGAATTTAATTAAACTAAACTGGATTAATTAACAGGGCTGGGCCCCACCTGTCAGTGACTCATCGGAGTCAACCAGGGCCCACCCGTGGTCAAAGTCAACGTCAGCTGCGCCGGCGTTTAGCCGCCGGCGAGCCTGACGCGGCGGTGAGAGTGGTTTTGGCCACTCCGACGACCAAAAGGGCCGCGGAGGGCATCTAGGTGGAGCTGGGGACGAGCCGAAGCTCTTGGTGGAGTTAGCTGGGGTCGGGGTGGCCGGAATCGGCGCCGGCGACGACTTAGGTGGCCGCCGGAGTTCGGTTGCGCGCGGGATCGCGTTTCAGTGCGTAGAAGAGCGGGGCAAGGGGCTAGAAGGGTGCTACGCATCACGAGGAGTAGGTTGGACACTCCAGGGTGACCATTTGGTCACCGGAGCATCGTCGACGGCGAGCTCAGGCAGCGGTGCATCTCGGTCATCAAGGGGGCGACGACTACGGCAATCAAACAAAGATGGGAAGAGGGGGAAACGGTGGCGGAGCTCACAGCGGGTGCAGCGGTGGCCTCGGCGAGGTCGGGGACGCTCCGGAGCCGACGAATTTGACGGTGATGGCCGGCGGGTCCGAGGTAGAAGACGAGCCCGGTGAGGCCGTTCGGGGGCTTCTGGAGGGGCAAGGCTTGGTGAGGTGGGTCGAGGACGGAGTGGCGGAGCTTGTGGGCTAGTCGGGGAAGCGAGGGAGGCCCGGTGGCCGTGGTGGCAGTGGACGGTGGCGACGAGCTCTGCTCGGGCGCGAGAGGGGGAGAGCAGAGAAGGGAGAAGGGGGTCGGGAGAGAGTGAGAGAGAGGAGCGAGGGGGCTGCGTGGCGTCACGGACGGGGTCCAGGGCGACGAGAGAAGGCGGCAAGCAGGAGGTGGCCGGGGCATCGCCAGCGCTCGCCACCGAGCTGCTTCGGGGCGAGGGGAGGAAGACGACAGGGGGGGGGACGCCTGGTGGGCTGGGCCGCACAGGAGCTGGGCCGGCTGGGCTACCAGGTGAGCGCCAGGTAAGGTTTCTCTCCTCTCTGCTTTTCCTATTTCTGTTTTTATTTATTTATTTTGTTCTGTGTTGTTTTAGTTTAGTAAAATACTAAACAATTTTATAAAATCCTGAAAATAGTTATGTGGCTGGAACTAAAATATACCAAACCACATAAAATGTTCCAGTATTATTGGACATATATTATTTATATATCAAATATATATCCAATGCAAATAGTTAGTTATTTAATTCAAAGGCCCAAAATAATTAACTCTGAGATACCAAAAATATTGTTTTGAGTTTTACCTCTTTGCAATATTTTCAGAGACTAAGAGGAACATTTTCTTGGACTTCTTTGAGAGGATTTTAATGTTGATCATTTTTAGAAGGTTTCTGAGGCTTTGAAAATCCCTCAATTCAAATTTCATTTGAATTAAAAACATGATGCTCACATGAGGTCTAGCTTAGTGCATAACAGGACCAGGGATGTGACAACTCACCCCCACTAAATGAAAATCTTGTCCCGAGATTCAAGCGTAGGGTAAGGTGAAGGGGGAACGCAAACTAGCACAATCTTCACGATCCAGGTTGCACTTCATAGGAACGTTGTTTCGATCACCATCTTTGTCTCGACGTCTTGTTCTGAGAACTCCAGTTATTATGACAATGAGAGGAGAAGGAGATTCTAGAAGGATCGGTCTTCTTGAAGGTCGAATAACTCAGGATTAACTCACAGAATGAGACATAGCAACATCTCTCGAGTTGAGACACGAGATACACATCAAGAGGGGTGGAAAGAAACGGATGACGAAGGTTCACTAGGTGGACAACAATTCCACACTTAAAAAGGTGTAAACGATTGTCAACGTAGCGAGGAATTGAGTTTCCATGATGCCACAGCGGGACATCCTGGAGGAGGGTGATTCGTAGATTATTACCTTAGGTGGCAAAAAGAATTACCTTTGATATAGAGATCATTGAGACTCTCTATATCAGCCTAAGGCAAATCACAACAATCGATTGGCGGGGTGCAAAGGAATGGTACACTCGGGCTAGAATGGATGATGTGGACTACCTTGTTGAAGACAACGCAATGGATGATTTTTGCTTATCACCGGAAATGGAAGAGACCCATGGTAGAATGGCACATTGGCGGTGAAAGCTGGGAACAAAATGCAAATGCTGGGAATGATTCTGGTAACTGGGGAAGAACCCAACAATAGAGAGTGAATTCACTGTTTGAAAACGTCATAGCATTGCCGAGGAAACTGAGAGGAATCCCAGTTAGTGCCGATGATAACACGTAGATCTTGTGCATGCTCTCAAGAACTTGAGCATTTCCATATTCATCAAGGTTTTACCAACATCCGTGTCAAGGATCCTGGCAACACAACATACTACCATGATGGCTAATGATGGATGATGCAGACGCAAAGGAAGATAACACCTTCTCAGATTACACCTTAGCGAAGCCAAGGATCAAAATCTGGATGATCGACCGAGAGACATTTAGCACTCCGCTTCTAATGTTCTCCTTGATGTGCTATTGTAACCCATTCATAGAAATGGTCTGGTATCTAGAACATCAAGTAAAAAGGTCGGACTTCGGGATCTCAAAAATCATAAGGCACAACTAGGGAGTAAATCCTACGAAGTCCTTATGGGAAGGTGGCCAACTTCCTCAAACAAGATACTATAATAATAGGTCTACCAGATGGGTGTGTTGGCCACGACATCCACCTTACCGGTTATTGAGAGACCAATATTATAGTTCTTGGGAAATGTTCCAACCATCACATCTGCCTGAGATTCAGATCTGGTTGGTGTCAGGATATTCTAGACTCATCGAGTCTAGGAAGAAAAACGAAAGTTTGCAACACAAATCAACGAGATGACGTTGCGGGATTCTCGAGAAATGAACTAGGATAGTAAGCTCCAAAGCATGAGCTGGTTCTGCTACAAACATGTGAACACGTTGTCCCAGACAAGCATGGCCACATGGTAGTCTTACAATAAAACACTACCGAGTTCTGGTAGGGAACCATCATCGGGGATATCAGAGTCTTGTGCATTACCATGGATTATCACTTAACTCTTTTCCCTGAACAAATCAGTCAGGGGCTTGGTGTGCTCGGGACACATATAGATTGAAGGTTGCAAGTCTTCAAACCACAGAATTCTTCGCACGTGTGCATGACTGATTTGGAATGATTCCAAAGGAAACAAAACAATCTTTTTCAAATTCACGGCGGCAACTTTCACCAAATGCACGTGTATAAGAGGAAGTCACTCCTTCCATTAAACAAGTACTTCATGAGCTAGCATGAACAAATGCTTTCAAAAGTTTCCAACACTAGCTTAATGTTCAGCAAAATGATGGAGGAGATAAGGATGTTGTCAATGGGCTCAACAACAATTCATCTGGGTTTCCTTTTAAAAGGAATTCCATAGTTAAGTGAACACGGTGATAGCATTAGTCAGACCCAAGAATATAACGGTGTATGCTCGAGGAAAAACCACGAGTAAGACAACATTACGAACATCGTTGGTTCTGACTTGATTTGAGGATAGCCCACACCCAAATCAAAGGTTGGACAAGATGATAGGTCCATTAACTGATCACGAGGGTCAGTCGATGAAAATATCAACTTTCTTCAACACACACTACACAAGAATATCCCTTTGGAATGAACTAAGTCAGGCAAGCTTTTATCTTCCAACTCTCCAAGTTGTTGCCTAGCTTAACCAACTAGCTCAGGGGTATCCAACACGGATTCTTGGAGAAAGGGGTGGTTTACAGGATAAACCAACTTGATCACGAACTCAACATAACAGTCAGGTGACAACCTGGTGATACTTTCGAGAAGATATTCGGAAAATCACGAACCACCGATATGTTAGTAAGCTCGAGAACAATCTTGCTTTTGAGGCAAGACGATATGATCAATAGAGCGAAGATTTGAAATAATCCTAACTCATCGATCGAGGAGTGCACCGAGAACAAGGACTAGGTAGCACAATCAGTCTTAGGGTGACGATTCAATAATCAACACGCTAAGAATGAGGTTATCGTCCATTTAACTACCAAGCAACAGAGTTGCTAGCAGTATTGATTTCACACGCCATGATTCATTTGTCGGCATTCCGGTTACAATAACACAGGAACCGAGGAATGAACAATGATGGCAAGAAGTATCACTGTGCCAAGAGTTCATAGGATGGTGTGCAATTCCTATAACAATCCTGATATAAAAGATGGTAATACTCCAAGGTAGAGCAGAACAGAAGCTGGATTAGCAATTTGATCTGCGAAGCACAACTTCTTTGACCCAATCCTGGAAATGGACAAGGTACTGGAGTTTGTTTCTCCTAGTCATTCTGGAATAGAATGGCTTGACGGACCACAAGAGTAATAGGCATCGATGAAGGAATGCACACATAATCTTGACTATCAATTGATAGACGAGGGTCAGAAGACAACTAAAGAGGGACAACTCAAAGGAACATATAACTTTCCGAGTTGTGGATGCATAGATTAGTATGTCAAACCAAGTTCAACATAATTCTTCCAGATAACCCATGCAGAAAGGTTGAGCTGGCAGAGTCACAATATAGCATGGAGAACTCATCGAGAGCACTCTTGTTGTCATCTTTTGGTTCAGAAGAACTCCTGCCAATAATGGTCCATGGTATTTGGAAGAACGATATACCACGGACTTCAAGGACTATCGCAAAGGTTACTAATAACCTAAGGGAGATAGCAATTACTATCAACATGAAGTAAGTAGGGTGAATCTCGGGTTCAAAACCCAGGAATAGAATACCTACTACTAAGTAGCACCACGGGATGCTTTCGAGAATGACGGCCAGAATCTTCACACTGGGAACACAAAACATTGCTAGATTACTAGCTGACTCCCTAAAACACCTAGGGTCATAATAATAGCTCCAACAAATATGTCATGGCAATAAAGTACCTCAACTCACTGATTTGTGTGATTAATCTGACCAAAAGCACATTGGAAACAGAGGGAAGGGATTTGCAAATGCATCCGACTATTTTAGAAACCTGGGATGACTCGGACAACATAACGGCTGTAAATGCTCAAAAAGATTTGAGACAATCACAAAAATGGTGGCAAAACCACTCGGAAGCACAATATGAAGGTTTCGAGATCAACAGTTAACATACAGAAGTAGTAGGAACTGGACTGAGACTTAAGTCCAACAGTTCTATAGGTCTATGGATTAGTAACACGTGATCCTGATAGAAAGAAGAGAAAGCCTAGTTCCTTAACTACGCAGGAAAGATAAGATGACTCAGATCAGAAGGCATGAGATATAAGGAGTAAAAAGAGCCTTACGTTCCCATCCCACAATCAATTCCCTTATATAACTAAAGAATTTCTAGACTCAACTTCGACCAGTTTGGCTTGGTAATCCTACAGGCAGTCAAGCTCTGATACCAACGCTGTCAGGACCCCGACTCAATGCCACATCGATCTAGCATGTAACACCTCATATCACTTTGCGGCCTCACGCACGGTATTCCCACGGGTATCGCCTTACCTTTGCCCGGGACCGTTTGCGCCTTTTGGCACACGTATATGATAGTGTCGCTAGCATCCATATGATAAGGAGCCTGGGCTGACATGGCTAGTCGTAAACCCAAAGTGGCACAGACTTACAGGGACAGGCATCCATGACCCAGCATCGAACGTGTCGGTCATCAGCGAGTGAATCCAGGCTGTAGCACTGGGCTAGCAGGACTCCGGTGAGCCGGGCTGTAGCGGGCTAACAGGACTCCGGTATTCATCGCGTGACATTTCCCCGAAGGGACAGACACTGGAACGAAGAAGGACACATGCCGGCCAGCCTAAGTGTTCCGGAGCAGTAGCAAGCTACCATGGCTCAGTGGAAACACTAGGAGACATTTCCCCGTAAGAGAGGCTACTAAAGATAAACAACTAGATGGTCAGATCCCACACATACCAAGCATTTCAATAACATACACACAATATGCTCGATATGTGCAAATACAACATGGCATCACAACATGACTCTACGACTCAAGTAATTTATTCAATAGGCTCCGAGGAGCGGGATATTACAAACATGGGTCTCATGACCCAACAATTAGAGCATACAAATCAAAGCACAAGCGGAAGCTATCATGTCTGAGTACAGACATCTATAACTGGAAAAAGGCTGAGAAGCCTGACTATCTACCAGATCCTGCCGGGGCACAAGATCGTAGCTGAGGTAACAAGCTAAACATCGAAGACCACGCGGAATTACTAGTGAGACTGAAGTCTCTCTGCAAAAACATAAAATAGGCAAACGTGAGTACAAATGTACCCAGCAAGACTTACATCAGAACTAACTACATATGCATCATTATCAACAAAGGGGATGGTGGGGTTTAACTGCAGCAAGCCAGCTTTGACTCGGTGGCTATCCTGAACTACGACTGCAAGTAACTCTTTTGAGGTGGCGCACACGAGTCCACATATTCACCATATCAATACACCACTATGGATCCGCTCCCGTCTCCCTACGAGAACGCCCTCCATAGCACTCACGCTTATCTTGCGTATTTTAGAGTATCCACTTTCACTTGTCTATGAACTGATATAAGCGACCCAGAAGTCCTTTACCGCGGACACGGCTATTCGAATAGATGATGTTAACCCTGCAGGGGTGTACTTCTTCATACATGTTTCCACCACTTAGCGTCTGCACACGACATGTGCTCGGCAGACTTCAAGCGAAAGCCGACGTGGGTGTAGACCACGACCTACCTAAACACTCAAGTCTCTAGTCCAGGTTTATCGCCTATTCGGGTTCCATCCATGAGGAGATCCGGCCGGAGTTTCGCTCACAGCCCCAAACGATGTGAACAGGGTTCCGTGACACCAAACGGGCGCCCGGTATACCCGGCCACGTGCCTACCGCATCACAGCCCACCCCTCCGGTCAGCGCTGCCCACGCCTCCAGCATACTACAAACACCAGAAACTACTTGCAACTCCTGGACAGAGGACAAGGGTGATTAAGAAGTCGAGCGGGGTCATATTTCAGGGCCCAATGTATGGTATTAGCTGAGTCATGGATCACAAACACAGAACTCAGTTCCTAAGGACGGCTTCAATGAGACAACCCACCATGTACTCCTACATGGCCTCTCACCGCTACCTTTACCAAATCGTGTTCACACACTTAGCTCTCAATGGTAGGACATGTTCACACACCTCTGATTCATTCCTGATGAATCAAACCTGACACAACTCTAAGCAGTAGCAGGCATGACAAACAAGCAAGAATGAGTAGGCACAACAGGGCTCAAACAACTCCTACTCATGCTAGTGGGTTTCATCTATTTACTATGGAATGACAGGTCATGCAGAGGATAAAGGGGTTCAGCTACCGCAGCAGGTAACAGATGAATCGTTGTTGTCCTAATGTAGTAAAAGAGAGCAGGAGCAAGAGAGTGGGTTTGTATCGGAATGAACAAGGGGGTTTTGCTTGCCTGGCACTTCTGAAGATAACATTGAGTCTTCATCAGTGTAAACGATCACATCATCGGTATCACGTCTATCGAGAGGGGACAAATACCGGCAACACAGAAGGGAACACAATCAATGCAATGCACAATATGATGCATGATCATGACATGGCAAAATGAATGTGTTTTGGGCTAATGCAACTAGCAACAGATTAAATGAAGTTGGTTTGAATACAAGATTCAAATTCAAACTCCATATGTGATTATTTAAATGCCCTTTATTTGTTTTGTCCAAAACAGAGGACAAACATTGTTCAAACATGCATGAAAATGGTAAAGATGGACTCCTTGAATTTTTCTGATAATTTTTCATATATAAATTATTTGATTTGGAGTTACGGTTGAATTTCTATGATTTTTAGAAGTTTATACAATTTTCTGGAATTTCAGAATATTAATAATTCCAGTAATTCATTATTGCGTCAGCCTGACGTCAGTGTGACGTCAGCAGGTCAACAGGTCACTATCCAGTCAAACCTGACAGTGGGTCCCGCGTGTCAGTGAAATTAGTTTAGTTAGAATTTAATTAAACTAAACTGGGTTAATTAACAGGGCTGGGCCCCACCTGTCAGTGACTCATCGGAGTCAACCAGGGCCCACCCGTGGTCAAAGTCAATGTCAGCTGCGCCGGCGTTTAGCCGCCGGCGAGCCCGACGCGGCGGTGAGAGTGGTTTTGGCCACTCCGACGACCAAAAGGGTCGCGGAGGGCATCTAGGTGGAGCTGGGGACGAGCCGAAGCTCTTGGTGGAGTTAGCTGGGGTCGGGGTGGCCGGAATCGGCGCCGGCGATGACTTAGGTGGCCGCCGGAGTTCGGTTGCGCGCGGGATCGCGTTTCAGTGCGTAGAAGAGCGGGGCAAGGGGCTAGAAGGGTGCTACGCATCGCGAGGAGTAGGTTGGACTCTCCAGGGTGACCATTTGGTCATCGGAGCATCGTTGACGGCGAGCTCAGGCGACGGTGCATCTCGGTCATCAAGGGGGCGACGGCTACGGCAATCAAACGAAGAGGGGAAGAGGGGGAAACGGTGGCGGAGCTCACAGCGGGTGCAGCGGTGGCCTCGGCGAGATCGGGGACGGTCCGGAGCCGACGAATTTGACGGTGATGGCCGGCGGGTCCGAGGTAGAAGACAAGCCCGGTGAGGCCGTTCGGTGGCTTCTGGAGGGGCAAGGCTTGGTGAGGTGGGTCGAGGACGGAGTGGCGGAGCTTGTGGGCTAGTCGGGGAAGCGAGGGAGGCCCGGTGGCCGTGGTGGCGGTGGACGGCGGCGACGAGCTCCGCTCGGGCGCGAGAGGGGGAGAGCAGAGAAGGGAGAAGGGGGTCGGGAGAGAGTGAGAGAGAGGAGCGAGGGGGCTGCATGGCGTCACGGACGGGGTCCAGGGCGACGAGAGGAAGGCGGCAAGCAGGAGGTGGCCGGGGCATCGCCAGCGCTCGCCACCGAGCTGCTTCGGGGCGAGGGGAGGAAGACGACAGGGGGGGGACGCCTGGTGGGCTGGGCCGCACAGGAGCTGGGCCGGCTGGGCTACCAGGTGAGCGCCAGGTAAGGTTTCTCTCCTCTCTGCTTTTCCTATTTCTGTTTTTATTTATTTATTTTGTTCTGTGTTGTTTTAGTTTAGTAAAATACTAAACCATTTTATAAAATCCTGAAAATAGTTATGTGGCTAGAACTAAAATATACCAAACCACATAAAATGTTCCAGTATTATTGGACATATATTATTTATATATCAAATATATATCCAATGCAAATAGTTAGTTATTTAATTCAAAGGCCCAAAATAATTAACTCTGAGATACCAAAAATATTGTTTTGAGTTTTACCTCTTTGCAATATTTTCAGAGACTAAGAGGAACATTTTCTTGGACTTCTTTGAGAGGATTTTAATGTTGATCATTTTTAGAAGGTTTCTGAGGCTTTGAAAATCCCTCAATTCAAATTTCATTTGAATTAAAAACATGATGCTCACATGAGGTCTAGCTTAGTGCATAACAGGACCAGGGATGTGACAAGGTAATACCCTACTTCCTACTTGATTGATCTTAATGATATGAGTATTACAAGAGTTGATCTACCACGAGATCATAGAGGCTAAACCCTAGGAGCTAGCCTATGATTATGATTGTTGTTGGCCTATGATTATGATTATTGTTTTCCTATGGACTAAACCCTCTGGTTTATATAGACAACGGAGGGGGCTAGGGTTACACAGAGTCGCTTACAGAGAAGGGAATCTACATATCCGAATCGCCAAGCTTGCCTTCCACGCAAAGGAGAGTCCCACCCGGACACGGAATGAAGTCTTCAATCTTGTATCTTCATAGTCCAACAGTCCGGCATAAGCATATAGTACGGCTGTCCGAGGACCCCCTAATCCTGGACTCCCTCAATAGCCCGTGAACCAGGCTTCAATGACGATCAGTCCGGCGCGCAGATTGTCTTCGGCATTGCAAAGCGGGTTCCTTCTCCGAATACTCCAAGGTAGATTTTGAACACATGAATCATGTCTGACTCTGCAAAACAAATTCCACGTACCATCGTAGAGAGCACAATATTCCATGAGTCCATTCTGCTGACAACTTTTACCTAGCGTGATATCACGTTGCGGCCCGGTTATTATCAAAACCGTTTTCCCCAACCTGGCCCTACACGTCTTGCGAGGCGGTTTTATTTGCACGTCTTGTCGAAGCAGAGATCGTGTTGCATTTATCACAGGATTCTCATCAATAGGGGCGTGGGTAACCCAACCATGCCGTTAATATGAGTCCTCGGTTTAGGAAAGTTCCAAACGGCCACGCGGAGGACGCTTGATATTCATGCTCTTTATAAAGAGGTCAAGACCTGTCCTTTTCTTTCCATGCCCGATCCTTCCCTTCCCCTACCTCAAGTTCCAACACCCAAGGTTCAGTCTAAGCGCTTCGGACCTTCAACCATGTCCGGATCCAACCTTCAAGGACGGTGGATGGCCTCTTCCGAGGACATCAAGAGGCTTAGGGAGGCTAGGTATCTGACCGCCGAAGCCCTTCACAGGCTACCTGCTCAAGGGCAGGTTATCCCCACTCCTGAACCCAACGAAAGTGTCGTATTCATCTCCCACTTCCTCCGAGGGCTAGGCTTTAGTCTTGATCCCTTCGTTAGAGGGCTCATGTTCTATTACAGGCTAGATTTTCATGATCTAGCTCCAGATTCCTTCCTTCACATCTCGTCGTTTATCGTCGTGTGTGAGGCCTTCCTCCGCATTACCCCACACTTCGGCGTATGGCTCAAGACCTTCAATGTGAAGCCGAAGATGATTGACAGGCGACATGCGGAGTGCGGAGGCGCTATAATAAGAAAAGGTGCCAATGCCTTATGGCCAAAGGGTTCCTTCCCGGAGGTGTCCGACCTATGGCAACAGGAGTGGTTCTATATCACAGCATCCTGAGGCACAAAGTGGGTGGCCACCCCAGCGTTCCGATCTGCCCCTCCACCACAACTTGCATCATGGGTCAACAAGGGGTTGGACTGTGGACTAGTTAATGACGTGCTGACATTGCAAAGCCGCATCCGAGATCTCCTCGTGAGGGATATCAGTCTCGTCAAAGTAATTCAAGTAATGTTAGTTCGTCGGGTCCTGCCATGCCAACGTCGATCTCTCCGTATGTGGGAGTTCAATCCAGAAGGACTGCGAACCATTCAACACTTCTTCGGCGTGACGCTCAAAGGAATGTATCGATTATTCTTCGGATCACGAATAAAGTGTCTGGACACAACAGAGGATGCGGGTCTCAACTGCAACCATCCAGATACCAAAGTAAGTAACTCCGTGACCGAACATGCTGTCGTTATATTTGTCACAACATTATTCTAAAAAACCACCCTTGGCCAGGAGAGGATCAGGTGTTCGGCCCCTCTTCCCGAAGGCTCGCCAGATCCTGTACTAACCAGGATGCTGGCTCGCGCACCTTATCAAGTGCCATCAGGAAAGGACGAGTGGAGGAATAGGGAAGCCGAAAGCGGGCTTCATGCTGGAGGTACATTACGCATCCTAACCGAGGGAATTAGTGCCCCGGGTTGGAGGATGATCAGGGAGGAGAATCTAGAATCCCCTCTCCCCACGGGAAGAAAAAGACCGCTCGTGAAGACTCGGAAATGAAGGTTTCCAAACGAGGGAAGAAACCTTCACCAGGGGGCCCTGCCCTGGAGGGCATCCTTACCGCACAGCGCCCACAAGTGGGCCAGCCGTCAACCGAGCCATAAGTGAACAAAGGCACTTTAGTAAGCATGCCCTGCTCTTTTCCTAAGAATAACAACCGATATGTATGTTTTACAGTCCAGCTCATAGCCCTTCTCAACAATGTTCGTCCTCGGGGGATCTACTTCCGGAGATGATGGAGAGCGAAACGCCTCCTCCTGCTTCGCGGACGACCCTAAGGTGTCGTCCCGGAGGATCTCTCCTGATCCGCAAAGGCCAGAAGGTAACTCTTCGGCCGTCCAAAGTCCGGAGTTCTCGGCTCCTAAGGAGACCAACAGAAAAAACCCAGGATTGTCCGGCGTACAACTAGACACATTGACGGGTCTTCTGGAGCAAGCGTCTATCTCAGAGGCACATCTTACCTTAATGGGTACGGTATTTGAGAGGATTTCATCCACAAAAAGCGGGTTGAATGAAGCCTTCCCGAGCCTGCTAAGAGGCTTTGAGGTATGCAAAGTGATGATATATATATTTTTGACTGTACCGCACACGCGAGGTGTACTTTGTATAGATAGTACCCCTGAGACTCTGGTTGCCGTCCAGATGAGGCGAGCAGAGGATCATAGTCTCAGGTAATGAGAGCGCTGCTTCCGTGCGCAGGTGGCTGTAGATCCGGTGGCTGACCGAAGTGCTGAATTTGCCGAATTGAGGTGGCAACTTGATGTGGTGGATGCGGACATCACGCTTGTGAACAAGCGGTTGACGAGGCACATGGTATGTATATTCGGGTGGTCAGCAAATATTAAGACGAGCATGATGCTAGTATTTATAGTATGCTTTGACTGCAGATGGAGCTGCCGCAATGGAGACCCTTCGGGCAGAACTTGCCTGGGCCAAGGAGCAAGCCAGGATAAGTGATGCGGCCGCCCTGAAGGCAGCCGAAGAACTAAAAGCCGAACAGGCTGCTCATCGTCAGAGTGAGGATAAAATAGCCCACATGGCTCTTGAGCTGCAAAATGCTGCTAGCCGATATGAGCTTCTCGAAAAGGAAAACCAAACGAAGGCGGCTGACCTAAAGAATGCCTTGCAAGTAGCAAAACAAACTCGCTCTAAAATCAGAGCGACCCAGGAGGAGCTTCGGCAAGCCAGTGATATCGCGGCTGGGAAGCCCTTTTTATTGAGAACGAAGTTTGGCGATCCGAAGTATGCCCCTCTTGATCAACTGTGGAGTTCTCTAGACGCATACTTGGATTTAGCAAAGAGTGCTGCTGATGCGACGGAGTATTTCAAAGATCGGAAAGATCATGAGGTGGAAAGATTGTTCTGGTCGCAGTTCAGTGCTCCAAAGCGCCCGCTGCTGTTGAATGAGAAAATGGCTGAGTGGGCCGAGCTCCAAGGTTGTCCGGGCTTGCCATAGGCTGTCGTGGATCATCTGTGGCCGAAGGAACCGAGCCCGGGTAGTTATTTTGGTTTGGTGCAACGATTTCTTCGTGTTGTGCCGCATATCGACGTTGTCAAGAGGTAGGCGTGCCTACACTACTAGGGAAAAGCTTGTCAAACAGACGCTTACTAGCAGCGTGAGTTTATAACCCTCACTACTGCTACTTACTAGTAGCGCAAGTTTTTAAACCTCGCTACTACTAAGTTGATAGCAGTAGCGCGGGTTTTTAACCCTCGCTACTACTAAGCAGTCTCTACCGTGCCCCCAGGGACATGCCATAGTAGTACCGCGGGTTTTTAACCCTCGCTACTACTAAGTTGATAGCAGTAGCGTTGGTTTTTAACCCTCGCTACTACTAAGTGGTTTCTACCGTGCCCCTGGGCCATGCCATAGTAGTAGCGAGGGTTATAAACCCACGCTACTACTAAGTTGATAGTAGTAGCGCGGGTTTTTACCCCACGGTACTACTAAGCGGTCTCAACCTTGCCCTCGGGGACATGCCATAGTAGTAGCGAGGGGTAAAAACCCGCGCCACTACTAAGTACTGTGCTTTTTAAACTCCAACCCCCCCCCCCCCAAGTGGATCACCTTTTCAGTTTTGTAAAAAGCAAAAGAAAATGATAAAAACTTCAAAAATTAAAATCCTTTGAGATGTAGTTATGTTACTACATGTACTACTTAGGAAAATTTTAAAACTTAAATTTGGACATGTTTTGCAAAAAGTGTAGGGAAAATGTAAAATGGCTATAACTTTTGCATACAATGTCAGAAAAAAACGTATAACATATCAAAATGTTTAGCACGAAAATCTGCATCCGATTATGACGGCCTATGGCCTGTTTGCAAATTTTTAGAATCCTCAAATTCTAAAAGGAAAAAAAGTTATGCTCAAATTTCAGCTTTTTTTGAAAATTTTGGTCAAATTTGGTCAAACTGTGGTCAAACTACTTATTCAAGAAGTATTAGTGTTACTAAATAATTATTCAAGAATATTAGTGTTACTAAATAATTATTTTAGCTTCTTGGAATTTTGGTCAAATCTGCTCAAACTGTGGTCAAACAATGGTCAAATTACTTATTCAAGAAATATTAGTGTTACTAAATAATTATTGTTTTTAAGAATAATAGTTTCAAACTCAAACAGTGAAATGTGTGACTTCATGCTCAAGCTAAACTCTTGACGATTAATAGGATTGACATCTTACTATTGTCAGGAAAACAACAAGTGCAGACTTGGAAACGAGGGAGAATAGAACCCGGAAGTTAAGCGTGCTCGGGCTGGAGTAGTGAGAGGATGGGTGACCGTCCGGGAAGTTAGATGATTTGGAATGATGAGGGGTGACTAGAGATTAGATATTAAATTGAGCAGCGATGAGGGGTGATTAAAGATTAGAGGTTAAAATAAGTCAGAAATTTGGGGGGAAAATTCGAAAAAAATTCGAAAAAAAATTCAGAGATTAGAGATTAGTAGTAGAGCGGGTTTGTACCCACGCTACTACTAACGGACGTAATAGTAGCGCAGGTGGCACCCGCGCTACTACTACCTATTAGCTGTAGCGTCG
Source organism: Triticum aestivum (assembly GCF_018294505.1). NCBI lineage: Eukaryota > Viridiplantae > Streptophyta > Magnoliopsida > Poales > Poaceae > Triticum > Triticum aestivum. Next base: position 56,085,251 of record NC_057801.1, on the reverse strand, counting down.
TATCAGTAGCGGGCACCCGCGCTACTAATATACCTAAAACCCGCGCTACTGCTAGGCTTTCCCTAGTAGTGATAGAGGGTGCGCGGATGGCTCTTGCCCGTGTTAAGACATATTGGGTGAAGATGGAGGCCACCGATATTGCAACCAGGGGTCCGCCCCGGGGTCAGGACTCGCCCGAGCACTATTTTGAAGAAGTCCTAGAAGGTGCCCGTTTAATAGAGGCTCAGTGCTCAAAGAATACCATGTTCCAGTGACATGTATCTTGATTGTAAAAATGAATGCTTTTGATAATAAAGGCTATATTTATACTTTTGCCCGTAAAGTATTGTAGTACCTCCTGTGCGGCCGTTTATGTATGTATGTATATAACCTGAAAGTTTGCAGTCGTCGGCTTCAGCCCCCACGCATATAATGAGGGGGTGTTCGGCAAAGCGCGTAATCACACTTGATCCAACGTCTTGGTCCGTTAAGGAGGTGATAGCGTGGCGAACAACACTACAAAAAAGAGACACATCCATGACATTTTGGGCAGAACGATTTTTTCTGGCATAAATATGACACTTCTATGACGATAATTGTGACAAAACCCGGTATCATCATAGATGTGGTGGGCTCCTACTTATATGACAAAAAATCATGACAGAAAATGGGATTTTCATCTTGGGCGGGTCGGAGACAAAGCTGCATGACATTCTTTGGGCCGTCCATGACGGGAAAAACCATGGTAGAAGCGAGGGCGAGGAAAATTTCAGGGAGTTCCCGGTTACGGTGGGTGGTCGGGGGCCGAGCGATGCACGTTTCTCTCGTACATGTATGCGCATGTGTGCGAGGTGTTGGCTCTAACTGAACCCGAGCGAGGCGTTGGGCTCTAACTGAACCCGAGGGATTGCACTGTAGGCTACGTGTTACTGAACCCGAGTGATCGATTCCATCGCTACTGCTGCTAACTGAAGTCGATCAATGCGACCTCTCTGGATGAACAGTGAGCATTGCGCGGGGGTTTGGATGAATAGTGAGCGGTGGGAGTGGATGAACAGGACCCGTGGCGTTGCCTCTGGATGAACAGGACCCCGATTGATCGAGCCGGTTAGGGCTGGATGAATAGGACCCCGTGGAGGGCTGGATGAACAGTAGACGGTGGAGGGGTGGATGAACAGTAGCCCGTGGAGGGGTGGTTGAATAGGAGCCCGTGGAGAGGGGTGGTTGAACAGTAGCGGGTGGAGTAGCGCACGGTGGAGGCTGGATGAATAGGAGCCCGTGGATGAACTGTCGCAGGTGGAGGCTGGAGGAGGTCGACGGTGGATGAACAGTAGCCCGTGGAGGCTGGAGGAGGTCGACAGTGGAGATGAACAGTATCCCGTGGAGTCCCGTTTTGCGGTACGCCACACCCCTCCCGATGAACATGACCCCCGTTCGACCGTAGCGCTCCAACACAAGTCCGTTTCATCCGTTTTGCGGTACGCCACACCCCTCCAGATCAACAGGACCCCTGTTTCGACCATAGGAGGTCCGTTTCGTCCATTTTGCGGTACGCCGCACCCCTCCCGATGAACAGGATCCCATTTCGAACATGGCCGGTCGAACACAAGGCCGTTTCCTCCGTTTTGCGGTACCCGAGGCCTCGTTTCCATCGCCTATTCCGTCCAAGCCCTCCCAATGAACACGACCATGCATTCCGTTCCGACCCAGCCGGTTGCCTCCCCATGAACACGATGACGACGTTGTTTCTCCGTTCCGACCCAGCCATATACACGAGCCCTGGCCGTACGTATGCGCGAGTAGGCGTTCGAGACCCCGCCCGTATGTACACACACGTGGCCGTGTTTTCTTTCTTGCACCCTGGCCGCTGTACGTACGTGTACATGCTACGTGCATGCCTCTACTACGACACGTGCGCGCCTCTACATCGACCAGTATATATGTACGTACACGTTCGCGACCAGAATGACAATGCTACGTACGCTTCGACCAGGTGGGTCCCGACTGTCAGGCACTTCCTTGCGTGCGAAAATGTAGCTGGTGGGTCCCAGCAGTCAGGGGGGCGAATCGGTTTTTTTTGGACACACTTCCTCGCGTGCGAAGATGTAGTTGGTGGGTCCCAGCAGTCAGGGGGGAGAATCATTTTTTTTGCCCAGGCGCACTTCCTTGTATGCGAAGATGTAGCTGGTGGGTCCCAGCAGTCAGGGGGGCGAATCGTTTTTTTTTTTGCCCGGACGCACTTCCTTGCGTGCGAAGATGTAGCTGGTGGGTCCCAGCAGTCAGGGGGAAACATTTTTTTCGCGAAATACAGTGGCCTGTCCGGTGGGTCCCAACTGTCAGGTGGAGGAATCATTATTTTCCGCGTAATAATGAGGAACTTCCTTCCTGCGGCCGTGGACCTAGCTGTCAGCCTCTCCACGTACAGTCCACGTCCGATGGAAGTCGTTCCTTGAACACGTTGACCAGGCCGCACCGAGAGCACCACGACGGTGGACGATGGCGAGGCCTAGGAAGGGGACGACGCGGAGCCGGGGAAGACGCGATAGTGGAAGCCCGCGTGGAGAGGAGTACGAGGGTTCACTTGTTCGGCTGCGGTGTGAGGTTGTCGTCGCTGTAGGGCCTGGCCAGTGGTGGGAATAGTAGGGGGCGGTGAGGCCTCCACGGCAGCACAGTTAGCCACGGGAGGCAGGAGCATGCGGCACGACCGGCGCTGCTTTGGGCGGCTGGAGCAAGAAGACCAGAGGTTGAAGAAGCACTACGGCCGTTGGATGGACATCGTACGGTCACTGGAGCTAGAATCGTTCATATTGAAGAAGCAGCACGGCCGTTGGATTAACATCCAACGGTCACCGCTGCTAGAATCGTTTGTGGACTAAGTTGACAAAGCCAAAGTACACGTCAACCTAGTAGACCCACAAGTCAGCCTCCAAATCTGTCCCAAACAGCATACAGCCCGAAATTTCTAGCCAGATTCAAACTAATTTTAAATCTAAATATACCTTAATTTAAATTCAATGAAATTTTATCCACACAAAAACAATGAAATTTAAAATATCAAAATCCGAAAGAAAACAGTATTTTGGAACTAATTGCATGTTTGCTGTATTTTTTCATTTTACAGCCCATTTATTATTACTTATAGCCCATTTTTTATTACTTATAGCCCATTTCTTATTACTTATAGCCCATTTCTGGGCAAAATGCATCCCTCCTCGTCTTGAAAGATTTCCGGCCCAGCAGGGCATAGAAAAGCAAGTAGGCCTATGTTGGTTATTCTGCAAAAAACAAAATAGTTGGCTAGCCATTTTTCAGAATGGAAAAAAGAAACTAGGCTGGTCATGTGCTAAACATATGAAATAAAAGCCTGGGCTAGACAGGCCACGGGTCCCGCACAACCCAGTTGATACCCTTCTCTGTCCGGAAAAAACAAAATTACTGCACGTGCTGCTGGGTCCCTACTGTCATCCTCACCATGTATAGTCATCTCCTTATTCCTCTTGGTTGTTAACCATGTTGATAACACCGGAGGGCGGCGCCGCGGCGAGGGAACCAAGGCGGAGGACGATGGTGAGGCCTCGGACGGGAATGAACAGGAGCCGGGGAAGATCACAGCCAATCGTGGGAGGAAGGAGCAGGTGGTCCCGCCGATGCTGGTTTGGCTTTGGCGGCTCGAGGAAGAAGAGACTGAAGAAACGCGACAGACGTTGAATGTCAATCCAACGGTCAAGGTTGGCACAATCGTTTGTTGACTAAGCGGACATCAAGTAGCATACTTTTTTATATATAGGAAGAAAACTGCGAGGAAAATGCGTTCGTCTGCCGTCTTCCTCACAGGGAACGTTCGCCACATAATTGACTAGAACCCTTGGTTTTCAACCGAGAGGTCTTGGGTTCGAGTCCTAGGAACTCTCAAGTTTGTCCTCCTTCCTTCCTCGCAAAAAAATGGAAATAAAATCAAAGACTTGGGAAGGCGTACAGAACAAGCTAGTTTACCAGTAAAGAGACGTTGCCGAGTTTTAGAAAAAAGAGAGATGTGCTCCTGTAGCTGGTTCGAATCCAAACCTAGACTATGACTATATATGGTGCTATGCTACTCTGCAAGTAATGAAACTGACATATCCAACGTTCGCTTGTCCTCCTCTACTTACTCTGCCTAGCATCAGAAGCTCTGGCCACAGCAACCATATCCGCTGGCTACTCGTCCACCTGTTCTTCAGCAGGCAACAACAAGATATGTGCCAAGTAGCCACCCGTACCATCGCCTATGGGTCTCATCACACCCCCGCTGACACGCGCACCGCAGCCGATTGCTCATCGCAACCCGCTGCCGTTGGTGTGGTGCCAATGCTGCAAATCACGCAGAGTCATCCATCGTGTCTCAACCACAATCCTCAACCCTGGCCGAGTCTTCTACAAATGCCCGAATCATGGGGTAATAATATGTTTAAGTGTTGTTCTGCTGCTTTCAATTGCTGATTTTTTAATAGTTTGGTTGATGATCTTCCAATTTGATTCGTGCAGAAAAGGGAAGATCCGTGTGATTTGTATTTCTGGGAAGTTGCTGATGTGGTGGAATGCAACTACACTGATTATTTGGTTAGCCAAGGAATCCCAATACCAGTAGGTTGGGGTGTTGGACCAGTAACTGAAGGAACGACAGAAGAGGAAGATGCAGAGCAGAAGGTTAAAGATGCAGTTCCTCTGATCATGGCCAAGCAATAGCTGCTGAACGGGCTTGACAGCAATGAGGAGATGAAAGAGCTTGTGAAGATAATGGGCAAAATCGATGTGCTCTGTAGGATGATTGTCTCTTTATTTGCAGTGTATGTAGCACTCGTGATGTATTCAGTGGCTACGACCTGAGCACTTTGCTGAAACTAGTAATGAATGAAACCTGTGTAGCAGGCTGGGCGTAGTGTTGTGAACATCTAATGATTTCTATTAACGGAAATCAAGGGGTATCCCCTTTTGCTCATAAATAAATAAATAGCAGAGGCCCTGTCGGGTCAGCTTTGTTCTCATTCGAAGACGTCGAGCAAATTGCAGTCCAACAGCAAACTATGTCATCAGATTCAAGTTTCACAGCCAAATATGAGTACAACTAAACAACAATGTCATCATGTTTTAGTTGTCATACAATCACCAAACACAAATCAGCATACATAACAAGTGATGTTCTCACAGCAAAATACTAAACAACATGTTCATCAGGTTTCAGTTGTCATAGCAAACACAATTTCACATAGTAGATAAAAAAACGCCTTCTGACAGGCAAATACGACAAAAGCAATGTAATCATCATCCGCAGCAGCAGCGTCAACATCTTCGCCATGTGTATCAGTCTGAATCATAATTCCCCGCGGTGTCATCTTCTTCTTCGTCCTCAACGTCCTCGAACATTGGTTTCTTCTTGATCAACTCTTGTATGTCAACAGCACGACAGGCAATCTTTTCGCCGGCGTCATTGACGTGATGGTTCTCAAAGATATTAGGAACATCGGTGTTATCTTGTACATTAGGAGCAGTGTAAGCATCATCTTGTTGTGCAACTTCATTAAACGAATTCCTCTGCTCAAACCTTTGCAATACTCTCCAGTCATCGCTACGTGCAAATGTGTCTTCCAAGAAAAATATATGTGTTGCTTGATTTGCCAAAATAAAAGGCTCGTTGGTCTGGTACGCTGCCTTGACATTGATGGATTTGAAATAATCACCAACTCTGGGTTTTGCGATCCTGGAAAACAGGTTATACCAACGACAGCACAACAGAACCACACAGCGATGATCCTCGGAACTGGAGATATACTGCAACTGAACAATGTCTGTTATGTTAGCATACATTTCAGTTGTCTCTTTGTCATATGTATCCGTGCTCATGATGGCACTGTTTTGTGTCTTCCTTCCTTCGTCTCGTGTAAGGGTGTTGTAGCGCACATCTCCAACAACGCAAGATTCATAATGTCTTACCCGAGTATCAGGATCGATTGCTAGTGAGTAAAGGGCATCATCAACTGCATGCCCATCCTCCCGCATCTTCTTAACCTACGGTTAGAAAATAGACAAGTTGATCATCTTATGTACTCAATATATTAAAAAAACTAACAATGCACTTCAAAAGCTTACATGGTTCTTGAACCATTTCGCAAATCCTGCCATAACCAGTTTGTCAATGTTTCTTGGATTTTGCGGCAGTAACTCCTCTTTGTAGATGCTGCACAACATAGTGATCGCGTCAAACATCTAAATATATAAGAATGTGATGCAATTTTAGTAGATTACGATGTATAAGCTGCAGTACTACACTTACTTGATATAAGGTAGTATCTCAGGACAGTTATTCAACACATACCAAACCATTCTGTCCAAATCTTTAGGTTTGTCCTCTTGTTGACTCTCCCTGTAAATCGAACAGAATAATCGAAAACATTGAGCCCAGGATTGTCTTCACCCACCTCTTTGCTAAGATGATCAGCTGTTTCAATGTATTTTGAGCAGAATGTCAACGCTTCTGTAGCAATGTAGGCCTCTGCGATGGACCCCTCGGGTATAGCTCTGTTCCGAACATAGCCCTTGAAAGTGCCTAGCCCCTTTTCAATAGGGTACATCCAGTCATACTGTACTGGACCTCTAAGTAGTGCCTCATCAGGTAGATGAACAGCCAAATGCACCATCACATCAAAGAAGGCTGGAGGATATATCTTCTCACGGTCGCATAGGATAGTTGGTATCTTGTCTCTAAGACGCTCCAAAGCATCTATCCTGATATTTCTACTGCAGAGTTCCCTGAAGAATTGTCCCAACTCTGCAACTGCTCTGTATAAGTCAGGGCGGCCCAATCCTCTAAGGATAACAGGTAAAACCCTTTGAAGTAGGACGTGGCAGTCATGATTTTTCAACCCTTGTACCTTGTTTCCATCTGCACTGACTCTCCTTTCAGGATTGGAAGCAAATCCATGTGGGAATCTCACACGTGACAGGACCTCGCAGAATTCTTTTCTTTTTACCTTGTCCAAGACGTACACAGCTGGTGCCATATCCCGTGGTTTACCTTCATCTTGCACCTGCAAATCCTTTCTGATACCTAGGTGTGTCAAATCAATCCTAGATTTTAAGGTATCTTTCGTCTTGCCTTCAATATTAAGGAGTGTGCCGATAATGTTGTTAGATATATTTTTCTCGATGTGCATCACATGAAGATTATGCCACAGATCCAAATCTTTCCAATACTCCAAGTCCCACAAAGTGGACCTGCGGGTAAACAATAATCTCTCTTCTGCCCTGCCATGCTTCCTTTTCCCGCTACCATTACCAGGATGGTTTCCTGGTGTAGTATGCCTGACCTTCTCTAATTCCACTTGCAACTCATCGGCGGTGAGCCTCTTTGGTGCATCACGGTTTTCATGCTTTGCATTGAACACATGTCTTTGGTATTTTCTAGGATGCGGCTTGTCCTTGGCAAGGAAAGGGCGGTGTCCAATGTAACAGATCTTGCTAAGTATTGCGTATGACAGCGAATTCCTGTCACAGCGAACACATGCATTGTAACCATGTGTCGTTCGTCCTGACATAGTGCCCAAAGCCGGATAATCATGGATGCACCAAATTATAATAGCACGCAGAAAGAAATCAGCTGGTGGGCTGCTATATAGGTCTTGAGTGAGAACACCCTTCCATAGCTGTCGAAGTTCCTCCACAAGAGGCTCCATGAACAAATCATAATCCTTTCCAGGACTTTTTGGACCTGGGATGAGCAAGGCCATCATGTAAAGGCCATCATGTAGTTTGATTCTATGGTGCAGACATTTGGAGGCATGTTGTAAGGGATAATAAGCACTGGCCACATGCTATATGTGGCGCTCTGGTGGCCAAATGGGTTAAATCCATCTGAAGCTAAGACAAGTCTAATGTTTCTCGGGTCAGCAGCAAACTTTTTGTGTTTATCATTGAAGCTTTTCCACTCACTACCATGAGATGGATGGCTCATTACATTCTAATCTCTGTACTCCTGGTTCCTAGAATGCCACAGTACATCCTCTCTTGTTTCAGCATCATGAAACAACCTCTGCAATCTTGGTGTAATTGGAAAATGTCTCGGAACATTATGAGGAATCCTCTTCACAGCATCGCCATCTTTCCATCTTGATGATTTGCATTCCGGACATTCACTTAAGTTGGCATAATCCTTTCGGAATAGAACACAATTATTCTTACAAACATGGATCATATCATATCCAATTCCAACAGCACGAAGGAAATTCTTCATTTTACTGTAGGTGTGTGGCAGCTCAGACGCATCTGGAAAAGATTTGCGGAAAGCAGCCAACATCGCATCGAATGATTTGTTGGTCATCCGCTCAGATGTCTTCACCTGAAGAAAGGTGACCATAGCTGAGAATACTCACAGCTTATTTCCTGGGGTGACAGCAATGTTGCATTGTTCCAACATGCAGGCCCGCCATTTTTCTTCTGCCGGTGAAAGTTCACGTAATGCATGAGCATTTCGTAGCATTGTTTCAATGTTGGTCAAACTCACTGGCTCCGCCACCACCACCTCCTCCTCCTCTTCCATCTGAGCATCAGGCAGATCAAGATGGTGATCTGCTGCTTCCACGTAGTCAATAACATTGACGTTCACAGCTTCACCATGATGAACCCACCTAGTATATGTGACCGACATCCCATACAAGTGTAGATGATTTTGCACAGTTGACTGGGGTCTTGTAACTGAATTCATACAACTCCTACACGGGCAGAGCGCATCTGATTTCGGACCACCGTACTTAGCTCGGATAAAGTTCATGAAGTTTTCAACCCCCTCAACCTATGGAGCGGAGAATCTTCGAGCAGAAGTTATCCAAGTCCTGTCCATCTGTTAGACATACAAATTAGTTCTTCTACTAGATATTACAGGAAAATATATATTTCTTTGTAAGGTCTTTTGAGAATAATTAATAAAGTGGTTGTATGCATTGCCCAGATGCAGAGGCCGGGGGTCTTCCTCCTTGTCTAAAAAAAATGAAGTCCAGAAAAAAATACCTAGGTCGATGTCTAAAGCTATGGCAAGATATTTGGACGAGCAGATCTAAGTAATGAAATATATGTAAAGATAATTCAGCAAACATATTTTAGTGCAAAATTATGGCAGGCTGTTTCAGCAGTCAATGAGGCCGAGCACACAGCCATCGAACTATCGAAGTCCATCGCAACAACAAAGATTGAGTATAAAATGGTGTAGAGCTATTTCACCTAACAGATTGGCTACTAGACCATGGCAATCTACGTCACAATAAATATATGGCATGATATTTTAGCAACTAATCGGCCTTGGCATGCCATCTCAGCTAAGCAGATTGAGTGCAGAACAGGGCAAGGAAGTTTCTTAAGCAGAGCATATTGACAGTAAACTACTTCGGCAAACAGTGAGATTAACAGCGTCTATCACCTAACATTCAGCGCTACACCGACATGAACGGGGCCTTAGTCTAGAATGCACGTGCCGTGGGAGAAGTTGACCGTCGTGTGTCTCCACACGAACGTCGCCAACGGTGGCGGCGCTGACCGCTGTGCGCCTCCACAAGAACGTAGCCAGAGGTGGCGGCGCGACTAGAGGATGGTAGTCTACGAGAACGTATTGTGGGAGCAAGAGGATCACCATGCATCCCCTCGACGAACCGCGGCACCGAAGTATCGGCGCAGCGGGGAGGGCGGCTTTGGCGAAGCGAATGGAGTGGAGGGGGACGGGAGGCGGGTTTGGGGAATATTATTGGCTAGTTGGCCGAAGGGCGGTTGAATCGGATTTGGGGGGAATTTTTGTGGGAAGGGGGAGGATTTTCGCGCGGTGGGCGGGGGGAGTTTGGCACATGGTCGGTTTCTCCAAGTGCAGTCCCACGTGTCAGTGAAGAGGCAAGCTGAAGCGCGTTCCGTTTGCGTGAGCCGTGTGCAGGACCGAACGTGTGTGGGGTGCAATGCGACCGCGACAGGAGTTCTATGAGTGTACTGCCTTTTTTCCTTTTAAACTAGGTGCTTCGCCCCCTCAAAAAAAATTGTTGCTTCGCGCGATCCATCGATACTACTACTAGTAATCCGGTAATCCCGACTAAAACAGCGCGGCCGGGTCTTTTCCCGCGCGATATGCTGGGAGGTTGGCTTAGTTGGGTTTTTTAGGACGAGTAATGCTACACCTACGTAATCCCAGTTACATAATTAACGTAATGTGAAACGTGTGAGTTGTTGATTGTAGATTGGGGGGAGGGAGGGGCCCACCTGTTGGAAATATGCCCTAGAGGCAATAATAAAAGCATTATTATTATATTTCCTTGTTCATGATAATTGTCTTTATTCATGCTATAATTGTGTTATCCGGAAATCGTAATGCATGTGTGAATAACAGACACCAACATGTCCCTAGTGAGCCTCTAGTTGACTAGCTCGTTGATCAACAGATAGTCATGGTTTCCTGACTATGGACACTGGATGTCATTGATAACGAGATCACATCATTGGGAGAATGATGTGATGGACGAGACCCAATCCTAAACATAGCACAAGATCGTATAGTTCGTTTGCTAGAGTTTTGCAATGTCAAAGTATCTTTTCCTTAGACCATGAGATCGTGTAACTCCCGGATACCATAGGAGTGCTTTGGGTATGCCAAACGTCACAACGTAACTGGGTGACTATAAAGGTAGACTACGGGTATCTCCGAAAGTGTCTGTTGGGTGACATGGATCAAGACTGGGATTTGTCACTCCGTATGACGGAGAGGTATCACTGGGCCCACTCGGTAATGCATCATCATAATGAGCTCAGAGTGACCAAGTGTCTGGTCACGGGATCATGCATTACGGTACGAGTAAAGTGACTTGCCGGTAACGAGATTGAACGAGGTATTGGGATACCGACGATCGAATCTCGGGCAAGTAACATATCGATAGACAAAGGGAATAGCGTACAGGGTTGATTGAATCCTCGACATCGTGGTTCATCCGATGAGATCATCGTGGAGCATGTGGGAGCCAACATGGGTATCCAGATCCCGCTGTTGGTTATTGACCGGAGAGTCGTCTCGGTCATGTCTGCTTGTCTCCCGAACCCGTAGGGTCTACACACTTAAGGTTCGGTTACGCTAGGGTTGTAGGGATATGTATATGCAGTAACCCGAATGTTGTTCGGAGTCCCGGATGAGATCCCGGACGTCACGAGGAGTTCTGGAATGGTCCGGAGGTAAAGATTTATATATGGGAAGTCCTGTTTCGGGCATCGGGACAAGTTTCGGGGTTATCGGTATTGTACCGGGACCACCGGAGGGGTCCCGGGGGCCCACCGGGTGGGGCCACCCATCCCCGGGGGCCACATGGGCTGTAGGGGGTGCGCCTTGGCCTGCTTGGGCCAAGGGCACCAGCCCCACATAGGCCCATGCGCCTAGGGTTCAAGGGGGCAAGAGTCCTAGGAGGGTAAGGCACCTCCTAGGTGCCTTGGGGGGGAGGGAAACCCCCCTTGGCCGCCGCACCCCCTAGGAGATTGGATCTCCTAGGGCCGGCCACCCCCCCTTGGCACCCCTATATATAGTGGGGGAGAGGAGGGACTTCATACCTTGAGTCCTTGGCCTTTGGTTGCCTCCTTCTCCCTCCCCAACACCTCATCCATCTCCTTATTGCTTAGCGAAGCTCTGCCGGAGTACTGCAGCTCCATCAACACCACGCCGTCGTGCTGCTGCTGGTGCCATCTCCCTCAACCTCTCCTCCCTCCCTTGCTGGATCAAGAAGGAGGAGACGTGGCTGTTCCGTACGTGTGTTGAACGCGGAGGTGCCGTCCGTTCGGTGCTAGGATCTCCGGTGATTCGAATCACGTCGTGTTCGACTACATCATCCCCGTTCTTTGAACGCTTCCGCTCGCGATCTACAAGGTACGTAGATGCATCCAATGACTCATTGCTAGATGAACTCCTAGATGATCTTGGTGAAACGAGTAGGAAATTTTTTGTTTTCTGCAACGTTACCCAACACCTGCACCGACTAAAGAGGAAGTTAATGATAATGATCAAGATACTTCTGATCAAGCTCCTACTGAAATTCGAAGGTCCACGAGGACACGTTCCGCACCAGAGTGGTACGGCAACCCTGTCTTGGAAATCATGTTGTTAGACAATGGTGAACCTTCGAACTATGAAGAAGCGATGGCGGGTCCGGATTCCGACAAATGGCTAGAAGCCATGAAATCCGAGATAGGATCCATGTATGAAAACGAAGTATGGACTTTGACTGACTTGCCCGTAGAACGGCGAGCCATAGAAAATAAATGGATCTTTAAGAAGAAGACAGACGCGGATGGTAATGTGACCATCTATAAAGCTCGGCTTGTCGCTAAGGGTTATCGACAAGTTCAAGGGATTGACTATGATGAGACTTTCTCACCGGTAGCGAAGCTGAAGTCCGTTCGAATCATGTTAGCAATTGCCTCATTTTATGATTATGAAATTTGGCAAATGGACGTCAAAACGGCATTCCTTAATGGTTTCCTTAAGGAAGAATTGTATATGATGCAGCCGGAAGGTTTTGTCGATCCTAAAAATGCTGACAAGGTGTGCAAGCTCCAACGCTCGATTTATGGGCTGGTGCAAGCATCTCGGAGTTGGAACATTCGTTTTGATGAGATGATCAAAGCGTTTGGGTTTACACAGACTTATGGAGAAGCCTGTGTTTACAAGAAAGTGAGTGGGAGCTCTATAGCATTTCTCATACTATATGTAGATGACATACTTTTGATGGGAAATGATATAGAACTTTTGGACAGCATTAAGGCCTACTTGAATAAGAGTTTTTCAATGAAGGACCTTGGAGAAGCTGCTTATATATTAGGCATCAAGATCTATAGGGATAGATCAAGACGCCTCATAGGTCTTTCACAAAGCACATATCTTGAGAAGATTTTGAAGAAGTTCAAAATGGATCAGTCCAAGAAAGGGTTCTTGCCTGTTTTGCAAGGTGTGAAATTGAGCTCAGCTCAATGTCCGACCACGGCAGAAGATATAGAAGAGATGAGCGTCATCCCCTATGCCTCAGCCATAGGTTCTATTATGTATGCCATGCTGTGTACCAGACCTGATGTTAACCTTGCCGTAAGTTTGGTAGGAAGGTACCAAAGTAATCCTGGCAAGGAACACTGGACAGCGGTCAAGAATATCCTGAAGTACCTGAAAAGGACTAAGGAAATGTTTCTCGTTTATGGAGGTGACGAAGAGCTCGTCGTAAAAGGTTACGTCGACGCTAGCTTCGACACAGATCTGGATGACTCTAAGTCACAAACCGGATACGTGTATATTTTGAATGGTGGGGCAGTAAGCTGGTGCAGTTGCAAGCAGAGCGTCGTGGCGGGATCTACATGTGAAGCAGAGTACATGGCAGCCTCGGAGGCAGCACATGAAGCAATATGGGTGAAGGAGTTCATCACCGACCTAGGAGTCATACCCAATGCGTCGGGGCCGATCAAGCTCTTCTGTGACAACACTGGAGCTATTGCACTTGCCAAGGAGCCCAGGTTTCACAAGAAGACAAGGCACATCAAGCGTCGCTTCAACTCCATTCATGAAAATGTTCAAGATGGAGACATAGAGATTTGTAAAGTACATACGGACCTGAATGTAGCAGATCCGTTGACTAAACCTCTCCCTAGAGCAAAACATGATCAACACCAGAATTCCATGGGTGTTCGATTCATCACAATGTAACTAGATTATTGACTCTAGTGCAAGTGGGAGACTGTTGGAAATATGCCCTAGAGGCAATAATAAAAGCATTATTATATTTCCTTGTTCATGATAATTGTCTTTATTCATGCTATAATTGTGTTATCCGGAAATCGTAATGCATGTGTGAATAACAGACACCAACATGTCCCTAGTGAGCCTCTAGTTGACTAGCTCGTTGATCAACAGATAGTCATGGTTTCCTGACTATGGACACTGGATGTCATTGATAACGAGATCACATCATTGGGAGAATGATGTGATGGACGAGACCCAATCCTAAACATAGCACAAGATTGTATAGTTCGTTTGCTAGAGTTTTGCAATGTCAAAGTATCTTTTCCTTAGACCATGAGATCGTGTAACTCCCGGATACCGTAGGAGTGCTTTGGGTATGCCAAACGTCACAACGTAACTGGGTGACTATAAAGGTAGACTACGGGTATCTCCGAAAGTGTCTGTTGGGTGACATGGATCAAGACTGGGATTTGTCACTCCGTATGACGGAGAGGTATCACTGGGCCCACTCGGTAATGCATCATCATAATGAGCTCAGAGTGACCAAGTGTCTGGTCACGGGATCATGCATTACGGTACGAGTAAAGTGACTTGCCGGTGACGAGATTGAACGAGGTATTGGGATACCGACGATCGAATCTCGGGCAAGTAACATATCGATAGACAAAGGGAATAGCGTACGGGATTGATTAAATCCTCGACATCGTGGTTCATCCGATGAGATCATCGTGGAGCATGTGGGAGCCAACATGGGTATCCAGATCCCGCTGTTGGTTATTGACCGGAGAGTCGTCTCGGTCATGTCTGCTTGTCTCCCGAACCCGTAGGGTCTACACACTTAAGGTTCGGTGACGCTAGGGTTATGAAGATATGTATATGCAGAAACCCGAATGTTGTTCGGAGTCCCGGATGAGATCCCGGATGTCACGAGGAGTTCCGGAATGGTCCGGAGGTAAAGAATTATATATAGGAAGTGCTGTTTCGGGCATCGGGACAAGTTTCGGGGTTATCGGTATTGTACCGGGACCACCGGAAGGGTCCCGGGGGTCCACCGGGTGGGGCCACCTGTCCCGGGGGGGCCACATGGGCTGTAGGGGGTGCGCCTTGGCCTAGATGGGCCAAGGGCACCAGCCCCTATAGGCCCATGCGCCTAGGGTTTCCCCCTAGGAGGAGTCCTAGTGGTGGAAGGCACCCCTAGGTGCCTTGGGGGGGAGGGAAACCTCCCCTTGGCCGCCGGCCATAGGAGATTGGATCTCCTAGGCTGCGCACCAACCCCCCTTTGGCACCCCTATATATAGTGGGGGAGAGGAGGGACCTAATACACCAGCCCCTGGCGCCTCCACCTCCCCCCGTTACGTCTCTCCTTCGTAGTCTCGGCGAAGCCCTGCTGCTGTGACGCCCTGCATCCACCACCACGCCGTCATGCTGCTGGATCTTCATCAACCTCTCCTCCCCCCTTGCTGGATCAAGAAGGAGGAGACGTCTCCCGTCCCGTACGTGTGTTGAACGCGGAGGTGCCGTCCGTTCGGCGCTGGTCATCGGTGATTTGGATCACGTCGAGTACGACTACATCATCACCGTTCTTTTGAACGCTTCCGTGCGCGATCTACAAAGGTATGTAGATGCAACTAATCACTCGTTGCTAGATGAACTCCTAGATGATCTTGGTGAAACGAGTAGGAAAATTTTTGTTTTCTGCAACGTTCCCCAACAGTGGCATCATGAGCTAGGTCTATGCGTAGTTCTTCTTGCGCGAGTAGAACACAATTTGTTGTGGGCGTAGATTTGTCAACTTTCTTGCCGTTACTAGTCCTTTCTTGCTTCAGCGGTATTGTGGGATGAAGCGGCTCGGACCAACCTTACACGTACGCTTACGTGAGACCGGTTCCACCGACTAACATGCACTAGTTGCATAAGGTGGCTGGCGGGTGTCTGTCTCTCCTACTTTAGTTGGAGCGGAATCGATGAACAGGGTCCTTATGAAGGGTAAATAGAAGTTGACAAATCACGTTGTGGCTTTAACGTAGGTAAGAAAACGTTCTTGCTAGAACCCTAATTCAGCCACGTAAAACTTGCAACAACAATTAGAGGACGTCTAACTTGTTTTTGCAGCAAGTGGTTTGTGATATGATATGGCCAAAGTTGTGATGAATGATGAATGATCTATATGTGATGTATGAGATGTTCATGCTATTGTAATAGGATTCACGACTTGCATGTCGATGAGTATGACAACCGGCAGGAGCCATAGGAGTTGTCTTTATTCTTTTATATGACCTGCGTGTCATCAAGAAACGCCATGTAAATTACTTTACTTTGTTGCTAAACGCGTTAGCCATAGTAGTAGAAGTAATAGTTGGCGAGCAACTTCATGGAGACACGATGATGGAGATCATGATGATGGAGATCATGGTGTCAAGCCGGTGACAAGATGATCATGGAGCCCCAAGATGGAGATCAAAGGAGCTATGTGATATTGGCCATATCATGTCACGTTTATTATTTGATTGCATGTGATGTTTATCATGTTTTGCATCTTGTTTACTTAGAACGATGGTAGTAAATAAGATGATCCCTCACAATAATTTCAAGAAGTGTTCCCCCTAACTGTGCACCGTTGCGACAGTTCGTTGTTTCAAAACACCACGTGATGATCGGGTGTTTTATTCAGACGTTCACATACAACGGGTGTAAGACAGATTTACACATGCAAACACTTATGTTGACTTGACGAGCCTAGCATGTACAGACATGGCCTCGGAACACAGAAGACCGAAAGGTCGAGCATGAGTCGTATAGAAGATACGATCAACATGAAGATGTTCACCGATGTTGACTAGTCCGTCTCACGTGATGATCGGACACGGTCTAGTTTAACTCGGATCATGTAATACTTAGATGACCAGAGGGATGTCTAATCTAAGTGGGAGTTCACTAATAATTTGATTAGTTGAACTTAATTATCATGAACTTAGTCTAAAATCTTTGCAATATGTCTTGTAGATCAAATGGCCAACGTAGTCCTCAACTTCAACGCGTTCCTAGAGAAAACTAAGCTGAAAGACGATGGCAGCAACTATACGGACTGGGTCCGGAACCTGAGGATCATCCTCATAGCTGCCAAGAAAGATTATGTCCTACAAGCACCGCTTGGTGACGCACCTGTTCTCCCTGCAGAACAAGATGTTATGAACGCTTGGCAGGCACGTTTCGATGACTACTCCCTCGTTCAGTGCGGCATGCTTTACAGCCTAGAGCCGGGGCTCCAAAAGCGTTTTGAGAGACATGGAGCATATGAGATGTTCGAAGAGCTGAAAATGGTTTTCCAAGCTCATGCCCGGGTCGAGAGATATGAAGTCTCCGACAAATTCTTTAGCTGTAAGATGGAGGAAAACAGTTCTGTCAGTGAGCACATACTCACTATGTCTGGGTTGCATAACCGCTTGACTCAGCTGGGAGTTAATCTCCTGGATGATGCGGTCATTGACAGAATCCTCCAGTCGCTTCCACCAAGCTACAAGAGCTTTGTGATGAACTTCAATATGCAGGGGATGGAAAAGACCATTCCTGAAGTATTTGCTATGCTAAAATCAGCAGAGGTAGAAGTCAGAAAGGAACATCAAGTGTTGATGGTCAATAAAACCACTAAGTTCAAGAAAGGCAAGGGTAAAAAGAACTTCAAGAAGGACGGCAAGGAGGTTGCCGCGCCCGGCAAGCAAGCTGCTGGGAAGAAGCCAAAGAATGGACCCAAGCCCGAGACTGAGTGCTTTTATTGCAAGGGAAGCGGTCACTGGAAGCGGAACTGCCCTAAGTACTTAGCGGATAAGAAGGCTGGCAAAACAAAAGGTATATGTGATATACATGTAATTGATGTGTACCTTACTAGTGCCCGTAGTAGCTCCTGGGTATTTGATACCGGTGCAGTTGCTCACATTTGTAACTCAAAGCAGGGGCTACGGAATAAGCGGGAACTGGCAAAGGACGAGGTGACGATGTGCGTCGGGAATGGTTCCAAGGTCAATGTGATCGCCGTCGGCACGCTACCTCTGCATCTCCCTTCGGGATTAGTTTTAAACCTTAATAATTGTTATTTAGTGCCAGCTTTGAGCATGAACATTGTATCGGGATCTCGTTTAATTCGAGATGGCTACTCTTTTAAATCTGAGAATAATGGTTGTTCCATTTTTATGAGAGATATGTTTTATCGTCATGCTCCTATGGTGAATGGTTTATTCCTTATGAATCTCGAACGTGATGCTACACATATTCATAATGTGAGTACCAAAAGAAGTAAGGTTGATAATGATAGTCCCACATACTTGTGGCACTGCCGCCTTGGTCACATAGGTGTTAAACGCATGAAGAAGCTCCATGCTGATGGACTTTTAGAGTCTCTTGATTATGAATCATTTGACACGTGCAAACCATGCCTTATGGGTAAAATGACCAAGACTCCGTTCTCAGGAACAATGGAGCGAGCAACCTACTTATTGGAAATCATACATACTGATGTGTGCGGTCCGATGAGTGTTGAGGCTCGCGGTGGCTATCGTTATGTTCTCACCCTCACTGATGATTTAAGTAGGTATGGGTATATCTACTTAATGAAACACAAGTCTGAAACCTTTGAAAAGTTCAAGGAATTTCAGAGTGAGGTTGAAAATCAACGTGACAGGAAAATCAAGTTTCTACGATCAGATCGTGGAGGAGAATACTTGAGTCACGAGTTTGGGGCACACTTAAGAAAATGTGGAATAGTTTCACAACTCACGCCGCCTGGAACACCTCAGCGTAATGGTGTGTCCGAACATTGTAATCGCACTCTGTTAGATATGGTGCGATCTATGATGTCTCTTACCGATTTACCGCTTTCTTTTTGGGGCTATGCTTTAGAGACTGCCGCATTCACTTTAAATAGGGCTCCGTCGAAATCCGTTGAGATGACACCGTATGAATCATGGTTTGGGAAGAAACCTAAGCTGTCGTTTCTAAAAGTTTGGGGATGCGATGCTTATGTCAAGAAACTTCAACCTGAAAAGCTCGAACCCAAATCGGAAAAATGCGTCTTCATAGGGTACCCAAAAGAAACTATTGGGTACACCTTCTACATCAGATCCGAAGGCAAGATCTTTGTTGCCAAGAATGGGTCCTTTCTGGAGAAAGAGTTTCTCTCGAAAGAAGTAAGTGGGAGGAAAGTAGAGCTTGATGAAGTATTACCTCTTGAACCGGAAAATGGCGCACCTCAAGAAAATGTTCCTGAGGTGCCTGCACCGACTAGAGAGGAAGTTAATGAAAATGATCAAGATACTTCTGATCAAGCCCCTACTGAAATCCGAAGGTCCACAAGGACACGTTCCGCACCAGAGTGGTACGGCAACCCTGTCTTGGAAATCATGTTGTTAGACAACGGTGAACCTTCGAACTATGAAGAAGCGATGGCGGGACCAGATTCCGACAAATGGTTGGAAGCCATGAAATCCGAGATAGGATCCATGTATGAAAACAAAGTATGGACTTTGACTGACTTGCCCGTTGAGCGGCGAGCCATAGAAAATAAATGGATCTTTAAGAGGAAGACAGACGCGGATGGTAATGTGACCATCTATAAAGCTCGGCTTGTCGCTAAGGGTTATCGACAAGTTCAAGGGGTTGACTACGATGAGACTTTCTCACCGGTAGCAAAGCTGAAGTCCGTCCGAATCATGTTAGCAATTGCCGCATTCTATAATTATGAAATATGGCAAATGGACGTCAAAGCGGCATTCCTTAATGGTTTCCTTAAGGAAGAATTGTATATGATGCAGCCGGAAGGTTTTGTCGATCCTAAGAATGCTGACAAAGTGTGCAAGCTCCAACGCTCGATTTATGGGCTGGTGCAAGCATCTCGGAGTTGGAACATTCGCTTTGATGAGATGATCAAAGCGTTTGGGTTTACACAGACTTATGGAGAAGCCTGCGTTTACAAGAAAGTGAGTGGGAGCTCTGTAGCATTTCTCATATTATATGTAGATGACATACTTTTGATGGGAAATGATATAGAACTCTTGGACAGCATCAAGGCCTACTTGAATAAAAGTTTTTCAATGAAGGACCTTGGAGAAGCTGCTTATATATTAGGCATCAAAATCTATAGAGATAGATCAAGACGCCTCATAGGTCTTTCACAAAGCACATACCTTGATAAGATATTGAAGAAGTTCAATATGGATCAATCCAAGAAAGGGTTCTTGCCTGTGTTACAAGGTATGAAATTGAGCTCAGCTCAATGTCCGACCACGGCAGAAGATATAGAAGAGATGAGCGTCATCCCCTATGCCTCAGCCATAGGTTCTATTATGTATGCCATGCTGTGTACCAGACCTGATGTTAACCTTGCCGTCAGTTTGGTAGGAAGGTACCAAAGTAATCCCGGCAAGGAACACTGGACAGCGGTCAAGAATATCCTGAAGTACCTGAAAAGGACTAAGGAAATGTTTCTCGTTTATGGAGGTGACGAAGAGCTCGTCGTAAAGGGTTACGTCGACGCTAGCTTCGACACAGATCTGGATGACTCTAAGTCACAAACCGGATACGTGTATATTTTGAATGGTGGGGCAGTAAGCTGGTGCAGTTGCAAGCAGAGCGTCGTGGCGGGATCTACATGTGAAGCGGAGTACATGGCAGC
This sequence comes from Triticum aestivum, assembly GCF_018294505.1. Taxonomy (NCBI): domain Eukaryota; kingdom Viridiplantae; phylum Streptophyta; class Magnoliopsida; order Poales; family Poaceae; genus Triticum; species Triticum aestivum. The sequence continues at coordinate 56,064,846 of NC_057801.1, read as the reverse complement.
CTCGGAGGCAGCACAAGAAGACAAGGCACATCAAGCGTCGCTTCAACTCCATTCGTGAAAATGTTCAAGATGGAGACATAGAGATTTGTAAAGTACATACGGACCTGAATGTAGCAGATCCGTTGACTAAACCTCTCCCTAGAGCAAAACATGATCAACACCAGAATTCCATGGGTGTTCGATTCATCACAATGTAACTAGATTATTGACTCTAGTGCAAGTGGGAGACTGTTGGAAATATGCCCTAGAGGCAATAATAAAAGCATTATTATTATATTTCCTTGTTCATGATAATTGTCTTTATTCATGCTATAATTGTGTTATCCGGAAATCGTAATGCATGTGTGAATAACAGACACCAACATGTCCCTAGTGAGCCTCTAGTTGACTAGCTCGTTGATCAACAGATAGTCATGGTTTCCTGACTATGGACACTGGATGTCATTGATAACGAGATCACATCATTGGGAGAATGATGTGATGGACGAGACCCAATCCTAAACATAGCACAAGATCGTATAGTTCGTTTGCTAGAGTTTTGCAATGTCAAAGTATCTTTTCCTTAGACCATGAGATCTTGTAACTCCCGGATACCGTAGGAGTGCTTTGGGTATGCCAAACGTCACAACGTAACTGGGTGACTATAAAGGTAGACTACGGGTATCTCCGAAAGTGTCTGTTGGGTGACATGGATCAAGACTGGGATTTGTCACTCCGTATGACGGAGAGGTATCACTGGGCCCACTCGGTAATGCATCATCATAATGAGCTCAGAGTGACCAAGTGTCTGGTCACGGGATCATGCATTACGGTACGAGTAAAGTGACTTGCCGGTAACGAGATTGAACGAGGTATTGGGATACGGACGATCGAATCTCGGGCAAGTAACATATCGATAGACAAAGGGAATAGCGTACGGGGTTGATTGAATCCTCGACATCGTGGTTCATCCGATGAGATCATCGTGGAGCATGTGGGAGCCAACATGGGTATCCAGATCCCGCTGTTGGTTATTGACCGGAGAGTCGTCTCGGTCATGTCTGCTTGTCTCTCGAACCCGTAGGGTCTACACACTTAAGGTTCAGTTACGCTAGGGTTGTAGGGATATGTATATGCAGTAACCCGAATGTTGTTCGGAGTCCCGGATGAGATCCCGGACGTCACGGGGAGTTCCGGAATGGTCCGGAGGTAAAGATTTATATATGGGAAGTCCTGTTTCGGGCATCGGGACAAGTTTCGGGGTTATCGGTATTGTACCGGGACCACCGGAAGGGTCCCGGGGGTCCACCGGGTGGGTCCACCTGTCCCGGGGGGCCACATGGGCTGTAAGGGGGTGCGCCTTGGCCTAATGGGCCAAGGGCACCAGCCCCACATAGGCCCATGCGCCTAGGGTTTAGAAGGGGAAGAGTCCTAGGAGGGTAAGGCACCTCCTAGGTGCCTTGGGGGGGAGGGAAACCCCCCTAGGCCGCCGCACCCCCTAGGAGATTGGATCTCCTAGGGCCGGCCACCCCCCCTTGGCACCCCTATATATAGTGGGGGAGAGGAGGGACTTCATACCTGAACGCCTCGGCCTTTGGTTGCCTCCTTCTCCCTCCCCAACACCTCCTCAACCTCCATAGTGCTTAGCGAAGCTCTGCCGGAGTACTGCAGCTCCATCAACACCACGCCGTCGTGCTGCTGCTGGTGCCATCTCCCTCAACCTCTCCTCCCTCCCTTGCTGGATCAAGAAGGAGGAGACGTGGCTGTTCCGTACGTGTGTTGAACGCGGAGGTGCCGTCCGTTCGGCGCTGGTCATCGGTGATTTGGATCACGTCGAGTACGACTACATCATCACCGTTCTTTTGAACGCTTCCGCTCGCGATCTACAAAGGTATGTAGATGCATCTAATCACTCGTTGCTAGATGAACTCCTAGATGATCTTGGTGAAACGAGTAGGAAAATTTTTGTTTTCTGCAACGTTCCCCAACAAAAGCAGGGGCTGCGGAATAAGCGGAAACTGGCAAAGGACGAGGTGACGATGCGCGTCGGGAATGGTTCCAAGGTCAATGTGATCGCCGTCGGCACGCTACCTCTGCATCTCCCTTCGGGATTAGTTTTAAACCTTAATAATTGTTATTTAGTGCCAGCTTTGAGCATGAACATTGTATCGGGATCTCGTTTAATTCGAGATGGCTACTCTTTTAAATCTGAGAATAATGGTTGTTCCATTTTTATGAGAGATATGTTTTATGGTCATGCTCCTATGGTGAATGGTTTATTCTTTATGAATCTCGAACGTGATGCTACACATGTTCATAATGTGAGTACCAAAAGAAGTAAGGTTGATAATGATAGTCCCACATACTTGTGGCACTTCCGCCTTGGTCACATAGGTGTCAAACGCATGAAGAAGCTCCATGCTGATGGACTTTTAGAGTCTCTTGATTATGAATCATTTGACACGTGCGAACCATGCCTTATGGGTAAAATGACCAAGACTCCGTTCTCAGGAACAATGGAGCGAGCAACCGACTTATTGGAAATCATACATACTGATGTGTGCGGTCCAATGAGTGTTGAGGCTCGCGGTGGCTATCGTTATGTTCTCACCCTCACTGATGATTTAAGTAGGTATGGGTATATCTACTTAATGAAACACAAGTCTGAAACCTTTGAAAAGTTCAAGGAATTTCAGAGTGAGGTTGAAAATCAACGTGACAGGAAAATCAAGTTTCTACGATCAGATCGTGGAGGAGAATACTTGAGTCACGAGTTTGGGGCACACTTAAGAAAATGTGGAATAGTTTCACAACTCACGCCGCCTGGAACACCTCAGCGTAATGGTGTGTCCGAACGTCGTAATCGCACTCTGTTAGATATGGTGCGATCTATGATGTCTCTTACCGATTTACCGCTTTCTTTTTGGGGCTATGCTTTAGAGACTGCCGCATTCACTTTAAATAAGGCTCCGTCGAAATCCGTTGAGACGACACCGTATGAATTGTGGTTTGGGAAGAAACCTAAGCTGTCGTTTCTAAAAGTTTGGGGATGCGATGCTTATGTCAAGAAACTTCAACCTGAAAAGCTCGAACCCAAGTCGGAAAAATGCGTCTTCATAGGATACCCAAAAGAAACTATTGGGTACACCTTCTACCTCAGATCCGAAGGCAAGATCTTTGTTGCCAAGAATGGGTCCTTTCTGGAGAAAGAGTTTCTCTCGAAAGAAGTAAGTGGGAGGAAAGTAGAGCTTGATGAAGTATTACCTCTTGAACCGGAAAATGGCGCAACTCAAGAAAATGTTCCTGAGGTGCCTGCACCGACTAGAGAGGAAGTTAATGACAATGATCAAGATACTTCTGATCAAGCCCCTACTGAAATTCGAAGGTCCACAAGGACACGTTCCGCACCAGAGTGGTACGGCAACCCTGTCTTGGAAATCATGCTGTTAGACAACGGTGAACCTTTGAACTATGAAGAAGCGATGGCGGGCCCGGATTCCGACAAATGGTTGGAAGCCATGAAATCTGAGATAGGATCCATGTATGAAAACAAAGTATGGACTTTGACTGACTTGCCCGTTGAGCGGCGAGCCATAGAAAATAAATGGATCTTTAAGAAGAAGACAGACGCGGATGGTAATGTGACCATCTATAAAGCTCGGCTTGTCGCTAAGGGTTATCGACAAGTTCAAGGGGTTGACTACGATGAGACTTTCTCGCCGGTAGCGAAGCTGAAGTCCGTCCGAATCATGTTAGCAATTGTCGCATTCTATGATTACGAAATATGGCAAATGGACGTCAAAATGGCATTCCTTAATGGTTTCCTTAAGGAAGAATTGTATATGATGCAGCCGGAAGGTTTTGTCGATCCTAAGAATGCTGACAAAGTGTGCAAGCTCCAATGCTCGATTTATGGGCTGGTGCAAGCATCTCGGAGTTGGAACATTCGCTTTGATGAGATGATCAAAGCGTTTGGGTTTACACAGACTTATGGAGAAGCCTGCGTTTACAAGAAAGTGAGTGGGAGCTCTGTAGCATTTCTCATATTATATGTAGATGACATACTTTTGATGGGAAATGATATAGAACTCTTGGACAGCATCAAGGCCTACTTGGATAAAAGTTTTTCAATGAAGGACCTTGGAGAAGCTGCTTATATATTAGGCATCAAAATCTATAGAGATAGATCAAGACGCCTCATAGGTCTTTCACAAAGCACATACCTTGATAAGATATTGAAGAAGTTCAATATGGATCAATCCAAGAAGGGGTTCTTGCCTGTGTTACAAGGTATGAAATTGAGCTCAGCTCAATGTCCGACCACGGCAGAAGATATAGAAGAGATGAGCGTCATCCCCTATGCCTCAGCCATAGGTTCTATTATGTATGCCATGCTGTGTACCAGACCTGATGTTAACCTTGCCGTCAGTTTGGTAGGAAGGTACCAAAGTAATCCCGGCAAGGAACACTGGACAGCGGTCAAGAATATCCTGAAGTACCTGAAAAGGACTAAGGAAATGTTTCTCGTTTATGGAGGTGACGAAGAGCTCGTCGTAAAGGGTTACGTCGACGCTAGCTTCGACACAGATCTGGATGACTCTAAGTCACAAACCGGATACGTGTATATTTTGAATGGTGGGGCAGTAAGCTGGTGCAGTTGCAAGCAGAGCGTCGTGGCGGGATCTACATGTGAAGCGGAGTACATGGCAGCCTCGGAGGCAGCACAAGAAGACAAGGCACATCAAGCGTCGCTTCAACTCCATTCGTGAAAATGTTCAAGATGGAGACATAGAGATTTGTAAAGTACATACGGACCTGAATGTAGCAGATCCGTTGACTAAACCTCTCCCTAGAGCAAAACATGATCAACACCAGAATTCCATGGGTGTTCGATTCATCACAATGTAACTAGATTATTGACTCTAGTGCAAGTGGGAGACTGTTGGAAATATGCCCTAGAGGCAATAATAAAAGCATTATTATTATATTTCCTTGTTCATGATAATTGTCTTTATTCATGCTATAATTGTGTTATCCGGAAATCGTAATGCATGTGTGAATAACAGACACCAACATGTCCCTAGTGAGCCTCTAGTTGACTAGCTCGTTGATCAACAGATAGTCATGGTTTCCTGACTATGGACACTGGATGTCATTGATAACAAGATCACATCATTGGGAGAATGATGTGATGGACGAGACCCAATCCTAAACATAGCACAAGATCGTATAGTTCGTTTGCTAGAGTTTTGCAATGTCAAAGTATCTTTTCCTTAGACCATGAGATCGTGTAACTCCCGGATACCGTAGGAGTGCTTTGGGTATGCCAAACGTCACAACGTAACTGGGTGACTATAAAGGTAGACTACGGGTATCTCCGAAAGTGTCTGTTGGGTGACATGGATCAAGACTGGGATTTGTCACTCCGTATGACGGAGAGGTATCACTGGGCCCACTCGGTAATGCATCATCATAATGAGCTCAGAGTGACCAAGTGTCTGGTCACGGGATCATGCATTACGGTACGAGTAAAGTGACTTGCCGGTAACGAGATTGAACGAGGTATTGGGATACCGACGATCGAATCTCGGGCAAGTAACATATCGATAGACAAAGGGAATAGCGTACGGGGTTGATTGAATCCTCGACATCGTGGTTCATTCGATGAGATCATCGTGGAGCATGTGGGAGCCAACATGGGTATCCAGATCCCGCTGTTGGTTATTGACCGGAGAGTCGTCTCGGTCATGTCTGCTTGTCTCTCGAACCCGTAGGGTCTACACACTTAAGGTTCAGTTACGCTAGGGTTGTAGGGATATGTATATGCAGTAACCCGAATGTTGTTCGGAGTCCCGGATGAGATCCCGGACGTCACGAGGAGTTCCGGAATGGTCCGGAGGTAAAGATTTATATATGGGAAGTCTTGTTTCGGGCATCGGGACAAGTTTCGGGGTTATCGGTATTGTACCGGGACCACCGGAAGGGTCCCGGGGGTCCACCGGGTGGGTCCACCTGTCCCGGGGGGCCACATGGGCTGTAAGGGGGTGCGCCTTGGCCTAATGGGCCAAGGGCACCAGCCCCACATAGGCCCATGCGCCTAGGGTTTAGAAGGGGAAGAGTCCTAGGAGGGTAAGGCACCTCCTAGGTGCCTTGGGGGGGAGGAAAACCCCCCCTAGGCCGCCGCACCCCCTAGGAGATTGGATCTCCTAGGGCCGGCCACCCCCCCTTGGCACCCCTATATATAGTGGAGGAGAGGAGGGACTTCATACCTGAACGCCTCGGCCTTTGGTTGCCTCCTTCTCCCTCCCCAACACCTCCTCAACCTCCATAGTGCTTAGCGAAGCTCTGCCGGAGTACTGCAGCTCCATCAACACCACGCCGTCGTGCTGCTGCTGGTGCCATCTCCCTCAACCTCTCCTCCCTCCCTTGCTGGATCAAGAAGGAGGAGACGTGGCTGTTCCGTACGTGTGTTGAACGCGGAGGTGCCGTCCGTTCGGCGCTGGTCATCGGTGATTTGGATCACGTCGAGTACGACTACATCATCACCGTTCTTTTGAACGCTTCCGCTCGCGATCTACAAAGGTATGTAGATGCATCTAATCACTCGTTGCTAGATGAACTCCTAGATGATCTTGGTGAAACGAGTAGGAAAATTTTTGTTTTCTGCAACGTTCCCCAACACCACCACCATGAAAATCAGGGGAGGAGAGAGAGAGGCAATTTACGTTAACCCTTTCGTAGGTTCCCGTAGATGTAGAAAGATGTGAAATGCGTGAATGTGTAGTGGACATACTATTGAAGTGCCTAAGATAATTTGTGTATGTATAGACCCTATGTGTTTATTTTACTTCGCATGTTAGATTTGTCTCGGTTCAATAAAAAGCAGAGTTGGTGATGATGGTGTGCCTGTCATCCTGCAATATAGGTCGTCCGATCTATATCTAATGGATAGGAAGGAAACTATGACAATTTACCCGCACTCCTCTCCACATTTGAAGATAAGGCTTTCCCTCGTTCATCCTTTTCTCCTACAAGATCTTGATCTTCCGTGCAATGCACGGGCATCTTGCTAGTACTCCTACAATATGCATATTATTGTGAAAGTTCATATACACCGGCCAAGATTAATGCAAACACGGCAGATTTTCATTACATTTCGAACTTTTATATGACAGAAAAATAAAAGAAACCCGACCCTAAACCTATCCTACAGCAGCGACCGACGTCCTCCATCTGTGATCTCTATGTATGGGGGCGGGGTTCAAGACCCGTGAAGTGAAGGTGCGGTCTCCGGCGAGAAAACGTAGAACACGGGAGACGGACCGGCCAGTTGGCACACCATGCCCTACCGCCTCCCATGCCCTACACATCCTCGGAGGAGTCCCCGACCTCGGCGGTGTCGGACGTTGGACGGCGGCAAGTAGGACGCGTGCCTGACGGTGCTCCCGTCGTCGGCCGCCAGCGTGGCCACCGCTTGTGCGGTCGCGTCCACGCCCGGGTACGCCGGTGTTGCGTCGCGAGAGGCGACTTGAGCGAGGGCGGCGACCTCGAGCTTCATCCCCGAAGACAAGCTCTCCCGTAGAGCGTTCGCACTTGCGGTCATGGCGGATGTGGTGCCAGGTAGGAGGACGATGCGTTATGGTGTGGAGGTTAGTTGGGCGTTGCCGCTTTAAGTAGCGCATTCTGGTGAGGCCAAGCGTCCGGGTGCATCATTAAGTCGCCGGAGTTGGTTCCTCGGGCACCGAGCCTCTTAACGACGACATACGAACGGATGGCATGAATGCGGGCAGCCGGCGTCGGCTGGGAACGCATCGTGCAACGGCGCAAGGGACGAGGGTTTTGGTGTGCCATGGTAGTCAGCTGCGGTCGTGGCAACGTTGGAGATGCCCTTTGCTCACATGCGATCCCCACATGTCATTGAAAAAGCAAGACGACCCGGCATGGTCTCAGGTCCAGAGGATGCAGTTGGCCACGCTACACCACTCCGCGGACGCGTTGCGGCGCCCCATGCATCCTCGACGAGCCGGGTGTTGGGGTGTGTTTGTATTGTGGCCAAAGTGCACCTTACCAAAATTTTGGTCATGACCCAAACATTGGTCTTTGTTCGGATGGTTGCCATTTTTTTGGCATTTCAATGAACTCTAGCCAACTCTAGTTCATTTTTCTTGCCAATGTCGGCCAAATCATGGACAACCAATACCTCAACCAAAATTTTGGTCATGACCCAAAGATTGGTCTTTGTTTGGATGATTGCCATTTTTTGGCATGCCAATGAATTCTAACCAACTCTAGTTCATCTTTCTTGCCAATGCCGGCCAAATCATGGGTAACCAATACCTCAACCCAAATTTTGGCAACCCAATGCTTTTATGGGGCAACCTTGGGCACAAACCAAACATACTGTTGGTCGTGCCACAGCACTAACGCCACCCTCGGCACACTGAAACCGACTGTGTCTAGCCACGATATGAGCGTGACGCTCACCGCGGTCGCCGTGTCCAGAGGCGCTGCTGGAGCTGCGCCCCGTTGTTGGCCCCAACGACCCACATGAACGGTTGTCGGCGGCGAGGAGGTCATGGGCCAGCTCCTCCATTCGGCTAGTCTGCGCTATGTTGTCCCGACGGGTGTGCCCCACATGTCGGTTTCCATGTTTTCCCGGCCATATTCGAGCGTCAGTTCTCCGCGTTGCGCATTAGGCCTTTCACTATGTAGGCCAAGCGAGACAACTTATTGTTTATTTGAGCCATTCAAGTATAATCATGTGGCGTTTGCTTATTTCTCATTCCTCTCCAACCCTCTTCTCCATCGATCATGTCGCCCTCTAGTCGAGTCCATCCTCCCGCATGCCTCATTTGAACATTCCGCCGAGTATCATTCGCATGTACCCACCCTAGTCTTCTTTCAATAGATCTCCGGACCCCGAGATGAAATCGAGAGGGAACGAGTGGGGGCACGTGATACCTATGGCGGATTCAAAATTTTGAACCGGTGATCATAGCAGCCGCAAATCATATATAAAGGGTATTCAATGTTTGTTTCATTTTTGAACGTACGATATACTCCCTCCTATCCTTTCTTGTTTACATATAGGTTTTATGTGTAGTCAAAGTATCTCTACTTTGATCAAGAAGGTATCAACATTCAACAACGCCCAATCAATATTGTTAGATTCGTACGTACTCCTAGATTTGTACTCGAGATGGTTTCCAATTTGACTATTGACAAGATTAATAGTACATGAGATGTATAATGTGAAAATTATATCATTGGAAACTCCTTTCACATACTAATTTGACCGTATGCTTTGTGTAAGTTGCATGTCATATATTATTACTCTAACATTTGGTCAAAGTTAGCCTAAAAAATGCATTAGGCCCTGTATAGTAAATGGAAGGAGGGAGTAGTAGTGGAAGTGGATCCTCTGATGTAGGTATCCCTAACTTACCCTCCCTTTCGGTCACTTACTGGCGGAACTCATGCTTGCTAGGCCCCGCATGGCAGTTACTCAATGGGTCCGGCCATGTCAGGGGATCCTCATCCATAGTATACTCCCTCTGTTTTTATTTACTCCACATAAAATGGAGGGAGTGGTAGTATAATAAATGACGCGGGCGGGGAGGGGACGGACGTCGGTTTGCTCTCAACTGTGGTCCCACAAGCGAGCGAAAACGCAAGACGAAGCGCGTTCCATTCGGTGAGCGACGTGGAGGGTCCAGCATGCCGGGCTGCAACGCGAACGCGACAAGAGCGATGTACAGTCAAAACCGATTGCCGGTCGTCACCGGAACCACTATTCACACCAGAACCTTCGCTGCTCGGCCTATGCCAGCCACTGCCCTAAAACCACACCAAATCTCCAGCCAATTCCCCCACCTTTTGATCCCCTAGCCCGCCTCAAGCGTTCCCTAGTTCGCCGGAAAGCCATGGTGTGCCGCAAGATCACTTACTACAAGATGCTGACGCCGGAGCGCCGCGTAGAAATTGCGGCGGCGGTCGGCGCCATAGACCTCCGTTCCCAAGCTCGCTTTGCGGTGGGCCAATCCCCGAGTTCTCTGGAGCCAAGCTACAAGGAGGAGGAAGCCGATCCAATGTTCATGGCGGAGGTCGCGGTGCAGAAGGCCCCCGATGGGTATGAGACGATGAACATCGACTTCGTGCCGGCGTCCGAGTCCCCCATGGTGCAGGCGGACCAGCGGTTCAACATGGCGATACTAAAGGAGGACCAGGAGGCAGAGGCTCAACTCGACATGGAGCGCGTGCATGCCGCTGCCATCGAGGCTCTCCTGCAGGCAGAACCGGATGTCGTGGATGTGAACCGGGCGGCGGAGGCTCAACTTGAGGCGGAGCGCATGGATGTCGCTGCCATCGAGGCCCTCCTACAGGCGGAACCGGACGTCCTGGACTTGAACCGGGCGGCAGAGGCTCGACTCGATGCAGAGCGCGCGGATGCCGCTCTCATCGACGCCCTCCTGCAGGCGGAACCGGACGTCCTAGACTTGAACCGGGCGGCGGAGGCTCGACTCGACGTGGAGCGCGCGGATGCCGCTGCCATCGAGGCCCTCCTGTAGGCGGAACCGGACGTCCTCGACTTGAACCGGGCTGTGCTCTCGTCCGTGCAGAGCGCCCGCACGCTCCGCTTGAACGAGTAGCTGGAGGCCGACGACAACCACGATGCGGAGACACACGTTGGCAGCTACGGCTGGTTCGCACCGGCAGCCAAAGACGACGAGGCCGTCGCTTTCCGCGAGAAGTGATAGTTTTTCTTTATGTTGTTGTTTTTATGGATCTTTTGCTGTGTAAAAACTTATATTTGTTATGCAAGTCGCCTGACTTGGGTCAGTCTACCATTTCAGGCGGTTGGATGAATATCCTACGACTCCTAACCCTTATTTCCTTCTTCCTCACCTCTTCTTCTTCCCCAACAGACCACCGCACGGGCCGTACGGATACTCCCCAACATGCGGTTGGATAAACATACTCTATGAATAAAAATTATGTGTCAGCGATAGGATGGCTGAGTTTGGTTTGTTCACATGCGACAACACGTGTCAGTGAGGGTGCGTTCCCTTGGTTGGCTTTGCGGCGTGCAGGAGCGACTGTGTGAGGGTGCGGTGCGACCGCGGTGTGCAGGAGCGACCGTGTGAGGGTGCGGTGCAACCGCGACAGCCGTGTGCAAGTGTACCTCCTTCTCATTTTGAGAACTTTAGGCAAGCTTGGCAAAAATGTGTGGCAAAGTTTGGCAATGCAAGACCTAGACCCAAACAGGATAAATACGTACGTACTAGGAGTACTAGTGTTAAAAAAGAAAGGCGGGGTTTTCCTTCACGGGATTTAATCGATACAAAATCCTTGTTTCAAGTGTCAATTAATGTGTATTTTTTTCTCCAAAGACCAAAGAGCTAACCATCTCACTCCTCGTCGCTTGATTAATGCAGCGCCATGCAAACCAACCTTCTCACTTCCGCATGCATGTAGGGGATATTAATGTCCTTGGTTGCCAACCCCATCAATTTTGCCTCGATTAGTGTTACTGGCCCTTTGCAAATTGTAATTTTGATAATACTGGCCTTGTGTACAAAAAAATGGAGGTAGTAACTATATTTGACTTCCTTCCCCATTGCGGTGATGTCGATGATATCTTTTTTTTGTGGTTTGGCGAAGTGCGTTCAACGGAGAACACCATTGAGGGAGACCATGGTAAGTCGTTTGCAAGTGCCACCTGCAAGCTGAGACAACCGCCTTATTTGCATCCAGGAAGTCTGTTGAACCAAAGGACTAGTACTACTAGGAGTACTAGTGCGGTGAGATGGTTTCTCGAAGAAGACGATGGAGAAGCGGAGTCAGCGAAGAGTGAAATGATGGTTGCTTCGTCCGTGCTTTTGTGATTTGACGCCTCACTGCTTTGTGATTTGTGATAGAAGGGACAGGGGAGTAGACTCTGTGCTCTATACTGTACTACATGCATCCAAGCATGGGAGAAAGAGGAGAGACGTTGCATTTTTCTATTCCTTCAATCAATCAATCAGGGAGCTTCGGTTCCATCTTTTTGGCTTTGGCAACACCGTCCACAATGGTTCCCACGATGCCAAAAGCTATTTTCACATTTGGCTACACATTGTGGATGCCCTTAACCGTACCACTTGGTTTTGCTCCTGTGTGCTATCTATACAAATCTCAATTATATTGATCTAAAAAATTATAGAATCAAGATTAGTAAAAAGGAGGTGATTTTGCCGCGCGGATGGCGGGGGAGGTTTCTTATTTTCGGAGGACGTTGTCCTGGCGGTTTGCTAACATGCGGTCCCATGTGTCAGTGCTTTACCAAGCCGATCCGCGTCCCACATGAGGCAGAACAACGGCAGAAGCAACACGTGGTTAAGTTGAAGAAGATGAGGGAGAAGCGGATTCAGCAACGAGTGAAATGATGGTTGCTTCGTCCCTCCAACTTCTTTTTTTAGCATTATTACTTCGTCCCTCCAACTTAACTGTGGGAAAGGTGCAGCTTTGTGATTTGACGCCTCATTGCTCATTACTACGCCGGCGCCATGACTAGGGTGCTTCACCCCGACTCCTCTGCACTGTATGCCGGTATGGCACGTGGACCCGGTAGCTTGATGTCCCACATGTCGGCGAAAGGGACTAGAAGATTTATGAAAGCGAGCGCTCCACTCTTACGACGGAGGAGTAGACGACACGACGACCTAGTGAACTGTCACTTGTACTGTATAATACTATAGTTTTGCTGTTTCGCACGATCCATCGATGCAAACCCAATTAAACAGGAAAGGGCGGGATTTTTCCCGCGCGGTAGATGATACTGGCCATACATTTCAAAGGCAATTTTAATGTATGCAAACTGAATAATTATAAGTAACAATATGATATCTAGTAAAACTAAAAACACATATGATTTATTGTGTTAGAGTGTAGTAGTAGTGCTGTAACATGCGAGAACGTGTAGAGATGTAGTTTCGGAGGGCCTACAGAGAGAAAAGCGTAATACGGTCACCGAACTTTAGAATAAGCTGATTACGGTCACTATATATGTTTTGCGGTGATTATACGGTCACTTGCTCATGGTTCAGCATCGGATTGCACTCTGTTGACCAGCCAAATAGTCTGCGTGGCGCCATGTTGACTAGTTAAATTCACCATGTTCCTTGTGGGTCCCACCTATCAGTTTGCATAGGGAAAAGGTCAGATAAACACAAATTTATGCAAGTGCGACAAGGCTCCAACCCGTGCGCGGGAATCACCTCGTTGTGTATGTGTCTGTCAGGGCCTGATGTGTGCGCATGCACATGTAGGTTGAGCACTTGAGCGTGAGAGTGTGTGTTGGTCATGTGGTGTACTAGTGTGTGCATGCATGCGTGCGTGTGTGCGTGTAAGTGTTGCGTGTGTGCGTGGTTGTGTGTGTACGTGTGAGTGTTGTGTGCGTGCATGGGTGCATGTGTTTGTGTGAGTGTTGCATGGATGCAGTTCGTGTGCATGCGTGCGTGTGTGTATAATCACCACACCAGCTCCTATGTGTTAAAACAGACGGCTCAGCATACCAATACAAGGCCACCTTGTCCGCTGTGCCCGCGGTCATGACTTCGAACCACCGTCCAAATATTTTTTTTCGTTTGTTTTCATTCTTACTAGCAAGATGCCCGTGCGTTGCACGTAACATCAAGATGCATTTGTATGACTTGTTTATCTTGTGAGAGAAAAGGATGAACGAGGGAAGGCCTTATTTGCAAATGTGGAGAGGTGTGTGGGTACCTTTTTGCAAAATTGCCATAGTTTCTTTCCAATCCGTCAGATATAAATCGGACGGCCTATATTGCAGGATGGCAGGCACACCATCATCACCAACTCTGTTTTTTATAAGAGTGTATATTTTATGTATTTTATAAGAGTGTAGATGTAGAGTAGATACAAGTCGACAGGTGGGCACGATGGTAGTGAGATAATGTGATGCAACACTAGAGGTGCCACGTGGAGCGTTTAACTGGTCAACTAGTCATGTCATGAGCAAATACAGAGTTGTACGGTGAGCCCGTGACTGTATAATAACCACTAAACGTAAATGGTGACCGTAATGAGTGGATTCTGAAGTCCAATGTGCGTATCGTGCTTTCGCTTCAAATACAATGATCGTCATTGCATATATCGCGAGAGAAAGATGAAACATGCGTGAATTTTCTGGGGGCTTACTTTTAGAGGACCTGGAGATAGTTTTGTGTGCATACGTGAAATGGGCGTACAGGGGGGGGTATGCGATGGAGAGAGAGATGCTCTTCGTTTCTCTTTATTATGACTAACTTTGTATATAGTATAAAAATATACAAATTCACAGTGCGGAATAAATATCATTGTGGGCACCATGCAATGCAAATTAGCGTTCGTACTCCTCCATATAACTTTGTAATGTTGTATATATGTAGAAACTCTAAAATAATTTTTGGCCACACTTTATTCAAAAGGAATGTTGTATGCGAAATAAACGTGAAGAGAGGGCCTTTTAGATCAATGGGGTACGTGATGTAACATGTGTGAATGTGTAGTTGATGCATTTGGCGGGGCCTAGAGAGGTATGTGTGTGTATTACGTATTCGAGAGAGGCATGGATAGAGGGGCCGACCGGGGGGGAGATAGCACGAGAAATGAGAGTGGTCTAGAGAGAGAGAGACGAATATGACGTCACGACGAGAGATTCCATTCCCTTGAGTGTGTATATGCAAGGGGGGAGGGAATAGAGGCACCAGGAGAAATTTTCTGTGTGTGTGGTGTTTGTGTTGGTATGTGTGGGTGTGAGAAGATAATGAGACGTGGGGGCAGAGGGTGTGTCACCGCGTGAGGTCCGGTGGGTCGAGGTGAGGCCCTTCGTTCGGTTCCGTCCTGCGCCACATTGGTCGGCCCGTGACGCATTTAGGAAGACCCATGGATGACTAGTCGTACAAGACAAAGATAGCAGAATTGTGAAGGACTCTGTGTCCACTGACAAAGCCGGCTAGGATTTGTAACCCTAGGTTCTCGGACTAAGGTAACCCCTTTATCTCTGATATTACTATTCATCCAACCTAACTTTAAGGGGCATCCTACAGAATGCTCTGCTAGAATCATACTCGTCGATTAGGAAGAGAGGTGTGAGACAATGCGTGAGAGACAGGCCTAAAGATAATGTGCGTACATGAGACACGTAGGCAGGTCCATGTATATAGAAAGGGTCGATGGGATTGTGTGTGTGTATGTTTGCGAGAGGAAGAGTGCTTGTGATAAAGCTTAGTGAAAACAGTTGTAAATGGTTACGAGAGGGAGGGAGGGTAATATCTAGAGCATGTGTGCGAGAAAGACACCTCGGGAGAGAGTGTGTGAGCATGTGTGAGAGACCACCGATGGAGAGTGAAACTACACGTAAAAGACTGCTGTACACATTGATTAAAGATATAAATTTTATCCAAATATTAGGATGGGATCATGATATTTGCAATTCGCGTAAGGAGCGGTCATTGATCCATCAGACATCTAGACTCTATCGAATTTGAGCATGTCTATGTTATTATTCGACACAATTGATCCACATAGTTAGTATTTTGAACTCCAGACAATGCATCGCTTTAGCAATCGAATATAAACGTGAGTATAGTTCATGTTGTGTGTGTAAAGCACATTATACATACAAAGTTACACAATGAACATTATAAATAGCTACCTATGAACTAGCATACATTTGAATTCAACTTAAGGTGGTTTAAAAAAATCGAATTCAACATGAAGTCCATTCAATTATTTGAATTTGATATCATGGCATTTGTAAACCATACCTAAATTATGGGGGCACCAATCTTTGCTCTTATTTTATACATAATAGCATATGTAGTCGTGTACAAAATAGATTCAAATTTAGCTCCTCCATTCCAAAATAATCGTAGTTATAGGATTTTCAAGTGTCAAAATTTCAAAAAGAAGCGGATAATTTAATGAGGTTTTGAAACATACAAGGTCAAAATTATAACATTGTCTAAACGTGAATGCTTGTGTTTCAAATTTCCAATGAAGCACCAAAAGAGCCTCTACTCGCCCGAAACCGCGTGAGACCAATGTTTGGTAGTACAAGGAAATTACTTTTCTAATAACTGCGACCCGCGAAACCTACCGGCCCGACGTCCAAAGGTCTAAACCGGGGTGGGTTTGTAGCTTCATCTAGACGCCACGCAATCGCCTCCGAAAAACATTCATACACAATGGCCGCCTAAGCACACATGCGCGCGGCCGAAATCGCTCCCACCCACTATTTGGGACACCCAGGATTACCATCCTACCCCCGACCCGCAGTAGGTCCAAAATTTAAGAGGGGGGCAAAGTTTGTCTTTCCCCAAATTTCAGACAAGTGTGTCCCATTTTCTATTTGAAAAAGCCAAAAACAAGCGCGTCCCAGACCAAAACATGGTTCCCCCCACCCGTACGATTCCCCCATTCGTACTCCGTGGGCGCCAAAACTACCTCTCCACCAGCTGCGAAACCCCGGCGTCCTCCATCCGCCACCCCATCCAACCCATCAACCGCCACCCTCCTCCATCACACCGGAGCCGATACCCCGACGTCGTCGTCCATCGCAACCTCATCCGCAATGCCCTCCATGGACTAGTAGTTGAAGGCCGAGGCCGAGCCGTTCCGAGCCAGTTCAACCACGCCATCCTGCGCCTCACCGCTGCCGCTCCAACTTCGCCACCCTCCACTGCACCGGAGTTGTTCCTGCTACACGTCCTTCGCCGCCTCGGATCTGCTTCCCTCCGCCGACATACGGCCACGGCAACACAGTCAACAATTTGGCCATGGGTTCGTCCAAGCTGCACCCTCCAGAACATCGGTTTCCCTGGTAAAAAGAACAAGATCGGCACGACATGTAGAGGTGACCACACTGGCAACCGAAAAAGGTACTCCTCTTCCCTTATTCGTGCAAATCTTACGTCTCTGCTTGCACGGTATTCATCCCACAGAAGACACTAGTTGACCGCTTCTTCTTGATACTAGATGTTCCTAGTAACTCGTGATGCACAAGGTTTCTCCTCATATACTATTTCACATTAGCTAGAGGTCCGTCGCCCCCTTGAATTTCAATTTTTGGCCAGTTGATTCCCAATTAACGGAAGCATTCCCCGGCGTAACAGGCGCTAGTATGCCTATTACACCGGAGAAGCAGTGCCTTGGTGTTTATCTTAGGTACGTGTGCGGCCTAGAGCTACTGGCGCCCGATCTGGAGGTCGGACGGGATTAAAGGGATGGTATGGGGGCGCTGCCAAGGACGGTGGTGGTGTGAGGTCGAGGGGAGGGCAGGGCGGCGGAGGTAGGGGTCCCGGCCGGTGGTCGCTGGCGGTTCGAGAAAGATCGTCAATAGTGACTGGCGGGAGGTAGACGAAGGCCATCTGCCCGTTCCTTATAGATCGGACGGTTCATTAAAAAAATCGACTGACCTATTTATTTTCAGTCGACTGTTATCTTAGATATGACCACATGTGGTGGTGTGCTGGAGGAGTACCGGCATTTCCTGTGCTCATATATTACAAAATCATACGGAGTAGAATCTAATTTTGTTTGTCATGCAATGTTGTAGAGCTATCATATGTCTCCTGTCATTTATTTTTCAGCCACCTGCTATCTACTACTTTTACAGTGCACTAGTTCTGCACACACTTCACCCATACTCTCACTATTGTGTTTTTATGCAAGGGTATTTCAGAGTCTGCCGAAAGAGAAGCAGCAAAGAAAAGAGAGAAGTCGCGCCAGCTTTCTTCGCGGGTATGCATGACACGTTACAGCGCTATAAAGGGTGCAGTGTCAGCAGATGGAGATGGTAAACGTAGCTCTGGAGTTGATGACCTCGCTCGCAATGAACCACCATCCCAGGTGCTTGCTTTAACTTCGCGGTGTCATATGTGGTTGCATGTTCCATATGGTGTCTAGCTTGTATTCGAAAGGCCGAAGTCGGTCTGATAAGGAAAGATATTTTTTTACATGAACCACCATCCCGTGAGCACCAGAAGACAAATAGCTAGTCAGGGCACTGGCTGAGCCAGTGACAAGCCCAGCAAAGATAGGCATCACCTGGAAGCCAACTAAAAAGCTGCGATCGTGGCGAAGCAGCCTGCTTCCCACTAGGCTCTCGGGTCCTAGATGATCATGCTCACCACTCAAGTCGGATGTCTAGCTTGTATTACTTCCAATTTGGTTAAATTGCATCTGCTTAGCTTACACATTATACCTTTGAATATGACATGCCTTTCTGTTTTTGGTACATACTAGTACATCTGTGTATTAACCATGTTCTTACATCAAACTAATGTTCTTGTGTATCCCTCATCAATCACTTCTGACGAGGCAGGCGGGCAAGGGGACTACTCCTCATTTAAAGAATGTAGCGTCAGCCTCCCGACATGATTCTCAAGAAACAGAAATGCTAGATGAAGATAGCGAACGTAGCTCTGTAGTTGATTACAGCATTTCCGCTACACTAGCATCGCAGGTGCTTGGTCTAACTTGGCAGCGTGATATGTGGTTGCATGTTGCATATGGTGTCTAGATTGTAATTCTTCCAATCTGGTTAAACTGCATGTGCTAGTCTGCTTAGCTTATACATTATACATGTTAATGTGACATGCCTTCCTGTATTTAGTACATAGTACATCTGTCTATTAAGCATGTCCTTACATAAAACTATTGTTTTTTTTGTATCCCGCATAAATCAATATGACGAGACACCTTTAGTATATGCAGTGCGTTATTAGTTGCATCTTTCATATGATTTATAGCATGCGCCGCTTCTAATTTGTTGAAATTCCATTTATGATGGGACGCTTTTAACTTGGCAGAGTCATATTTGTTGCATCTTTCATGTGGTGTCTAGCTTGCATTGCTTCTTATTTGCTGGAATGGTTTCTGCTTAGTTTACACAAAGAGTTGTGAACATGCCATGCCGGCCTGTTTTTCGTACATGTTCCATCCTGGTATCATGTGTTTGCCTTACATCAAAGTAGTGATTGTCAGTATCATGCATGAATGAGTTCTGAAGAGAGAATTTTATTGCTTTTTGTTGTCGGTTTTACTTTACAATTCAAAATCAATAAAGCGGAAGGAAGTTAGCAAGGCAGCGGATAAAGGTGCTCCTTTCGAATGAAGGGCCTCTACAGTTTCTACTCCTCCACACCCCCAAGATGATTTCCAAGACAACACATGCATAGACACTCAACAAAGTTGTGTTTATGATGAGCACGTCTCCCCTAGTGCAGCATCACCGGCGCTCCCTCTAACTTGGCACTGTTATGTGTGGTTGCATGTTATGTGTGATGTCTAGCTTGTATTGCTTCTAATTTTGTTGAATTCCATCTGCTTACTTTGCACATTATACTTGAATAAGACATGTGTTACTGTTTCCAGAACATACAATATATGTCTATCACACCATGTTCTTACATTAAATTACTACTGTTGTGTAACCTGCAACAATCACTTATCATAAGACATGTTTGACTTTGGAGTGTGATATAGGTTACATCTCACATTCTTTTCTAGCTTGTACTACTAATTTGTTGAAATGGCACTTATGACGAGACAATTTTAACTAGGTAGAGTGATATTCGTTGCATCTTTCATATGGTGTCTAGCTTTCATTGCTTCTAATTTGTTGAAATGCCTTCTCCTTAGTTTACACATCATAAGCTGTGAATATGCAATTTTGTGAATATGCAATGGCACTAATGACGAGAGACCTCTAACATGGTAGTGTGATGTTGTTTGCATCTTGCATATGATTTATTTCTTGTACTGATTCACATTTGTTTAAACGCCATTTATGATGAGACACTGCTAACTTGGCAGAGCGATATTTGTAGCATCTTTCATATGGTGTCTACCTTCCATTCCATTGCTTCTAATTTGGTGAAATGTCTTCTTAGTTTACACATCATAGTTCTGGTTATCTCTTCCGTCCTGTTTTTCATACATATTACATCCTCCTATCATGTGGTTGTCTAACATCAAAGTTTAGTTCGTCTGCATCACACATCAATTTCTTTGCATCAACAATGAACTAGCGAAGATCATCATCGGGCACATCGTCTGGTTCCTCTTGATCTTCAACTTTCCCCGTTGCAGCATCACCGTATTCGGGGGACAGATAGTTGTCATCATCCTCTTATTCTTCGTTGTCTTCCATCACAACCCCTCTTTCTCCGTGCTTGGTCCAAACATTATAGTGTGGCACGAAACCCTTCTCAAGCAGGTGGATGTGAAGGGTTTTCGGGTCAGAGTAAGACTTCGTATTCCCACAGATAGGGCATGGATAACACATAAAACCATTCTGCTTCTTTGCCTCCGCCACTTCGAGAAAATTATGCCCGCCCTTAATGTACTCGGAGGTGCGTCTGTCACCGTACATCCATTGTCGGTTCATCTGCGTGCATTATATATAATTAAGCGTGTCAAAAACCATTACAGAACATCATTAATAGAGAAGTGACCAAATTAATAGAAGTTCATCATCACACTAAAACCAAAGTACAGTAGTGATCAAATGTTATTACTGAAAAATAAATACATAAAGTTCATACATAGTTCTCATTGAACAACATATAGCTGTCTAGAGCATCTAATTAAACCATACATTGAAACTATGTAAAACATTTCAATGCAACAACAAATGCGGTCATAATCGCAACTAAGGTAACAATTGATCCAACGGCATAATGATACCAAGCCTTAGTATGAATGACATATTTTCTAATCTTTCTAATCTTCAAGCGCATTGCATCCTCATACGTCTCTGTCGTATCTACTTTTCCTAACACTGTTTCTCTTGTTTTGGACTCTAATTTGCATGATTTGAATGAAACTAACCCAGAGTGACGATGTTTTAAGCAGAACTACCATGGTGTTGTTTTTCTGCGAAAATAGAAGTTCTCGGATTGGAACGAAACTTTGCGAGGAATTTTTATATGAATAAAGAAAAATACTGGAGCCAAGAACCATCAGAGGGGGGCACCTGGGTGGGCACAACCCACCAGGGAGTGCCCCCCTCCAGGCGCACCCAGGTGGGTTGTCCCCAACTGGAGCTCCCGCAGACCCTGAAACAGACGCAATAAAATCACATTTTTCCAGAAAAAAAATGAGAAAGAATTATCGCGTTTCACGAGAAGGAGCCTCCGCCGCCTCCTGTTCTTCATCGAGAGGCCAGATCCAGAGTCCGTTTGGGGCTCCGCAGAGGGGGATCTTCGATCATCTTCATCACCAACCCTTCTCCATAGCCAATATTAACCCACAATTATAGGGGATCGTTTGTAGCTTTCTTCGATAAATAAGAGTGTCGAACCCAACGAGGAGCTAAAGGCAGAACAAATATTCTCTCAAGTTCTATTGACCACAGATACAACTCTACACACACTTGAAGTTTGCTTTACCTAAAACAAGTACGAAACTATTTTGTAAGAATAAAACTACGAGTACTTTGCGAGAATAAAACTATGAATAAAATGCAAGGTAGTAAAAGTAGATTGCATTTGTCAACAAGAAAGTCATTTGTCCCTACGCAATCGATAACAAGTAGCGGTAATCATTCTTGTAATTTTATATGAGGGAGAGGCATGAGCTAACATACTTTCTCTACTTGGATCATATGCACTTATGATTGGACCCCTAGCAAGCATCCGCAACTACTAAAGATCACTAAGGTCGTGAAAACCAACCATAGCATTAAGTATCAAGTCCTCTTTACTCCCATACGCCATAACCCACTTATCCACGTTTAGGCTGCTGTCATCCCCTGCAACACTGACAATAAGCAAACCATGAACATATTGCAACACCCTACAGTCGGGGCCCCTCACGTTTGCGCGAGACGGAGGGCATCATAGGGCAGCACCATAGATAAAATATACAATCATACCAACCAAGATCACAATTAACACACAGGACAAAAAGGATCTACTCAAACATCATAGGATAACCATAGAACACTGGGAAATAATATATGGAGTTGAGTACCATGTTTAAGTGGAGATTATAGTGGGGAGAAGGGGTGTTACACCACTACATAGATGGGAGAGAGTTGGTGTTGAAGGTAGCAAGATTGTTGATGTAGATCGCCGTCATGATCCTAGCCCCGGCGGTACTCCGGCGCCACTGGGAGAGAGTGGGAGAGAGCCCCCTCCTTCTTCTTCTTCCTTGGCCTCCCTTGATGGGAGGAGGGTTCCCCCTCTGGTTCATGGCCTCCATGGCGGCGGAGGGATGGGAGCCCCTCCGAGATTGGATCTCCCTCTCTGTTCTCTTCTGTTTTGCGCTCCCCAGATCTGGCTCTTCACGGTTTTTTAAATTCCCGGAGATTCGTAACTCCGATTGCGCTGAAATTTCTACACAATTTTTCCCATATATTATCTTTCTTGCACCAGAAGAAGGGCTCCAACCAATGTTCAAGGAGGGCACGATACACCAGGGCGCGCCTAGGCGCTAGTGGCACGCCCTTGTGGGTTGTGGAGGCCTCGGGCCTCCGTTTACATTGACTCCACCTCCTAAAATTCACAAATATTCCAAAATGATTCTCCTTAGATTTTTATCGCGTTTGGACTTCGTTTGATATGGATTTTCTGCGAAACAAGAACATGCAACAAATATGAACTAGCTCTGGCCACTAGATAAGTAAGCTAGTTCAAATAAATCATATAAAAAGTTGCCAAAAGTATGCAAAAGTTGAATAATATTGGCATGAAACAATCAAAAATTATAGATATGACGGAGACGTATCAACATACCAAGGTTAATTCCTGCTCGTCCTCGAGTAGGTAAATGATAAAAAAAGATAATTTTTGATGTGGAATGCTACCTAGCATAAACTTGATCATATATCTAGTCATGGCATGAATATTAAGACATAAGTGATTCAAAGCAATAGTCTATAATTTGACATAAAGACATCAATACTCAGGCATCCAAACAAACAATCATGTCTTTCAAAATATCAATGCTAAAGAACGTTATCCCTATAAAATCATATAGTCTTGCCATGCTCTGTCTTCCTAACACAAAGTATAAATCATGTACTATCCCGGTGTTAGCCAAGCAATTGGTTCATACTTTTTAACGTGCTTCAGCTTTTTCAACCCTCGCGCAATACATGAGCGCAAGCGATGGATATAGCACTACGGGTGGAATAGAGTATGCTGATAGGGGTAAATATAAAGAACACAAAAAACTAAGAAAGTCTCACATTGACACGGCTAACCAACGGGCTATGGAGATGCCCATCAATTGATATCAATGCGAGGAGTAGGGATTGCCATGCAATGAATGCACTAAGAGCTATAGGTGTATGAAAGCTCATCATGAAAACTAAGTGGGTGTGCATATAATCCTATAATGAAAAATTCCCACTAGCATATGAAAGTGACTACATAGGAGACTCTCCATATGAAAAGCATGGTGCTACATTGAAGCACAAGTGTGGTAAAGGATACTAACAATGCCCCTTCTCTCTTTGTTTATTTTTTCTTTTTCTTTTTTCTTTCTTTTTATTTTTTCTCCCCTTTTTTTCTTTTTCTTCTTTTTTTATTTTTTTCTCTCATTGTCCGGAGTCTCACCCCGACTTGTGGGGGAATCATAGTGTACATATCATCCTTTCCTCACTGGGGCATTGCTCTAAAAATGAATAATGATGATCATCACACTTCTGTTTACTTATAACTCAAAAGGAATAAAAATTACAACTCGATACCTATAACAAAATATGACTCTATATGAATGCCTCTGGCAGTGTACCAGGAGGTGCAATGATCTAGTGTAACATGTATGAAAAATGATGAATGGTGGCTGAGCCACAACTACTATGTCAGCTATATGATCATGTAAAGCAATATGACAATGAATGCTCAAGTCATCAAACGGAAGCGGTGCAAGTTGCATGGCAATATATCTAGGAATGGCTATGGAAAGGCCATAATAGGTAGGTATGGTGGCTGTTTTGAGGAAGATATAATAAGGCTTATGTGTGATAGAGCGTATCATATCACGGGGTTTGGATGCACCTGCGAAGTTTGCACCGAGTCTCGAGGTGAGAAATGGCAATGCACGGTACCATAGAGGCTAGCAAATTGCGGAAAGGTAAGAGTGCATATAATCCATGGACTCACATTAGTCATAAAGAACTCATATACTTATTGCAAAAGTTTATTAGCCCTCGAAGCAAAGTAATACTACGCATGCCCCTAGGGGGGAGCTTGGTAGGAGTTAACGATCGCGCGCCCCTGACCTTCACACAGATATAGACAATGAAGGATGAATTGTGCTCCAACTTCCTGGCATAACGAGAGACTATACGTGCATGCTTCAGGAATCACAAACCTTAACACCAATATTCTTACTCAACCGTTTACTAGTACTTCCCACATATTCCATCTCTATATCGCAAAACTATTGCAAGGAATCAAACATATCATATTCAGTGATCCATAAGTTTTATGTAGGATTTTATGACTAACCATGCAAATGACCAATTCCATTTGTCTCTCTAAATATATATAAGTGAAGCACGAGAGTTTAATTCTTTCTACAAAAGATCATGCTCTAACAAATATAAGTGAAGCAAAAGAGCATTCTACGAACATCGGTATTCTATGTGAAGAGAAACAGGCAATCCAAACTTCAAATGATATAAGTGAAGCACATAAAGCATTCTATAAAGTCATACTGAAAAGATATGAGTGGTGCCATCATTGTGCAAGAAAGAAAAATGAAAACTAAATGCAAAAGACGCTCCAAGATTTACACATATCACATGAACGAAACGAAAACAAAAACATATCGATACTTGTTAAAGAAAGATGGGATGCCTTCTGGGGATCCCCAAGCTTAGACGCTTGAGTCTCCTTGAATATTTACTTGGAGTACCTTGGGCATCCCCAAGCTTGAGCTCTTGCATCTCGTCCTTCTCCTCATATCGAGACCTCCTTGATCTTTGATCACTTCATCCACACAAATCTCAACAGAAAGCTCGGTAAGATCCGTTAGTATAATAAAGCAAATCACTACTCTAAGTACTGTTGCAAACCAATTCATATTTTGTTTTTTCATTGTAGCTACTGTAATATAACTTTTGCATGGCTTATACCACTGATAGAATGCATAGTTTCATCAAAACAAGCAAAACAATGCATCAAGAACAAAATCTATCTTAAACATGACAGTATGTAGTAATCTGAACATCCACCATACTTCTGGTACTCCAACAATTCTGAAAAAGTTATGAAAAAAATAAACAATTTGTATAGAAAGACTGTGCAAAAAGTTTCAGAACCTTTCGCCGTTCTAGTAAAAAAATGTAAAATCACGCGCTACAGCCAAAGTTTCTGTTTTTGCACTGCACATACCAACAAGCAATCCACTCATCCTAAAGGCAAATATTGGCACATTATTTTTATAATACAATGGAATTGTACAAGGGGATCATTATTTTTGTTGAAAATTTTCTGGAATTCAAGATTCACAAAGTTTCCATGGGCATGAACAAAGTTCAAGGCATGCTCCCGCTTCCACGGTGCTCGTCTATCTCACTTTCACTTTTCTTTTTGTGAAGTTTTAAGTTCCCCTCTATATATTTTTTGTTTTTAAACTATATAAAAGCACTCAACAGAAATAAATGACTCTCTAAAACTTATGGGTTGTCTCCCTGGCAGCGCTTTCTTTAAAGCCATTAAGCTAGGCACAAAGTGCTCAAGTAATGAATCCACTCGGATCCCAAGGTATATCAAAGCCAATTTTAATTAAAATAGATTTGGCATTTAGTACTGAGCAAAAAGCAACATATATCATGCAATGATGAAGTCTAGCTCTCTTCCTATGCATCAGCATGTCATACAAGAACAATTCATGCACATCGAGTAAAGGCCAATACATAGCATAAGTAGTTTCTTGCAATTTTTTCGTGTTGGAAACAAAAGAGATGGATATATAGTTCCTCTCTCATAATAATTGCAAGTAGGAGAAGCAAGCACATGCATATTATATTCATCAAGTCATCATGTGCAACGGAAAAATGCAACCCATCAATATAATCCTTAATAAGTGCAAACTTCTCCGATATAGTGTAGTTTGGAGAATTCAAAAAGATAGTAGGACTATCATGCGTGGGTGCAATAGCAACAATTTCATGTTTAACATAAAGAACAATAGCAAGTTCATCTCCAATAGCATAATTCATATTGGCATCTTGGCCACAATCATCAAGTTCATCAAGAAGGGATATTTCAAAAGAATCAACGGGATCATAACAATTATCATACAATTCATCCTTCGGTAAGAATAAAGGGACATTAAACAATGTACGAGTTGAAGAGTTACTCTCATTAGAAGGTGGGCACGGGTGATCAATCCGCTCTTCCTCATTTTGTTCTTCACTCTCCTCATCACCTTTTTCATTCAATGAGCTCGCAATATCATTAGTTTCTTCTTTCATAGACTCTTGTAAAATATTATTCTCTTCTTGGACAGCGGAGACTCTCTCAATAAACGCATCAATATCGGAATTGTATTTGTAATTATCAAATAAATATTTAAGGATGGAAAAATTTTCAGGTCTATAAACACCATCATCAAAAGCTTCATACATTAAAAACAAAGATTCAATTTCATAAGCACCTTTAAAAGCAACGAATTCTTCTATTCGTTCCACATTGTAATAATCATATATACCATTGGAATAAGAAGCCAAGGTTTCATTATCATTAAATTTGCATGAGAAGGGAAGGTGTGGAGCATTCATCCTAGGGCAACAAGTATAATCATATCTCAAGCATAAATCCTGAGCGTACCAATGCAACATATAAATTTGATTCCATAAAAGTTTCCCTTGTTGCCTCAACTGACAATCCCTAAAGTATTCACATTGATCCAATGTTACTCCCATTATCAAGTTGAATGGGATTTTCTCAGGATTATCAAAGTAGTGCATAATATTTTTCACATAACGAGCATCGAGGGTTTTAGGAGGTTCCACATCTCCATGAGTAGCAAGTACCACATGTTTTTGGTGTTTCGTGTTCCATATCCATAACTAAAGATAGAGAACAACTTAGAACTGAAAATAAAAACTACTTAGTGATAAAGAAAACAAGCACACATGAGAATATTCACCCCACGCTATTGCTCCCTGGCAAGGGCACCAGAAAAAGGTCTTGATAACCCACAACTATAGGGGAACGTTTGTAGCGTTCTTCGATAAATAAGAGTGTCGAACCCAATGAGGAGCTAACGGTAGAACAAATATTCCCTCAAGTTCTATCGACCACCGATACAACTCTACGCACACTTGACGTTTGCTTTACCTAAAAGAAATATGAAGCTATTTTGCAAGAATAAAACTATGAGTACTTTGCGAGAATAAAACTACAAATAAAATGCAAGATAGTAAAAGTAGATAGCTTTTTCAACAAGAAAGTCATTTGTCCCTA
This sequence comes from Triticum aestivum, assembly GCF_018294505.1. Lineage (NCBI taxonomy): Eukaryota > Viridiplantae > Streptophyta > Magnoliopsida > Poales > Poaceae > Triticum > Triticum aestivum. The sequence goes on along the minus strand of NC_057801.1, from coordinate 56,037,394 downwards.
GGCTATCGATAATAGGTACCGGTAATGATTCTTGTAATTTTATATGAGGGAGAGGCATGAGCTAACATACTTTCTCTACTTGGATCATATGCACTTATGATTGGACCCCTAGCAAGCATACGCAACTATTAAAGATCATTAAGGTCCTGAAACCCAACCATAGCATTAAGTATCATGTCCTCTTTACTCCCATACGTCATAACCCACTTATCCGCGTTTAGGCTGCTGTCATCCCCCTCAACACTGACAATAAGAAAACCATGAACAAATTACAACACCCTACAGTGGGAGTTGATGTCTACTACGCAACTTTATTCTTGTAGACTTGTGTTGGGCCTCCAAGCGCAGAGTTTTGTAGGACAGTAGCAATTTTCCCTCAAGTGGATGACCTAAGGTTTATCAATCCACGGAAGGTGTAGGATTAAGACAACCTCACTCGAGCAACCCTGCAATCAAATATAAGAAATCTCTTTTGTCCCCAACACACCCAATACAATGGAAAATTGTATAGGTGCACTAGTTCGGCGAAGAGATGGTGATAAAAGTGTAGTATGAATAATAGATATGAGTTTTTGTAGTGCAAACAATAAAAAAACAGCAAGGTAGTAAATAGTAAAACGAAGCACAAACGGTATTGCAATGATGGAAAATGAGGCCTAGTGTGCATACTTTCACTAGTGCAATCTCTGAACAATGCTAACATAGTTGGATCATATATATGATTATCCCTCAAAGTGCAATAAAGAATCACCCCCGAGTTCCTATTAACAGAGAACAACAGATAGAAATTGTTTGTAGGGTACAAAACCACCTCAAAGTTATTCTTTTCGATCAATCTATCCTAGAGTTCGTACTAAAATAACAACAAACTATTCTTTCCGATCGATCTAATCAAGAGTTCGTACTAAAATAACACCATATGATGCATATCAATCAACTCTAATGTCACCTAGATACCCCAATGTCACATCGAGTACCCGTGAGTTAATTATACGATATGTATCAAACAATTTCAGATTCATAATACTCAATCTACTCAAAGAACTACAAGGAGACCTCAAAGTTTCTATCGGAGAAAAGATTAAGGTTGCAACATGGCCATGTAATCATTGTTTGAACTCGGGAAGCCTCTGTCATTTTTCGCTATCAAATCTATTTCAAGATCATACCTAAAGACGGTTTGACACAAGTTCAAGTGCTGGTAAAACAAAACATGGTGCACATGTCATGCATATTTGCTGAAAGAATCGAATTCAACAATGTATTTTTGTGCTCTATCTGGATGATTTGATGCAAATTTCTTGCGAAAAATACAAACATAATGCTCAATAATCGAATACAAACATAGACAAAAAGAACACTAGTTCCTTCTTCAAAGCTGAGAGATTCAGAAGTATTGTCACTTGTCAAACCCAATCACCCGCACATGGGGCCTATTGTGGCGTGAGCTCCATACTCACCAGGACTGTGTCACTTGTACCAGCGACTGGAAGCATCGCCTTGGGCACAAGGAACAGGAAGCAATCATCAGGAAACCCATCATGGAGGTTAGTGTTCCTCGTTTGAAACTCCGTAGCCTGGGAGTAGCCCATCTCAGCCGACGACAATGAAAGATTGCACTTGAACTTGGATCCAGTAGTAATGTGGGGCTGGACGCAGCAGACCGCGATGCCAAGGCCGAGGGACTCTGTCTTCATGTAGACAATGAAGAGGCGTCCATCCTCACCCACGAGAATGGTTGGTTCAGGAAGATCGCCATTAGCATTGAAGCTGATGAGGATCCCAAACCCCTTCTTGTACCGAACTTTCGTGGAGTCCAGATTGTGCTTGCGTGAGAAATGCTCCAGGAGCCTTGCAAATGGTCCGCTGAAGCTGCAGTCCGCTATGGGGCAGAAGCATGGCGCCTGCGGGCAATCTTCCTCATGCTCTTCTTTTTGGTAGTATTTTGTCCTCGCAGCACATCCATTATTGGGGCAAGCAACTTTGAGGGATTCAACCACATATTCTAGCCCGCGGCAGCGACTGTAGACTGTTGTTTCGCAGCAGAAGCAGCACTTGCCTGGGAGCTTGTCATGGCAAGACAAACATATGGTATGACGCCCCTCAGTGCGCTGAGGAAACACAAACAACAAATCAGTGCATATCATATGAATCAGTAAATATGCTAATTAGAAAATGCACCGATCTGTTTTTGTTAGGCAGTTGGCCTAGTGTACGCATCTGATGTGATGTTTTTCTAATTCTTCAGAGATGTCAACCTTGACTTGCAATTTTGCAACTACAAAATTACACTACAATAACTTATTACAATCTGGTAATCACCCTATCTGATTCTAATTAACTAAATAATTTCGGGGAAATCCCTTCAGTTTGGGGACAAAATTAGGCGAACTGGACATAGCTACTATATGAATTAACGAATCTAATAATGAACGCGAATTTTGAAATACTATAAGACACCCAGATAGTTCCTCAGATCCATTGATGCTATCGTCTCGTAGGAGCTCCTAGGGATTGAGTTGTAAGAACAGAGATCAGATCAAACACAGGGGATATTACCTGGAAAATGGGAGGGCGCAGGGGGTCCCAGCAGACGGCGCAGTGGAGGACGTCGAGGTCGTCCATGGTGAAGACGGGGGCCGCAGCCGCGACCGCGACCTTCCTCCTCATTCCGTCGCCGCCCTCATCTTTCTCCCTTTCCTGCCGCTTTCCCATCGCTTCCTCCACTCCTTCGATCGGCCGACGGGGAGCCCAGCCACCTTCAATCTCGGTCTTGTGATGCTGCCTCCCTGGCGGCCGCCACCCTATTTATTCAATCTTGTGTCTGGGGTTGTAGGCGGGAGCCAAAAGGAGAAAGAAACACGTTGTAGGCGGGACGGGAGCTGAAAGGGGAAGGAAACACGAGATAGATGCGTTTGTAGGCGGGAGCCCAAATAGAAGACGCGCACACACTACTACGTACACGTCTACACCCACATAACACCTGCTAAAAGATTTTTCCTTTTATCATACTTCTTTTAGAGGGTTTTTTTTTCATCCCCAACTCAAACTCACGCGAGGTAGAAGACAATGAACAGAAGTCTTGCAGCTTGGCTTATGTATTCCACTAACTAAAAAAAAAATCTAACTGACAAAACTGAACTTGTTAACAGCAGCAACTACGCCTGATGGAACTGAAACTTTCAGAAACTTTCATAGCAGCTGTTTACTAACATTGCCGGGACGATCATCCAGAGGGCATCGTCCTCAGCGTCGGCAGTGACTGGGGGCGCAAACCCGAAGATGTTGCCTGTGACACCGACCAGTACATGCATCAAGGAGGATGTTGCTGCTCTTGAGATTCTTGTGTATCTAGGGACTAGGGACGCTCGGTGTAGTTGTGCAGGTAGGTGAGCTTGCCTTCCACGTCCAGTGCGAACTGCACGTGCTGGATGTGCAGCTCCTCACTGAGCGCGCCGTTCCCGGTGAATTCGACATCACTCAGATGGCTCGATGCTCACCTCGACGGCAGCGCCCACGTCGTCAGGCACGCCCTTCACGGTCGCCCTGTTCATTGTCGGCGGGCACGCCGCCAACTCAATCCATTTCATGCCTCGGTCCATGGTCAAGTATATGGTCAAATACTGGGGCTGTCCAAGTACGACGCCGTGGACATGAACGGCGACACAAAGGTGGCGTGCTTCCTGCATGTCACGATGCATCTCCGCCTCCACAAGGAGCATTGACCACGAGCTCATGCTAGGGGGCGCCACTCCATGGCTGGAGGGGGAAGGAAATAATGGGCGACGGCGCCGGCGGCAGTTCTCGGTCTGCTCGGTAGGACCGGGCGAAATCCTGACAAGACAGGTAGTGTTTTTGGGCCAAATTACACAGACCGGACCGGCCCAATATACCAGCTGGCTCGGACCGTTCGGTTCGGTCCATAGCGTGCCATTAGCGAGCCGGTACGTCCACCCTGAGTAGCAGCCAAACTCGACGGGCCGCGGCAGCTGAGGTCCTTGTTAGAGTTGTGTCGAATATTGTGTATAAGGTATGTTATAGTTGGACTATGAGTTGTATTGTGTTTACATAGGATACGGAGTCGTGTCCTAGTAGGACACTTTTATCCGAGGCCTCTCATATATAGCGGGGATAGACACATGATGTAAAGTATGCCAAGATAATAGCACGGGAACGCAGGGGAAGCCGGCCGCATGTGCCGGTGTCCAGGGCGACCGGGTGCGGTACTGTAGCAGTATCATGGGCAGGAGCGTCCATAGTCAGGCCCTGGGGATGTAGCCATATTGGTAAACCTCGTTAATAAATCTCGGTGTCGTGCCTCGTGTGATTGCTTGGTCGTCGGATGATTGACGGTATGCATCGAATTTATTCTAACAAGTGGTATCATGAGCAAGGTTACAAGGAGGTCGCGGTTCTGTTGATTTAGAGGAAATATTGAGTTCGAGATGCAGCTGGCTATGGCGTGGTTCTCGACAAGATTGAGAAAGAAGCAATCGAACGGAGTTCTCGGCGAGATAAGAAAAGCAGCGGTTGGAGCTGGTGTCGAATCAGCGGCTTGTGCGTGTTGCGGTAGCAAGGGACGTGTGGCGATGGATCAGAGGATCAATCGGGCGAGCGTACAGCGATCGGAAACGCGTGCTAGCGGTGGCGGCTCAAGGAAAATCGCTGGAAAAGCAGTGTGTGCAAGCAGACGCGGCTAGGGCAAGCCAGCGGTAGCGGAGGTTGCGGCCCAAAGATTGAGCTGTGGCCCATAAGGGCCGTGAGCGGCTGGCAAGAGGCCCGGATGTCCAAGAAGCTCACTCGGTGTTGGGTCGTGCGTGAGAGCTGTAGCATACGTGTGCAAGCCGAAGCTTGGACGTGGGAATTGTTTGGTAAAAAAAGGAGGGGGGGGGGGGGGGGGGGGAGTCCCTGGAGGAGACGTGTTCTCCTGGTGGCCGAGAGCGAGACGTGCCACATCAAGGCTGCTTTAAACGAAGTGCATCGGAAAGTAAAAGGCATTGACAAAGCAATTAGCTTAGCATCAGGAGTTAAAGCAAGACAGGAGCTGCTCACGTGAAGACCAAGCAGAGTCGCGTGGAAAGCTCAGATTGTTTTTTCACAGGGTCAGTCGTACGAAGAACCAGGACGTCAATGGGTTCCAGGTTTAAGGTGAAGAAGTTTGTGGAACTGAAAACCTTGGGTTATGGTAGACAAGGGTGAAAATTTATTGGCACAACAAGGATGCTTGAAGGCGTTGCGGGATGTCAAGCCAGACGGATGATGAGGACTGTGAGAAGTTGCAGATGGTTACAATCAGGGAAGTTCGGCTGGGTCCGACTTGTCAGTCTAACGGATCGACGTGAGTCGGTTGGTACAGAAGACGGTGCTTGGATCGGGGATAGCGACATAGGAGCGTGATGCTGATGGTGACCGGCTTCTGGGGCGTGGAAACACGTGGCACGGGCCTGAGGGCTTGTGTGGCTTCGACAAGACTATGGCGCGGGGTTGATTCAAGGTGGTGTACACACGGAGCTTGAAGTTGACGGGGCGCGAGGGTGGATTGATCATCTACCATGGAGTCATGTTGAAGGTGGAGCTGGATTGAGGGGCTACGGTGTAAGGATCCAGAGAATCGAAGCCTATTTTAGTTGGGGGAAAAGCGAGTGACACGCAATTCGGACTGGAGCCCAGTGGTCTGATGAAAGCGTGAAACTCGTCATCGGTCGGTGATGATCGGTGGTACTCTACAGAGGGTTTGAGTGGTGTGGGTTCGTGATCCTTGAGACTCGACCGGGAAAGCGGAGGCTTGACGCGGTAATAGCGGCGAGGCGTGCGATACACACGGTGCATAGAGACGGACCGGGGCTCTGGTGGTCATACATGTGGTGAGACAACTGCGAATTTGACTCGGGATGACTACAAGCAACGGTGAAATTTCTTCAAGTTTCAGACATGTGGTCAAGAAAGGAGCGGTGATGTTGAGTTCAGATAAGTTTTACGTGTGACACCTAATATGTGAGTTGTTCACTTTCACGCATGTCAGTTATCGGTATGTGATGGCGTTGGACTGATACTCTGGAAGTTGGGAGTGCAAACTAGAGTAATGTGGAACTTAATTTTGCTCGAGTGTTGACTGTGGTCAAGAAAAAGAAGAGACTACAAGTTGCAGGTGGAGTCATATGGAGTCTTTAGAGTAGCAGCGGTGCTCATAAGATAAGCTCAAGTCCAATGTACATGGAAGTTTGACGCATGGACGAATTCAAGGTGGTGAAGGATATTCGCCAAGGTGGAGTTTGTTAGAGTTGTGTCGAATATTGTGTACAAGATAGGTTACAGTTGGACTATGAGTTGTATTGTGTTTACATAGGATATGGAGTCGTGTCCTAGTAGGACACTTGTATCCTGGGCCTCTCATATATAGGGGGTAGACACACGATGTAACCTATGCCAACATAATAGCACCGGAACGCAGGGGAAGCCGGCGGCATGTGCCGGCGTTTAGGGCGACCGGGTGCGATATTGTAGCAGTATCATGGGGAGAAGCGTCAATAGTCAGGCCCCGAGGATGTAGCTATATTGGTAAACCTCGTTAACAAATCTCGGTGTCGTGCCTCGTGTAATTGCTTGGTCCTCGGATGATTGACGGTATGCCTCGAATTTATTCTAACAACCCTGGGTCAGGAAGGAATCCTAGAGGATTTGAATGGCGGTGGGAGATGAGAGTCACGGGAAGGATGGAACGCCTCACACACGGGAGAGATCACGAAGAAATTCCTGGTTATGAATCTAAGGGAAGACGAAGATGAGGACACCACCATCGAGGAGGATTTGGAGGAGTTATAGAAAGGCTCTACCTTATGGCGCTGGCTAGGGTTTATACTAACAGAATATTCAGCCACGGCATGTTCTTTGGAGGGATGATATCCGCTTGGAACTTGACGCGGGAAGTGGAATTTCGGGATATGGAGTATAATCTAGTCTTAGTACGACTATAATGCGTTTGATTTTGGAGCGTGTGATGATGGATGGCAGGCCCCTCCATATTTCTAAGTGTTGGACTTATAAGAGAAAAAGACGACGGGTGACATCACAAGTAAGTAACAAATGGAAGTAACAGGTGGAAAAAGTGCATGAACAATCGGTGACGGGACAATTTGGTCGAATTAGGGTCCACGTGACTTTGGATGTTTGCACGTCGTTGACAAGGTGTGCAAGTTAACACCCAAAAAAGGACTCACTTTAACTTTAAATATGATAAGATTCTAGTGTTCTGGGTCGTCTGTTGAATGGTGAGTTACGTTGAGGAAGAGTATGTGAACAAACATCAAGAAGAGAAGGATTTGATATACCCACTTATGTAAATCGCGCAGGAATTTTGTAGGGAGGAGCAATAATGGATGTACCGGGGTTAGTGGAAGAGGATGAAGGACCAGAGACGGAGAGGTGGGGGCATGATATGCATGAAGGAGTGGGGACGTGGAAGCTTTTCCCCAAAAGAGTATGATAGGCAGGAAAAGAATCTTAGGAGCAAAACATCGAAGCCATGTGTGTCGGACTCGAAGTTGGCTCTCTCAGCATCTAGTGGGAGAAGACTGTAGTTGGATGAGAAAATGCGAGGAGTAGTGGGGTACTGATGCTCACGGATAAGCCAAGTTATGTAAAACGGGACATCAAGGTGACATATCATGAAGATGGTGAAGATACTGCCTCGCAAGAATCAAAAAGGTTGAAGAAAGGAGATGTGTAACAGGTGGAATAAGACATGGTGGAGAAGTCGGTGGGCTCCCCCGAGGAGCACCATCGAGCCTAATGGGTACCTTAATTAAGCTGGAACTGTCGGGAGCTCATGCGACCCCGAACAGTTCAAGATCTAGCAGGGCCATGTCTTCTTGTCGGAGACAAGGCAGGAGAAGGAACAATGATGTGATTTGTAATTGTTTCTGAACTGAATGGAAGTGAGAAGGAGGCAAAATTCCCTTATTTTGGGATGAAAGAATTAACATGCATCCCAAGACTTTTAATGCGAAACATATCAATGTGCCGATAGAAAGGAAACAGTAAAGAGTGTGAAATGCTATTAGAGTTTGGCGTATGGGGGAACTGAGAGCACAAGATACACATGAAATGTGTATGTTGCTAAGATAATCAAGCCTAACACGATTAAGTTGTGGAAGATGATTGGCGATTTTAATGATTCCATCACAGTCGAAAGATCACTCACGCTCTATTAGGTCTGAAAGACTAATGATGGACTTCAAATAAGTACTCTCACATTATGATCTCCACGATTTGGATTCTAAGGGAGTACAATGGACATATGATAATAAGTTAGTCGAGCAAAGTAATGTGAGAGTTTTCCTCAAATAGTTGGTGGCTAACCCAGCATGGTCTCAACATTTTGAGCAGGCTACAGTGACACACTATCTTACTCCTAGTTTCATGTGGCTTTGTTACTAGAACCAGAGGCGTCGAGAGAAGGGATAGAGAGACCAAACACGAGAAGATTAGAAGCGCACTACGAAAGGGAAGCAAACCTGGGGTAGAGTAATTCTACATACATGTGAGCAAGAACCCACATCACACAATTTAGGAGACGTCGATGTGAAGTTCAAGGACACAATGAACAAACTTTCGAAAATGGAGTGTTGTCAAGATTGCTAATGTGAAGAAATAAATAGAGAGGGTGTGTTCTGAGCTCAAAATCAGCGAATGCAAGGGATGTTTGATTCCATTGAGCAAGTAAATAAGGTGATCACAAAAACTTGAGGACCTACTGCATTGGGAGGGAAAAAAGTGGAGGAAAAGGTTGGGGATCACATCGCTGAAAGAAGGTGATTGCAATACTCGTTGTTCAGTATTATGATTATTTAGGAAATATATGATAGTGTAAGATTAATTCTACCTTGCCATGTGCTCCAAAAAGGTCATGTATTCATTATATATACGCCCACGAGACTCAAGCAATACAACCTCAATTCCACCAATATCATCTCTATTCCTCTTACACTTGCTAATTTCATTAAAAGGCATCGTGGATGAAAAAAATTTAAAATGGAAAATAGATTATCACAATTGTATAGTACTCCCTCCGTTCCATAATATAGTGCATAAAGATTTGTTTCAAAAGTCAACTTTGACGAAGATTGCAGAAAAAAGTATTTATATCTAAAGTACCAAAAATATAATATATAAAAACAACATCTTATGATGAATCTAATACTATATGTTTAGCATTCTAGATGTAAACGTTTTTCTCCACAAACTTGATCAAAGTTTGTGAGGTTTGACCTTTCAAAAAAATTATATTCACTACGTTATGGAACGGAGGGAGTATCTGTAGAAGAGATGCACGGTATATCAAGAAAGTGTTTTCAGGAGAAATATAAGCGAGATGATGGTGTTAACCCGAGCCCCCTACGAGGGATATTTCATCAAAATATTACGACACCCATAGATGAGGAATTCATAAAGTCATTTACATACGAAGAGACCAATGACGAAGTTTTCCAAATTGGCCCTAGTACTACAAAAACGAGCTTTGGCAGCGGTTTTGGTACATGACCTCATTCATTTTTTCATTCGGCCTCTCACCTATCATCACTAATTTGTTCCATACACTGAACAACTTGGGATATTATATCATTCCAAGCAGTTACAATTCAGAACCGCCTCTATTTCTTTTTCTTGCAGTTTATTCTCACTAGGTAACCAACTCTACAAATGAAATTCACATAAAACGCTCGCATACAAATCGTCATTCATTTGCACAAGGCTAATACATCGTGTAATACATTCATATATGCTCAATAATTCATAACCATGTACACAAGTTCTATATACTTCACAACCAACATAAGAATATACGTCGTCTTGAGTATCCTACCCATCTCGTCTTTTCATGTCACCTCTTCGTACCACCTGTATGAGAACACCACACCCCCACCTCAGCCTTAGGATGTTTGTTAGCACGCAAAGAAACGAGAGTCAATAGCTGGTGGCAATTATGCCAGGGAGGGAGGAGAGATGAGGCGGTCACAGACTCACGGTGGCGCTGATCAGAGATTAGATTTTTCGGCCGAAATAATAAATTTTAGCCGAATTTCGGCCATCTCGCTTGGGCCCATCATATATCTCTTTGGTCAAAAATTTAGGCCTAACTTTGAAATTTCTGGCCCGGCCGAACTTCTACAACGTTGTGTCTCTATTCGTCAGAGAAAACCACGATCCAGAGCGCCCTAACCTTAAAGTTTTCATCTTTCCTCGGTCCTCTTGTGTGCAGCGCTGCCACTACGCTGGGCACATCACATCGAATGCGCTTCTCCAGCCGTCCGACCAAGGCTCTCTCCTCCACGGCTCCACCCGTGACTAGCCTCGTGATCTCCTCCAGTGGCGGAGCTTAGTGGAACCCTGCAGGGGCCACAGCCCCCCCAGGTTTGAGTAAATTAGTGAAGAAATTTTTTCTGGGACAACATAGATTAGAGGAAACAGTCTGCTTGACCCCCCCAAATGTTCATATTTTCTAATTGGCCCACCATTGATCCTTGTCAAGCTCCACCACTGACCTCCTCCATGGCTCCACGCCTCCACCCATCCACTTCATGTATGTTTCTTCTCCAAGGCCGTGACATGCTGCTCGACGGCTGTGGCAAAGGAGATGGCGGTGCAAGAGCCGTCCAGTTCAACGGAGGCAGGAGCACGAGGCAACGATAGCAGCGTGGAGGGCTGCTATACTTTTTCTCTGCTTTATTTCAGATTCTGCATTGGTCAAATTTTGGCTTAATTTTGGTCAAAATTCAAAAAAAAATTGAGCAATTTCGCCCGACGTTTGTTGAAATTTTTTAAATGACCGAAATTCAGCCATCTCGGCCAGGGTCGAAAAAAATATGCAAACCAAAAATCAAAACTGTGGCGCTGATGGCCAAGGGTGGTGGAGGCCAGGTTGGCCAGCGATCAGGGTTGGGCTGGGATGCGGTGCGTGAGGACATATGAACAATGGCTGACGGTAAAAAAAGTGACTTAAGCCAAAAACAATCAGCCAACTTACACATAGTCGGTCCCTTCTTTTTGATGTTTTGGCCATTCGTTTTCGGTCTAGGAGAGATCGTGTGTGCAGTTTTGCCACGCATGACCACTGCAACACCAAGAGACAGGAAAAATGAGGTAATGCTAGTGCCTGTGAAGGAAGAGGAAAGGACACAACCATCTACAACCAAACATCTACGACCGGTGTTCGACATACACTCGGAGAAATTTCTTCGGAAAATAGACCCGGAAAAGATGCAACGAAGTGGGTGGCAGTGTCTAAGCGCCGCTGGACTGGCGGTTTTCAAGGACGCAAATACAAAGGAGTGTTGACATCAGGCTATGGAAGAAGAGTTGAGGTCGATCCACGACAACAATGCATGGGAGCTTGTGGATCTTCCCAACAATAAAAAAGTAATGAATCACAAGTGGGAATTTAAGATCAAGAAAGATGCCAAAGGGTACGTGAAGCACAACGCAAGGCTAGTAGCCAAAGAGTACGTGCAAGAGGAAGGTGTTGATTTCGAAGAAGTGTTCGTTTTCGTTGCAACACTAGTGCAGAACCGGCCTTTAGTGCCGGTTCCGGCACTAAAGAGTGGGGACTAAAGGTCCCCCCCTTTAGTACCGGTTCATCACGAACCGACGCTAAAGTTCAAACACGTGGCATGAGCCAGGTCCGGGTGCCCGTAGGGCTTTAGTACCGGTTGGTAACACCAACCGGTACTAAATGTTTGGGTGTTTTTTTTAATTTTTCCTTTAGTTTTGTGTTTTCAATTTAATTTAGTGATTGTTTTACATTATAATGAGTTGTTAAATCATTAGGTGAAAGTACCGCGGATTAATTTCGACTGAAGGATCTAGCTAGCTATAAGTGATTAAGTATATGCCATATCGATATTATACTTGATCACCTAATTAGGTGATCAAGTATAATATATATGGATATGGCATATATATACTTGATCGCTTAGGTAGGATCCATCCAGTTGAAACTAATCTGTGATTTCTTTCATTAAATGATATAATAACTCATCATCATCATCATATTAATATAAAAACTCTTGCATCATATCATCAACATGAGTATATGTATACTCTAGCTACCTAGCTAAAAATCATCATAGTCGTCATTATCACTATTTAATCATCATAGTCATTACCGCTATCTAATCACCACCAATAGTAGCTTAAAGAAAAAACATTCATTTGTACCAGAAGCAAAAAAATCATCGAGTTCAACATTATTGTCTTGATATTATAGCGTTCATATATATATATAACACCACAAAAGCAAATCACTATTTGAGATTAAGTTCAGAACGAAGAACACGGACATGAAAGGACAAGTACTAAGAGCAGTATGAACTAGCTAAATCACTCCTGCTAGCTACTGTCTCTCTAGTAAAATAGCATAGAACATGTATAGCTCTCCTGATTCATCATACTAGAGCATGCAGATGAACCTATCTCCTAATCGTGGGCAGCGCTTCTCATTACTGCCCCCTAATACTTCTCTGCGATCGTTAACAATTTTCCTCCAATCTTTCACTATTAAGCATTCATCGCTTCTAGAAATCCTAAATGCATTCATGTGCAATGCAAGATATTTTAGTCGTAAGCTAACAATTGACATGCGACCTTTAGTCTCGATCCCCTAAGGCACAACTGTCATCGGGAGTCCCTGTTGAAGTACATCGTATGGTACTTAATTAATATATTTAACAATGAAAGTTTAGCAAAAAAATTATGTATGCAAAAGATGCACTGAGGACAAATAAAAAAATCTTACAATCATTCCTAAATAGATGTGACCGTAGTTCAATACCATCACTATTGGTCGCATGTTTTGAGTATTAACATTTCTAAGTGCAGGAAGAAAATTTTTCTTGACAGTATGAAGATCCTCAAGCCATGAAACATAATGACTTATCTCCTCGCAGTTTAGTTCAGCTCCGGGACAGTAGTAGGTCCTGTCTACCAAGCGCCGGACATGTTTGCTTGAATAGAAATAAGCTGTCAATAGAAATTAGTTGTCAATTATTTTTGAATAAGCAATATCAAAGACAAAAATATAGTTGAGAAGAACTCACATAATGGTAGAACTAGAGGCGTCTGCACATCGACCCATATGTCTCTATTATCTTCAATATCATCTTCCGGACGAATATCAAAGATGATAACCAATACCAGGCTCAAATGCATAAGCCTTGCATAGTGCTTGCCATGTTTTGCATTCAAAATAGGTGTACGTGTGTGCATTGTATACTTTGACGTTAAAAGTATAACCATGCTCAGTTTTCAGGTAAACTCTCTTTCCCTACATAGTTTCCATATCCTTGAAATCTATCTTATCCAAGACAAAAATTCTTGCATGGCAGGCGATGCGCTAGTAGAATAGTGAAAATTAAAAATTATAAGTCAGTCAAATGAAGCATATATAAGTAATGCTTAATTACGAAAACAGACTTGTCGTTGTGACTTACTGTATCGAATTCGAAGGTCTCATCCAGCTTGATGCTGAATCGCCTATCATCAACAAAGAAATTTCTGTCGCATTGGTCGCTCTGATCTTCACAGTATTCGCACATAATGAAATTTTTTCCGTCGTCAGACGACATTTCCTATGTTCATATGAAGCGAAACATTAAACACTTACTAAAAATAAACTGGTTCTATTAATTCAACTAGTTCAACTAAACATTTAGTAAAAATAAACTAGTTATATTAATTCAATTAGTTCAACTAAGCATTTACTAAAAATAAACTAGTTCTATTAATTCAACTAGTTCAACTAAATATTTACTAAAAATAAACTAGTTATATTAATTCAGTTAGTTCAACTAAGCATTTACTAAAAATAAACTAGTTCTATTAATTCAACTAGTTCAACTAAACATTTACTAAAAATAAACTGGTTATATTAATTCAATTAGTTCAACTAAGCATTTACTAAAAATAAACTAGTTATATTAATTCAATTAGTTCAACTAAGCATTTACTAAAAATAAACTAGTTATATTAATTCAATCAGTCCAACTAAGCATTTACTAAAAATAAACTAGTTATATTAATTCAATTAGTTCAACTAAGCATTTACTAAAAATAAAATAGTTCTATTAATTCAACTAGTTCAACTAAACATTTACTAAAAATAAACTAGTTATATTAATTAATTCGTCTAAACAATAGAAAACAGAAAATAAGTATGTGTGCGTGTAGTGTGTGTGTGTGTGTGTATGTGTGTACGCGTGTGTGCGTGTATGTGTGTGTGTAGTGTGTGTGTGTATGTGTGTATGCGTGTGTGCATGTATGTGTGTGTGTAAGTGTGTATGCGTGTGTGTATGGAGCGGGCGCGTACGGGGGGCGGGGGCGGCGACGACGGGCGGCGAGGGCGGCGGCTGGGGACGGCGACGAGACGGGCGGCGGGGACGGCGACGAGACGGCCGGGCGGCGGGGGCAGCCACGATGACGGACGGCGGTGGCGCGCGGCGACGACGGGGACGACGACGACGGGCGGCGGGGGCGGCAAGGGCGGCGGGGACGACGGCACGGCGGCGCGGTGGCGTTAGCGTTGGAGATCGAGATGTCGCGCGAGAGAAAAGTGGAACGAAGTCGACGATAACTGAATTATCGTAAGTGACATATATATAGGATGGGCCTTTAGTACCGGTTGGAGCCACCAACCGGTACTAAAGGTCGCTTTTGACCAGGCGAAGCGGCGGGAAACTAGGGCCTGTAGTACCTGTTGGTTGCTCCAACCGGTACTAAAGGGAAACACATTAGTACCGGTTGGAGCCACCAACCGGTACAACTGGTCGTGCGCTGCCACCGTACCCGCGGTGTGCTACTTTTAGTCCCACCTCGCCGACCGAAGGGCAGCCGCACTGGTTTATAAACCCAGCCGCGGCTGCCCTTTCGAACTCCTCTATATAGCAGGCTTCTGCGTCTAACTAGGGCGTGCTGCCCTGTGAGCCTGCTGGCCCTTCTGTGCCTGTATTTGCACACCCTAGGTCTGGCAGGCCCACCGGGCAGCGCCCAATATTTTTTTATATAATTTTTTTCCTGCATTATTTATTTTCTTCTATTTATTTTTGAGTAATTTTTTATATAGTTTTTTCTTTTCTGCTTTATTTTTTCTTCTATTTATTTCTGAGAAGTTTTTTTGTTGTATTTAGTTTCTTTGTGAATATTTTTGCTTTATATAATTTTTTTTCTTTCCTGCATTATTTATATTCTTCTATTTATTTTTGAGTAGTTTTTTCTTTTCTGCTTTTTCAGAGTTCGTTTTGCTGTGATTTACTGTTTCACGGTCATTTCTCTTCTTCTTCTTCTTCTTCTTCGCCTTCTTCCTCTTCTTCGCCTTCTTCTTCTTCTTCTTCTTCTTCTTCTTCTTCTTCTTCTTCTTCTTCTTCTTCTCCTTCTCCTTCTTCCTCTTATTCCTCTTCTCCTTCTCCTTCTTCCTCTTATTCCTCTTCTTCTTCTTCTTCTTCTTTTTCCTCTTCTTCCTCTTCTTCTTCTTCCTCTTCTGCTTCTTCTTCTTCTTCTTCTTCTTCTTCTTCTTCTTCCTTTTTATATAGTTTGAGAAGTAACACAGAAAAAATACATTCATCAGTACCGCCTTTCAGCCAAAATGCGCTACTGCTACAGAGAAGTACATAAAAAATACATTGATCATCAATGATCTTTTTGTATAGAATCTAAATTGTCAAACTGGTTTAAGAACCGGCAAAGACTCCTATTGCAGCCACATGTCCTACACATAGAGTTCAATGAAGACCAAATGCTTGTGATAGTTTGAGAAGTATCATATTTAAGGTGGTCAAAATCTTGCTAGGGGAGCGAGGCGGGACTAAAAATAGCCCTGCCACAACCTCTTTAGTACCGGTTCATGCTAGGGGAGCAAATGATGTCAGAAAGGGTTGAAAATTGATGACGTGGCTTAGAATGGTGCATACTAAACACAAAAAAGTCTGAAGTTGTAATAAGTTTAAAAAATGAAGTGTCGGTGTAACAGATGAGTTTTCTTCTGAATCCGGCCCTGATACTTCGAAAGAGATTGTCCAGTTTGTACACGAAGTGCATCTAGTTTTTGCCGTAACACAAGAAGTCCGGAGTTCTAATAAGTTATTAAAAATAAAAAAATGCGCAATGCTCGTTAATTAGCTTCAAGCCTTTCGAAATAGGGTAGACTACACTGCACATAGCTCCGTGCAATCTATTATATTTCGAAAGGCTTGAAGCTAAGCAACCTGCAGGTGAGCATTGCGCCTCTCCTTCATCGTCTCTGCACTCACGGCTTATAAACCGCTCCTACTGCCTCTCTCCTAGCAAGGTGGGACTAAAAATCAGCTTAATAAGAAACTCTAGTACCGGTTCATGCCATGAACCGGTACTAAAGGTGTTCGTGGGGCCCACAGCCTGACACATCATCATTAGTACCGGTTCGTGGTATGAACCGGTACTAATTGTTGCCCACGAACCGGTACTAATGATGTCCGCCCGCCTAGCCGTTGGAATAGGCACTAATGGACACATTAGTGCCGGCTCAAATTCAAACCGGCACTAGTGTGCTTCACATTTGACCCTTTTTCTACTAGTTCAAGGATGGAATCGGTGGGATTACTCATAGCACTTGCGGCTCAAGAATCATGGAAGATACATCACATGGATGTAAAATCCACGGTTTTGAATGAAGAGTTACAAGGAGATGCTTATGTGAACCAGCCACCGGAGTTCATCAAAGAGGGAGAAGATCACAAGGTACTGAAGCTACACAAAGTCTTGTACGGGCTACGACAAGGTTCTCGGGCGTGGAACATCAAGCTTGATCAGGTAATGATTTCTCTTGGATTTGAGAAAGCCCCACTAGAGCATACAATGTACAAGAGAGGTGAAGGAAGGGGTCATGTGCTAGTTGGAATCTACGACGATGCCCTATTGATAACTGGAGCAGACAAGGAGGTGATTGCAAAATTCAAGCTACCAATGAAGGAGCTTTTCAAGATGGTTAATCTAGGTCTTTTGAGTTACTACCGTGGGATCGAGGTACAACAAAAGTCAGAGCGGATCACACTATGCCAGGAGGCATACGCAAGGAAGATTCTTGAAAGCCGTGGCATAAAAAATTGCAATCCAGTTGATGCTTCGATGAAACCTCGTCTTGAGCTGAGCAGGAAGGAGATGGTGAAACTACTCGGCTACAGTGGTAGTGACATGGAAGGAATTGTCGACAATCGTAAGAGTACCTCAGACGTGGCATATTTCCTTGGTGGAAGCATAGTAAGTTGGCTATCATGAAAGCAAAAAGTGGTGACATCAACTTCAAGTGAAGCAGAGTGTCAAGGTGTGTGGTTAGGGAGGCTACACAATGACCCCATGAATTGAGATCCGGAACGAGTGGTGCTCAACGTTGACAGTGAGTCTACGACTTATCTACGCGAGGATCCAGTGCGGCGTGAAAGGAGCAAGCACATTGATACGGTGTATCACTACATAAAGGACTGCCTGGAACAATGGAAGACGGAGGTCAACTACATTCGCACCGATAATCAGCTGGCGGACATCCTGGCCAAGGCTTTGGATCGAGAAAAGCTCTTGGAGATGCGAAAAAGGATCGGCGTCGGAGCTGCAACGTAATTGTGTCGTGTTTAGGGGGTGATTGCTGAAATTAAACACGACTTAATCACCCGTCGGTTGGTGTGTGTCCGATTCGTGTACGAACATGTATCCTGGTAGAACTAGAATATAGCAAACCGAGTAGTATCGTTGTTAGCTAACTAGTTTACTATATATGTTAGAATAAATCCGAGCCATATCGTCGATCATCCGAGGACCAAGCAATCACACGAGAACGACACCGATATTTGTTAACGAGGTTCACCGATATGGTTACATCCCCGGAGCCTGACTACGGGCGCTCCTCCCCGTAACATCGTCATAATACCGCATACCGGCCACCCGGGCGCCAGCACACGCCGCCGGCTCCCCCTTGCGCGCCTGTGCTATTATGTTGGCATAGATTACATCGTGTGTCTACCCCCGCTATATATGAGAGGCCTAGGATACAAGTGTTCTATTAGGACACGACTCCACATCCTATGTAAACACAATACAACTTATAGTCCAATTGTAACCTACCTTGTACACTATACTCGACACAACTCTAACAAACTCCACCTTGGCGAATATTCTTCATCATCTTGAATTCGTCAATGCGTCAAACTTTCATGTACATTGGACTTGAGCTTATCCCATGAATACCACTGCTACTTCAAAGACTCCATATGACTCCACCTGCAACTTGTAGCCCCTTCTTTTCTTGATCACAGTCAACACTCGAGCAAAATTAAGTTCCTTGTTACTCTAGTTTGTGCTCTCAACTTCCAGAGTATCAGTCTAACGTCATCACACATTGTTCACTGACCTGCGTGAAAGTGAACAACTGACATATTGAATGTCACACATAAGAGTTACCTGAACTCAACATCACCGCTTCGTTCTTGACCGCATGTCTGAAACTTGAAGGAATTTCACCGTTGCTTGTAGTCATTCCGAGTCAAATTCGTAGTTGTCTCACCACATGTATGACCACCAGAGCCCTGGCCCGTCTCCATGTCCCGTGCATACCGCACGCCTCGTCGCTATTACCGTGTCGAGCCTCCGCTGTCCCGGTCGAGTCTCAAGGGTCGCGGACCCACACCACTCAACCCCCACTGCAGAGTACCACCGATCATCACCGATCGATGACGAGTTTCACGCTTTCATCAGACCACTAGGCTCCAGTCCGAACTGCATGTCACTCGCTTTTTCCCGCTGAATAGGCTTCGATTCTCTGGATCCTTACATCATAGCCCCTCAATTCAGCTCCACCTTCAACATGACTCCATGGTAGATGATCAGTCCACCCTCGCGCCCCATCGACTTCAAGCTCCGTGTATACACCACCTTGAATCAATCCCGCGCCAAAGTCTTGTCGAAGCCACACAAGCCCTCGGGGCCTGCGTCACGTGTTTCCACGCCCCAGAAGTCAGTCACCATCAGCATCACGCTCCTATGTCGTCGTCGCCGATCTCACCACCGTCTTCTATACCAACCGACTTGCGTCGATCCCGTCAGACTGTCAAGTCCGACCCAGCCGAACTATTCCGGCTGCAACAATGCTCCACCATGCATCGTGCCCGTCCGCACATACGTGCATGTCTTAGACGCCATGTGTATGCATGATCCTGTATTACGCACTTATCTGCGCGCGTCCGTAGCCTGTCCACGTGTTCCAAGCCATCTCAGCAAACTGACCCAGAAAAAACTTCCATGCAAACTGCACAAATCTTCCTTTTCCCTGTCACTCTTTGCTGTTGCTTCTCCATGCATCTTCTAGCAGAAAATAGACCAAACTTGACCCAACCAAACTGCTCTTGTGCACACACGTAGTCCTAGTTGCCTTTTTTTTTGTCTCAAAACAAATCTCCGGTAAGAGTAGTAGCTCGCTCCAGCAGCCATAGCCCTTGGTCCGCCACACTTCCGTGTCTGGCTCAGTTGAGCCTCACCCGACCTAGGTTTCCAGCGCCTTGTGCCTCAGGCTTCAGATCGATTCGGGCCGCACGCACAATACGCATCGCCGCCGCTCAATCTAATCGAGACAATCCGATTCGTCCACCTCCTTCACACGGCACCTTGCCCAAATCATGAAGGTGTCCAGCAGTCCACATGCTTCTGACCGATGTACGCTCGCCTGATCGATCGTTCTGATCCATCACCGTACGTCAAGCTTGCTACACGCACAAGTGCCTTCCACTGATATGCTTTTCCCAATCTTGCTAAGAACCACGCCAGCAGCCGGCTGCATCTTAGACTTGATCCGTCCTTTGTAAATCAACAATGCGTAGTCTCCGAACAAACTAGCTCGGATACACTTGTTAGAATAAATTCGAGGCATACCGTCGATCATCCGAGGACTAAACAATCACACGAGCATGACACCGAGATTTGTTAACGAGGTTCACCGATATGGCTACATCCCCGGGGCCTGACGACGGGCGCTCCTCCCCGTGACACCGTCACAATACCGCACACCGGCCATCCGGGCGCCGGCACACGCCTCCGGCTCCCCCTTGCGCGCTTGTGCTATTATGTTGGCATATGTTACATCGTGTGTCTACCCCCGCTATATATAAAAGGCCTAGGATACAAGTGTCCTACTAGGACACGACTCCACATCCTATGTAAACACAATACAACTCATAGTCCAATTGTAACCTATGTTGTACACTATATTCGACACAACTCTAACAATATATATGCGGGTACCCTGGTTGTAAACACACCACCGTGGATCCTGAAAGTAATACAAAGAGCAGTAGCGATTAGGATTGGAATTAGAGTGATTAGGATTGGAACTGTATCCTCTCAATTACCTGGACAAGAGGCCCACGCGCTAAGCTAGGGTTCCTCCCCCGCCCCTGCCGCCCCTGCCGCCGCCATCGCCCCCCTCCTCCCCCACCAGCCGCCGCCGGCCACCGGCAGTGCGCCCCACCTCCCTCTCCCCCTCCCCCTCCCCTTCCCCCTCCCCCGTCCGCTCGCTCCCCCCCCCCCGCGGGCGACGGGCGGGCCCCTGCCGCTCCCTCTCCTCCGCCCCCCCTCCCTGTCCCTCTCCCTCCCCACAGCCGCGGGCTGGATCCGCCAGGCCTTGCCCACGCGGCGCTAGCGGCGGCGGGCCGTCCCTTTCCCGCTCGCTCATGTGTGTGTGGGGGGGGGGCGTCCCGATGGCGGCGGTGCAGCTCGGCCGGCTGCGGTGTGGCTCGGCGGCGGGATTCCAGCAAGCTTCGAGGTCCTTGGTGCCATACAAACTAGGAACTATTGAGGGATGACCTAAACGAGAAGGATGGATCAAAGAAGAAATCCAACAAGGTTGTGTGAATCAACCTGTGGTTGAGTTGGTTAGGTGGACAGTGGTATCCCCAACCCACCAGGGTTCAAATCCTGGTGCTCGCATTATTCCTGAATTTATTTCAGGATTTCCGGCGATGCGCTTTCAGTGGGAGGAGACGTTCCCGTCGACGACGAGGCGCCTATGGTGACTTCGTAAATCTCAAGATGATATGCCGGCTCAGTCTCTCGGAGGTGCTCATAGGGGTAGGGTGTGCGTGTGTGCTATCATAGGGATGAGTGTATGCGCGTGTATATGAGCGCGTATGTCTGTACTGATGCTCAAAAAAAATCCAACAAGGCTGCCCTAGTACCCTTCACGTATCATGGCAGGCTTCATTATTCCTGATTTAGTCAGCAAGTTTGATGTGATGGTGCACCATGATCATCGGGTGATACTATCCTGTGTGGAAATGACCGTTAAACTTGTGTGCTCACTAGCTATGAGACGATCAAGAATTCTGTCAGGTTACTTTAATGCTCGATTGGCACTTTCGCAGAATGGTGACATTCTTGGTCTATTATAAGTCATAATCTTGAATTATTGAACCGGTCGGCTGGAACTGGTGTTTTCGAAGGACAAAGGATCGGTGTGTTTATTGAAACATCGGTAGTTCTGTGTACGCCCCTTGGTTTCCATGCACGAAAATTGCAAGCATAGCTATGCAAAGTTATTTTCCACACAGTAACCAACATGAGCTTGTTGGGACAACCCTAGCCTACCTCACTCTCACAATTGCTCGGACGAAGGTGGAAGATGGAGAGCAGCACACTGGACACAGATTTTTTGAGGCGACGAATGCCATTGCCGCACAAATGACAAACACGCCGACGAACGTCCTTTGTTTTCTGAACCTGGGCACATACCCGGCTCAGCAACACACCGTATGATCCATTCAAAAAAATTGGTAGCAGTGTGTTATTCGGAAATTAGTGGCTACTCTTGGATGTACTAAACCCGAGTTTCCCCAAAAAATGATATTAAACAAAGTCTAAAAAATCTGAATTTTGCTACATCAAACTCTATCGAATGTTTGAGGGTCAGGAAAATTTCGTCCAAAAATAACATCCAAGGAGCTCCAACCCCCCAAAAAATTGCTGCTGAATGTTTTGTGCACCAACAAAAAAAAACAAAACCTTTGTCCTGTAATCGTACCGCGGGTACATTGAAGTCCAGTGACTAGAGCAAAAAATTATTTAAATACAGTCACCTCTTTAATGGATTTTACTCTTGTGAATTCATCACACAACTTGACGTTAACAGTGTACATCCGCTGCAACTTTGCAAAAACCTGGTTCGGATCAGAGAGAGACTGAATACTTTTCTAAGCAAGTACAACTCATGCCAATTTCCATACTCTCAGAGTAAACCATTGTACGAACTCAACAGATTATCATGAGAAGATAAAAGAAATTTTTTCTGAACTACATGATCATCAACACCACCCATGTTACTGAAGGCGCCGTGCTTGGGTGAATCACATCCGCATCCTTAGCCTGATATTCCTGTTCTCGTCTTGTTCCACCTGTCGCGGAGAAAGCGAGAAATAAATTATACTCCAGCAGGAATTGTGCTGCTCATTGAGAGTTAACCCACGGAAAAATTAAATTTTTTTTGAAAATAAAAGCTAATACGATGCCCAGAATGCAGATATCAGCTTACAACAATGTAAATAAAGAGAAAAGCACAATACTGATTACACACTTTTACTTGTTGTACACCAGATACGTGACAAAACAATATGATGTGTTTGATTTTATATATGTTTTTCGGCAGCACAGTGTATCATGACATCAAGAATATTAATACTGAAACAAGTGATTTACCTCGGTGATTACTTTTGTAGACTTACGACCAATCTTTGACCTTATAACAGAGGCCGATCTCTTGGGCATCTTTGTTAATGTCTCATCCAGGCCATCATCTTCATCTCCATCATCTGCAATCATTATTTTTTAGATTAGATTTGTACTCCCTCCGTTCCAAATTACTTGTCTTGGATTTGTCTAGATACGGATGTATCTAGACTCATTTTAGTGCTAGATACCTCCGTATCTAGACAAATCCAAGACAAGTAATTCAGAACGGAGGGAGTAGTTGGCACTACTATGGCGAATAACCATTTTGTCCGAGTCAGAACATTATCTAGTGAACAGAGAACAACGAGAAGTATCTTCGGCTCCTCACAAATCAGAGCATTGTACAACATGCCCAGTAGAAGAAGGGAATTTTTTACCATCTTCTCCGCCGAAGCCTTCGAAGTCTTCCATGTCTTCCATTTCACCCATCTCGATATCAGCACCTTCAACATACTCTATCTCACCTTCCTGAATGGGAAAGCTTGTGAGCAGTCACAACATAACAAAGTTAGCTCAATTCTCATAATCGGTCTGCGCTTACTTCTTCCTCTTCTATCTCAGGAGCCAGATCATCCTTTTCCATGTCAAGGATAGTATCAAACTGCTTGGAGGGGACATTATGAATTTCACCACCATAAATACCTTTCCTCAGACGTTCTATTAGTTCACTTTCAATACTCTGACCGATAGCAGGAAGATGTTAGAACATTGCAATGTATAACACATAAGTGATGGTGATTATCCGAAAAAATAACCTTCTCTAGTTGAGCAGCCTTTTCAGCTTTCTCTAATCTTTGGAGATCGCGCTGAGTCTTCTTCCTGGGGACTGTTATTATCTTCTCTCTAACAGAGCAGGAGAACATGTTTAGCAACTTTTTTATGCCAGAAGTTAACAGTATAAGTATGCACATCAACGATATGAATCAGCATGTAACTGAACCCGGTTACAAGTTAACTGCACAATGTCATGACCATAAGTCTCAAGTCATCGCTGGTCAATTTATTTTGGTTTTCTCTGTACTCTAAGAAAAAGGTTTGCCATGGCCATAATACCATTAGTGATTTGAATATAGAAAACATCTGATTTGAAGACGTTTTGACTTTAGTATTCCTGAGCTATGCAGCCCAAGACGCTTGATTGGTTGAGGAAGTAGCTTGAGGGGGGAAAGCATCGAGCGGAGGTGGTGCGCGGCACTCATAACAAAAAATGACATCTAGACCTCAGAAATTGGAACTGCAAAACATATAAGCTGCAAGGCAAACAGTGTTGTGGTCCCATTCCCTGCACAGGCCATATGTGCATTTCTCTTTCTTTTCGGTCCTCTTAGTGCATGTTCTGACTTAGTAGGACACTATTCTTCACATGGGCAACCCCTAAGCGTGTAACGAGTAAAATAGTCACCAGGCAAAAACACTGGACAGTTAAGAGACTTAGAGCATTTGCACGAAACTACGGATAAATGGAACCTGGACGACTCTTCTGCTTCTGGTCGGTGCTCATGGCCATTGCTGTCGAGCAGAGCCACCCAACAGCACATACCATCCCGCACGTCTACAGCCTAGATTTGGTCCAGCTAGGTTCTAGACCAAAGGATTTGACAAGATAACGTTGGATTAGGCCAGATCCACATGATGAAGCACTAAAGTGATGCACGGGCGCAGGCTAGTTGCCAGAGCTGGAAAGGTGTCCTCTAACTGAGGTTAAACCAATAAACAAACCAACATCGGCTCGCAACTGACGCTTGCCAAAGTGGGTGCACTAGCACGCACACTAGCAATTCCAATAATAGCGATACCCACAGCACTAATGAATCAACAAGCTACAGCTTGGTCAGCGAGAGGTCACCTGCTCAGTTTCTGGTACAGTACACAGAATGGAGAGGAAAGCAGGGAAAAAAAGGCCGGTCAATCCACAAAAACCTAGTCCCTCCGATCAAAATTAATTGACGCTAATTTAGTACAAAGTTAGTACAACTTTGTACTAGACCGGCGTCCATTAATATGGATCGGAGGGATAGGCTGTTGACAAAGTAAACCATTGGAAATAATACAAGGGTAAACCTTAACAAAGAGGATCGACTGGTAAGTTTGTGGGCTCTACTTGTAACCATGGTTTTCACTTTCAGTGAGACTTCGATGAGATTCACTGAATTTCAATAGACACTAAAATATTTAGCTTTTGGCCAGAATATTTCAGCCATTTTAGTGGTACACAGGAATTCAAATATTTCATTTTTTAAATCAAATATTTAATTGAATTCAAGTGAATATTGCTGCCCTTTGACCGAAATGCAAACCGAAATTCATTGAATTTCGGTACTTTCGGTTGGTGCTGAATTTTTTCTGAAACTGAAATGAAAAACCATGCTGGTAACAACTTTAGCATAACCAATCAGCCTTGCCATACGATTATTGCTGGTGATCCTAATTTATGTCCTCTATTATTATCTCAAATGTATTTTCGTTTTCACATTCTACCATATAAGAAAAACAAATGGAACAGTGCCATCCACTTATAGAATCAGATTACACCCAGAATTCAGGAGCAGATAACTGTCAAGAAACAATATGTTGTGCGTACTAAAAACAGTAGCGCTTACCTCACTTTAAGTTGAAGACTCCTCATCCTTATCCGATACTGAGTCATTTTTGTCAGGCGCTGTTTGATCTTGTGCACAAGTAGCTCTGGCCAATGTTTCTACATAATGGAAAAAAGGGATGCCATAAGACTAACTAGACTCACATTGAGATGAAGTGACAAAGAACAGCAGCTAGCTAGATTTGCATACGAGATGCTTTTCGATGACATCCATTGCTTTCTCATAATTCCTGGGTAGTTTGACTCTCTCCCATAATTTGTTTGGCAGATGTGCTCGTTCCGCAGTTTTCATGTATAAGTAGAAGATACCTGCATGATCAGTCAAAGTAGAAAGAAGGACAGCATCAACAAGAGCTTTTGATGATGAGCATAGCTCCCGATGAAAAAGAACCAAGAGCGCAATGACTAAAGCACGTGGACCACAATATTCTAATCAGCCGCAAGCTCAAGCATCCAACATTTAAAGCCACTCACTGCAGCCTCTGCAGATCATATTATGATACGGGGTCACCTAACGAACACATTCATTTTTCTTCTGGTAGTGCTCAAATTAAAGATGGATGTTTCTTCCATGACACAACTATTCGTAATAATATAAAATATCATTTTCTGGGGGAGCAGCTTATTAATTCCAAGTGTTCTGTAAATTGTTCTTAGACACGACTACAGATTGTACTACTTCTGTCTGCCTGAGGTTTGCAGAACGAGACAAAAATAAAATACTCCCACCCATACAAATTAATTGACGGTGACACGTACAAACTGCAATTGGCTGCCATATGAAAGAGTGTGATGCTTGGTTGTACGCATAGTTTTAAATAGCGCGCTAAGCATCTTAGCGGCGGACCTCTTTCAAATGCTATAGCGTGCTATAGCGGAGCTATAGCGCGCTATTTAAAATGTTTGTTAATTTGTTTGGACCAAAGTCTTTTAGCGCGAGACCTTTTGTAAACGCTATAGCGTGCTATAGCGGAGTTATAGCGGGCTATTTAAGACAGTGGTTGTACGGCTGTTCAATCAGATCAAAATCGGTGGTTAAAAGGAGAGGAGGGCGGTGTGTAGTGCGGTAAGCAATCACCGTCGTGGTCTCGGATGGTGGCGTAGCGGCTGTTGGCGAGCGGGCAGGAGCTCCGGTTGCATATGCCCGTGGCGTTGTAGGGGTTCCGGCAGAACAGCCCCGTCTCGATCCTGCGCAGACGCTTTCATCGTCAGAGATTAGGACGAGAAGGGAAGCCGATGGGGAGCAACGAAGTGCCAGAGGAGGGTGCTGCTGACGTACTTGGCCATGAAGCTGCAGTGGTTGTGGCGGAGGCAGTGCCATATCACCTCGTCGCTCATCTTGGACAACGATGATTCAGCAAGACGCAAAGACGGCAGAGGGGATTCAAGGGCGCGCCTGGGGAGGCCGGCGGAGAGGTGGGAGCGGCGCGGCGGCGGTCTGGTGGAGGGTAGACCGAGCGTGGTCGGGAGAGGGGGGCGGCGGTCGTGGCTTCGGTGGCGGTGGCGCAGTCGGGGATGGGAGGAGAGGGGAAATTTTAGATGGGGTTTAGGGCGTTCTTCAGTTTTTTTTCTTCGAGCCGCAGCTGCTGATATGAGATAGCCGCAATAGAGCCCAAGAAGACTCTGAGGCTTGGCGAGGAGAGTCCACGCAGGCCCAGTCTATATTTCCTAGCGGTGGCATGGACTGCAGTGTTTGATTTTGATCCGACGATCAGGCTCTCTCCATCACACGATCCAACGGCCAGGATCTCCCCATCTCGCGATCCAACGGCCATAACTCGTTTGGACGGCCAATCCAACGGCTGAAAATCCAAACGCACGGGAAGGCTTCATTTTGGTCCGGACTCTAACAATGGGATTTTGTTTTTGCATTTACTCAACAACAACAAAAACTAGCAAAAGGGCACGTGCGTTGCAACAGGAAAAAAAAAATAGCATACGGCCCAACCCAATAACCATGACTCAAGACCTCGATAGGTTCACGTTCTTTATTTCAACATATGACATCCCATCTGTGTTGCCACTTATCCTTCTTTCCACGCTCGCCGATAGTGGTCTCAGTGCTCGCACAATCACAATGCAGCGCGCGGGTCTAACCTGGTAGCGTCACAATTATAGCCTTGTAGCAGCGATGTCCTCGCCTTGCAACATAACACGTTCCGGTTTGCAGCGTCACAAGTGTGGCTTTTGCGGCAGCGACGTCCGTGCACTCACTTGTACATAATAGTGCATTGAAGACGATTTTGGTACATGTGCCTCAGGAGGTTCCCTGTCCCACCTCAAAACCTGTATCGCTAATGCTCATAGTACTACTATATGGAGACTGTTTCAGAACCACCTCGATTATTCTAAGCACCGCATGAGGTTTCCGATGCATACCCTGCTTCGAATTCTTTACATCACACAATTGTCAGAACCTAAATATCTAGATAGATGCATGGATACCTCAACCATCCAACTGAATGGTAGTGACCGGAAGAGGTGGTCAATTGCTATCTAGAGTGTGCAACCTAATTCATCCAACTATAATTGTGATGAATGGTTATTAGCACAAACATCCTGGCCAGTTGATGTGCAAAGGCTATTGTTATTCCGTTACCGATGCATGAAATGAAAATAAAAATTGCCTAGACTTTTACCATGATGGGTTCCTTCTTAATCCGTTTGGCTTATCATGCCGACTGGAACCACCAAACTATAAGGCGACAAGGGAGAACGGAGTGGGATGGCTGCAGTTAACTGTTCTTGGGAAAATGTTTGGAACTTGTAATGTCCAACAAAACTCAAATTTTCCATCTGGAGGACTTTACATCAAACATTGCCTTGCCATGCTACATTTGTGGTCAGACACATCAAAAGTCTACAATGCCCTGACTGTAGCCTTGGTGCAGAAAAAGTAAAACACCTATTTCATGAATGTGCAAAGATGAGAGAAGTTTGGCTGTTGATGGGAATTGAAGACATCATCAGATGGTCATGTTTGATTGATCTTCTAGAACATCTTCTGAGCATGCCAATAATGAAGTAATTGTGATGGGCCATGGTAAATTCCGGGAGTCTGTTGCAATCACTACTAGGTGCTTGTGGTGGAAGACACATAAATTAACACATGAGGAGCCTATTCAGTCTGCAGTTCAAGTGTCCTCGTGTGATAGAGCTTCAACAACTAACTATTTGATTGTTCGCTCCCCTGAAGCTATGTTAGCATAGTGGATGAAAGTTGCCACTTTAACAGTATGTCGAGCCAAATATATATGCCGCTTTTGACCCTTTATCCCCACAGGGAGACTTGGGACGGGGTGGGGTCAAGGGACTGCAATGGCAAGTTCATAGCAGTTGGGGACAAGTTTGAGGTAGGTGTCCATCCTTTACTACGAAGGCGATGTAAATTAGATACATCATGAACCTTGCAAGAACTATGGGTTGCAACAAACTCTGATTAACTCAGACAACCGTGATGTGATCAATACTATGAGAGAGGGAGGATCTTTTTTGGGAATTGCGACATCTCTATTTGATGATTGTTACTCCCTCTGATCCATAATAAGTGTCGTATTTTTGAATTAAATTTGAACTAACCTTAGTTCAAAACTACAACACTTATTTTGTATCCTAGGGAATATCATTTATCGACTTCCTCTCATGTTATATATGAGTATTGCCCCGGGAGGCAAACTTTGTAACACAAAAGTTAGGTAAGCATGTTAGGTTCTCTACACCTACTACCTAGATGGATGATGTCCTTGCTCTTCATTTCTACTTTGATTGTGAATGATATAACACTTTAAATCTCTACTCGTATAAAAGACTCAGTTGGTGATGCTTATGTGTCTGCCATCTATCTTTTTTTAACCATTAGATCTGCATCTAACGACCATGAGGTAAGTTATGGCCTTTTCTCATCAATATCACACTTATATGCTCTAATTTGCAGAAACCCCTTAGTATCTTGAAACCAACCTAATCCCTTTCTCACCTCATCAAAACACCCCATAGAATATATTTTGAGTGAAACACAATATACTATTAGTGATATATGTATATCAAAACTAGAGTGTTTTCTTTCAAGTTTGTGAACATCTGTTATTCTACTTTGGATCCATTGCAACGCACGGGCACATTACTAGAAAATGAAAGGGTGTTAGTTGTCCAAAAAAGGTACTTGCTGTCATTGTTGCTGAGACATACGCAACAAAGTTGATCAACCAGCTGCACCTCTATCAGGGGATGATCTAGGGGCGGAATGCCATGTTGGAATGTGTTGGTGTTTGCCGCGGTGGCTTCGTTCTTCAATGGCGACAATTTGGTGGTGTCGACCTTTCTCGCCGTATTGATTTGGTTCGTGTTCCGTTCCTATAGTGCGCTCCTCCTTCCTGATCATGCCATGTAGATAGCAGGTCTCTTGTGGAGCTAATGTGGTCATATTAGCTCCCGTAGTACTCCTCGCCACCATGCGTGCATTTGGGTTCTTTGGTAAACCACTTTGCTCGCTGATGGTGTGGCGTCCTTTTTATGCAGGACGAGAAGGTTGTCGCCTTCTATTGTTGTGTTGATTGCCTAGTAGTGATGGTTGCTTTGGCAGACGAAGACCACGGCGGATCAAGCTCATTTCTTCGGTTTGTCTTGGTAGTTGCTTTTGCTGTCTTTGGCATGTGCACTGTCTTGTTTGCACCATGTCTGGCCCAAGGTTGTTTCACCTCAGTTTCTTTTTTGTTGTTGTTGCTTTTAAGTGGTTGATTATTGTAACCCTAGTCGGTTGGTACCTTTATTAATTCAAAGTTGGGCTACGATCGAGCCTTTCTTTGGGCTTAGTCGATGTCTTCTCTAAAAGTATCTTTGTGTGTGTGTGTGTGGGGGGGGGGGGTTAGTTGTTATTGCCCGGTAGTGTGCTTACGGATTGGGGACGTACGCAGCTGACAATGCTTGGAGTCGCTACTTCCCTTTCTTGTCTCCTGTACCTTAATCTGTTAGACTAGGTGTATTTTCATTTTCACTAGAACAATGCACGTGTGTTGCAATGGGATATAAATATTTTAGTGCATTAGCTTGTCATTTACCTGTCAATAATAATGCGATTGTGTAAATAAATATTCATCAAATTCTGCCCATGAATTACCTTATATTTTGATTAGAAGTTTGGTAACTAAATTAAAGTGGGATTGGTTTAGAAGGTAAGTAAATTAAGGTGATTGATTATCATATACATGGAAGGTTGGACGAACGGGTGGTGGGAAGATAGGTGAAATGGGAACTGTCAGGGATATACCCTGCGGTATGACCCGGTCGGAAGTATGACCCGGCCGGACTTGGCGACTCACTGGTGACCCGCCATGACTTGACGACTCACTAAATGACCCGCCCGTATCTCTCCACTCACTAATAACCCGACCGATCCAGGTGACTCATTGGTGACCCAACAGGCTGGTTAGAGGAGCGACAAGACCTGGGGCCCAAAAGACTCAAGGCCCAGAAGGCCGGCTCATGTTATGGCTGTCCGGCTTAAGAGGAAAGCATAAGGAATATTTCCTTACAAAGGAAGCAAGACTAGGACTCCACTTGTAAAAGAGTAATCCTAATCCTACTAGGACTAGTCATGTAAGTCGCCCCTTGAGGGATAAGTTTTACAAGTCGTGATAGATAGACAAATCAAGAGCTCTCAAAATAGAGCACCCTTGTAATCGTGATCATCATCATCAATATCAATGAAGCAGGATGTAGGCTTTTACCTCCACAGAGAGGGGCCGAACCTAGGTAAAACCTTGCGTCTCTCGTCCCACTCAACCCCTCTCAAGCTACCACATAGATGCGTTGGCCTCACCAAAGTCCTGACACTAAGGACATCTGCCGTGACAAATCCACGACAGTTGGCGCCCATCGTGGGGCCTGCTGATACGTCTCCAATGTATCAATAATTATTGATTGTTCCATGCTATTATATTACTCGTTTTGGATGTTTATGGGCTTTACTTTACACTTTTATAACATTTTTGGGAATAACCTACTAATCGGAGGCCTAGCCCAAATCGTTTTTTTGCCTATTTCAGTGTTTCGAAGAAAAGGAATATCAAACGGAGTCCAAACAGAATGAAACCTTCGGGAGCGATCTTTTTGGAATAAACGCAATCCAGGAGACTTGGAGTGGACGTCAAGAAGCAGCCGAGGCGGCCACGAGGCAGGAGGGCGTGCCCTAGGGGGGTGGGCGCGCCCCCACCCTCGTGGGCCACTCGTGGCTCCCCTAACCTACCTCCTTCGCCTATATATACTCCCGTACCCTGAAAACATCATGGAGCACCACAAAAAACTATTTCCACCGCCGCAACCTTCTGTATCCGCAAGATCCCATCTTGGACCCTTCGCCGGTGCTCTGCCCGAGGGCGAATCGACCCCAGAGGGCCTCTACATCATCACCTAGGCCTCTCTGATCAGTTGTGAGTAGTTTACCACAGGCCTTCGGGTCCATAGTTATTAGCTAGATGGCTTCTTCTCTCTCTTTGAATCTCAATACAAAGTTCTCCTCGATCTTCTTGGAGATCTTTTCGATGTAACTCTTTTTGCGGTGTGTTTGTCGAGATCCGATGAATTGTGGGTTTATGATCAAGTTTATCCATGAGAAATATTTGAATGTCCTATGAATTCTTTTATGTATGATTGGTTATCTTTGCAAGTCTCTTCGAATTATCAGTTTGGTTTGGCCTACTAGATTGATCTTTCTTGCAATGGGAGAAGTGCTTAGCTTTGGGTTCAATCTTGTGGTGTCCTTTCCCGGTGACAGTAGGGGCAGCAAGGCACGTATTGTATTGTTGCCATCAAGGATAAAAAGACGAGGTTTATATCATATTGCTTGAGTTTATCCCTCTACATCATGTCATCTTTCTTAATGCGTTACTCTGTTCTTATGAACTTAATACTCTAGATGCAGGCAGGAGTCGGTCGATGTGTGGAGTAATAGTAGTAGATGCAGAATCGTTTTGATCTACTTGTTGCGGACGTGATGCCTATATTCATGATCATGCATAGATATTCTCATAACTATGCACTTTTCTATCAATTGCTCGACAGTAATTTGT
Source organism: Triticum aestivum (assembly GCF_018294505.1). Classification (NCBI taxonomy): domain Eukaryota; kingdom Viridiplantae; phylum Streptophyta; class Magnoliopsida; order Poales; family Poaceae; genus Triticum; species Triticum aestivum. Next base: position 56,004,943 of record NC_057801.1, on the reverse strand, counting down.
TCACCCACCGTAATACTTATGCTATCTTGAGAGAAGCCACTAGTGAAACCTATGGCCCCCGGGTCTATCTTTTATCATATAAGTTTCCAATCTATCTTTATTTTGCAATCTTTACTTTCCAATCTATATCATAAAAATACCAAAAATATTTATCTTATCTTATTATCTCTATCAGATCTCACTTTCGCAAGTTACCGTGAAGGGATTGACAACCCCTTTATCGCGTTGGTTGCGAGGTTCTTGTTTGTTTGTGTAGGTATGAGGGACTTTTGAGGAGCCTCCTACTGGATTGATACCTTGATTCTCAAAATCTGAGGGAAATACTTACTCTACTTTGCTGCATCACCCTTTCCTCTTCAAGGGAAAACCAATGCAGTGCTCAAGAGGTAGCAAGAAGGATTTCTGGCACCGTTGCCGGGGAGGTCTTCGCTCAAGTCAAGACATACCAATTACCCATCACAAACTCATCTCCCTCGCATTACATTATTTGTCATTTGCCTCTCGTTTTCCTCTCCCCCACTTCACCCTTGCCATTTTATTCGCCCTTCTTCCGTTCGATCTTGTTTGCTTGTGTCTTCATGTTCCTTCTATGTGCGTGCATCTTTGCTTGCTAAAAATATATTGTGATGGATCCACTTAAAGTATTCTACTTCAATCATCTTCGATCTATATGCGCTCGTGCTGAAAACCCAACTAGCCTAGTTGATGGGAAATCTTTAGATGAGCATGCTCATTTTGTGCGTCACCGTTTGTCTGAAAAGGGGAGACTCTTATGGGATCAAATAAACAGATTGCTGTGTTATGCTTGGAATCTTTGTGAAATTTATGATTTTACTTGTTGCTCTAAGAACCCTAAAAAACACCTTCCCTACCTATATGAGTTTAATGATAATGAAATCGTATCTTCTTATGCAAAGGGTGTTTATAGTTACTATGATATCGAACAAATTTAAGAATTTGTGTGCTTATGAAGTTGCTTCTTTGATTGAAAAGTATGATATTACTCTAAAATTTTGACATACTTAAATATTCCTATGAAAACTATGCTCATAATGTCTATGTCAAATAATTTATTGAAAGAATGACCATTGCTTTGGAAGAAAATAATGATATTCATGAATCTATAGATAATTTTGATTCCGATGATTTGATTGAAATATCCCTTGATGAACATGATGCTTGCTTTTCTTGTGGCCATGATGCCAATATTTATGAAGATGAATTTGCTATAATTCCTTATGTTAAACATGAGATCGTTGCTATTGCACCCATACTTGGTAGTTCCTTCAAAGAAAAGCATGATTGCAATGATGTTACTATAAATTCTCTTGATGTCAATTGTGCTAATAATATGCAAAACCCTAAGCTTGGGGATGCTAGTTTTGCTATGTCTACTACTTGTTGCAATGATCATGATTGGGGTGATTCTTCCTATGATCTTGAAGATTTATTTAAGCCCCATGATGAATATGAGATTGATAATAGTGTTTGCAATAATATTGAAAGTGGGTTTGGAAGAGTGTCAACTTTATATCCCACATATTTTGGAGAATGTTCAATCTTATGGTATTCTTGATAAAAGTGGGTCTGGAGAGGTCATGACTTTAGTTAATGATAATCCCAGTATTTTGGAAGAGTGTCAACTTCACATGCATGTGGATCGTGTTGAGAATATGTTATGTGATAGCTATTTTGTTGAATTTTCCTATGATCCTACATGTAATTATTATGAGAGAGGAAAATATGGTCGTAGAAATTTCTATCTTACTAAATTACCTCTCGTTATGTTGAGATTGCTATCGTCTCTTTCTTCTTCCTTGCATATGCAGGTTTTTGCTTGCCTTGCAAATTTGTTTGCTTATAATATGCCTATTCATAGTAAGTATGTTAGACTTAGATGTGTTTGTCACGTGTTTCATGATGCTCTCTTTGCGCTTCAATTCTTGTCTTTCATGTGAGCATCATTAAAATTATCAATGCCTAGCTAAAAGGCTTTAAAAAAAGCGCTTGTTGGGAGACAACCCAATATTTTTCTTTGCTGTTATTCAATAAATAATTCATATAGCTTCTGTTTAGATGTGTTTTTATGTTTTAATTAGTGTTTGTGCCAAGTAGAACCTATAGGATAACCTACGGTGATAGTTAATTTGATTTTGCTGAAAAACAAAAACTTCTACACGCACGAGAATAATTTTAATAAATCACTGAAATGTGATTTTTAGTTGATTCTTTTTTCAGTAGATAAATAGAAAAATTTCCCAGGACTTCATATTTTAGTAGGATTTTTAGAGTTCCAGAAGTATTAGAAAGTTACAGATTACTACAGACTGTTCTGTTTTTGACAGATTCTGTTTTTCGTGTGTTGTTTCCTTATTTTGATGCATCTATGGCTAGTATCGGGGGGTATGAACCATAGAGAAGTTGGAATACAGTAGGTTTAACAGCAATATAAATAAAGAATGAATTCATTACAGTACCTTAAGCGGTGGTTTTTCTTTCTTGCACTAACGGAGCTCATGAGATTTCCTGTTGAGTTTTGTGTTGTGAAGTTTTCATGTTTTGGGTAAAGATTTGATGGACTATGGAATAAGGAGTGGCAAGAGCCTAAGCTTGGGGATGCCCATGACACCCCAAGATATTCAAGAACAACCAAAATCCTAAGCTTGGGGATGCCCCGGAAGGCATCCCCTCTTTCGTCTTCGTCTATCGGTAAGTTTACTTGGAGCTATATTTTTATTCACCACATGACATGTGTTTTGCTTGGAGCGTCTTGTATGATATGATTCTTTGTTTTTTAGTTTAACACAATCATCCTTGCTGTACACACCTTTTGGGAGAGACACTTGATCCGGAATTTATTAGAATACTCTATGTGCTTCACTTATATCTTTTGAGCTAGATAATTTTGCCCTAGTGCTTCACTTATATCTTTTTAGAGCACGGCGGTGGCTTAATTTTGTGAATTTTTTTGATTTCTCGTGCTTCACTTATATCATTTTGAGAGTCTTTTAGAACAGCATGGTACTGGCTATGGTTATAAAATTGGTCCTAGAATGATAGGCATCCAAGTTGGGTATAATAAAAACTATCATAGAAAGTGAATTGGATGCTATGATAAAATTGATGCTTGATAATTGTTTTGAGATATGAGGATGGTGATATTAGAGTCATGCTAGTGGAGTAATTATGAATTTGAGGAATACTTATGTTGAAGTTTGTGATTCCCGTAGCATGCATGCATGGTGAACCGCTTTGTGATGAAGTTGGAGCATAATTTATTTATTGATTGTCCTCCTTATGAGTGGCGGTCAGGGACGAGCGATGGTCTTTTCCTACCAATCTATCCCCCTAGGAGCATGCGCGTAGTACTTTGTTTTCAATGACTTGTAGATTTTTGTAATAAGTATATGAGTTCTTTATGACTAATGTTGAGTCCATGGATTATACGCACTCTCACCCTTCCACCATTGCTAGCCTCTCTTGTACCGCACAACTTTCGCCGGTACCATACACCCACCATATACCTTCCTCAAAACAGCCACCATACCTACCTATTATGGCATTTCCATAGCCATTCCGAGATATATTTCCATGCAACTTTCCACCGTTCCGCTTATTATGACACACTCCATCATTGTCATATTGCTTTTGCATGATCATGTAGTTGACATCGTATTTGTGGCAAAGCCACCTTCATAATTCTTTCATACATGTAACTCTTGATTCATTGCACATCCCGGTACACCGCCGGGGGCATCCACATAGAGTCATATGTTGTTCTAAGTATCGAGTTGTAATTCTTGAGTTGTAAGTAAATAAAAGTGTGATGATCTTCATTATTAGAGCATTGTCCCAAGTGAAGAAAGGATGATGGAGACTATGATTCCCCCACAAGTTGGGATGAGACTTCGGACTTTATAAAAATAAAAGAGGCCAAAGAAGCCCAAATTAAAAAAAGGCCAAAGAAGCCCACAAATAAAAAAATGAGAGAAAAAGAGAGAAGGGATAATGTTACTATCTTTTTTCCACACTTGTGCTTCAAAGTAGCACCATGATCTTCATGATAGAGAGTCTCCTATGTTGTCACTTTCATATACTAGTGGGAAATTTTCATTATAGAACTTGGCTTGTATATTCCAATGACGGGCTTCCTCAAAATGCCCTAGGTCTACGTGAGCAAGCAAGTTGGATGCACACCCACTTAGTTTCTTTTGTTGAGCTTTCATACACTTATAGCTCTAGTGCATCCGTTGCATGGCAATCCCTACTCACTCACATTGATATCTATTAATGGGCATCTCCATAGCCCGTTGATACGCCTAGTTGATGTGAGACTATCTTCTCCTTTTTTGTCTTCTCCACAACCACCATTTTACTCCACATATAGTGCTATGTCCATGGCTCACACTCATGTATTGCATGGAAGTTGAAAAAGTTTGAGAATACTAAAGTATGAAACAATTGCTTGGCTTGTCATCGGGGTTGTGCATGATTAAATACTTTGTGTGATGAAGATAGAGCATAGCCAGACTATATGATTTTGTAGGGATAGCTTCCTTTGGCCATGTTATTTTGAGAAGACATGATTGCTTTGTTAGTATGCTTGAAGTATTATTGTTTTCATGTCAATATGAACATTTGTCTTGAATCATTTGGATCTGAGCATTCATGCCACAATAAAGAAAATTACATTGAGAAATATGCTAGGTAGCATCCCACATCAAAAATTCTGTTTTTATCATTCACCTACTCGAGGACGAGCAGGAATTAAGCTTGGGGATGCTAGATACTTCTCCAACATATCTATAATTTTTGATTGTTCCATGCTATTATATTACCCGTTTTGGATGTTTATGGGCTTTACTTTACACTTTTATATCATTTTTGGGACTAACCTACTAACCGGAGACCCAGCCCGATTTTTTTTTGCCTATTTCAGTGTTTCGAAGAAAAGGAATATCAAACGGAGTCCAAACGGAATGAAACCTTCGGGAGCGATCTTTTTGGAACAAACGCAATCCAGGAGACTTGGAGTGGACGCCAAGAAGCAGCCAAGGAAGCCATGAGGCAGGAGGGCGCGCCTTAGGGGGGTGGGCGCACCCCCCACCCTCGTGAGCCCCTTGTGGCTCCCCTGACCTACTTCCTTCGCCTATATATACTCTTGTACCCTGAAAACATCGGGGAGCACCACGAAAAACTATTTCCATCGCCGCAACCTTCTGTATCCGCGAGATCCCATCTTGGAGCCTTCATGTGTGCTCTGCCGGAGGCGGAATCCACCACGGAAGGCCTCTACAAGATCACCAAGGCCTCTCCGATGAGTTGTGAGTAGTTTACCACATACCTTCGGGTCCATAGTTATTAGCTAGATGGCTTCTTCTCTATCTGTGAATCTCAATACAAAGTTCTCCTCGATCTTCTTGGCGATCTTTTCAATGTAACTCTTTTTGCGGTGTGTTTTTCGAGATCCGATGAATTGTGGGTTTATGATCAAGTTTATCTATGAGAAATATTTGAATGTCCTCTGAATTCTTTTATGTATGATTGGTTATCTTTGCAAGTCTCTTCAAATTACCAGTTTGGTTTGGCCTACTAGATTGATCTTTCTTGCAATGGGAGAAGTGCTTAGCTTTGGGTTCAATCTTGTGGTGTCCTTTCCAAGTGATAGTAGGGGCAGCAAGGCCTGTATTGTATTGTTGCCATCGAGGATAAAAAGATGGGGTTTATATCATATTGCTTGAGTTTATCCCTCTAAATCATGTCATCTTTCTTAATGCGTTACTCTGTTCTTATGAACTAAATACTCTAGATGCAAGCAAGAGTCGGTCGATGTGTGGAGTAATAGTAGTAGATGCAGAATCGTTTCGATCTACTTGTTGTGGACGTGATGCCTATATACATGATCATGCATAGATATTCTGATAACTATGCACTTCTCTATCAATTGCTCGACAGTAATTTGTTCACCCACCGTAATACTTATGCTATCTTGAGAGAAGCCATTAGTGAAACCTATGGCCCCCGGGTCTATCTTTTATTATATAAGTTTCCAATCTATCTTTATTTTGCATTCTTTACTTTCCAATCTATATCATAAAAATACCAATAATATTTATCTTATCTTATTATCTCTATCAGATCTTACTTTTGCAAGTTACCGTGAAGGGATTGACAACCCCTTTATCGCGTTGGTTGCGAGGTTCTTGCTTGTTTATGTAGGGACTTTTGAGGAGCCTCCTACTGGATTGATACCTTGGTTCTCAAAAACTGAGGGAAATACTTACGCTACTTTGTTGCATCACCCTTTCTTCTTCAAGGGAAAACCAACGCATTGCTCAAGAGGTAGCACCTGCGTACGGTGGTGATGAGTTCTTGGAGGGATTTCTTTCAGGGATCGAGAAGTTCACAATTTTCCGGACGAAGAAAGACCCAGATCGCAGGGATCTGCATCCGCCTCGGGTTTCATCGGTCCAGATTTTATAATCCGTAAAACTGAGATCGAGAAAATTTAGGGTTGCATCTATGCATCACCACGTCCTACAAGTCTGCCCAAAGCTGATAGGGGATGCTTTCAGCTGCGCGCTGTCGCACCGCTGATCCGCCGAAACCGGCAAGAAATCAGTCTCGCCGAGATAAAGCCGCCACTTTATGGTAATCTGCGAGTCGTTGTCGCTACTTCAAATACAACCGTCCAAATCCGTCGCTACTCGGGAGCAATCACGTGTCAAGCATGGTGATACGTCTCCAACGTATCTATATTTTTTGATTGTTCCATGCTATTATATTACCGGTTTTGGATGTTTATGGGCTTTACTTTACACTTTTATATCATTTTTGGGAATAACCTACTAACTGGAGGCCCAGCCCGAATTGCTATTTTTTTTCCTATTTCAGTGTTTTGAAGAAAAGGAATATCAAACGGAGTCCAAACGGGATGAAACCTTCGGGGGCGATCTTTTTGGAACAAACGCAATCCACGGGACTTGGAGTGGACGTCAAGCAACAGAGGAGGCGGCCACGAGGGTGCCCAGCGCGCCCCCACCCTCGTGGGCCCCTCGACCGTCCACCGACCTACTTCTTCCTCCTATATATACACCCGTACCCTGAAACCTTCAGAAGCGACCGCGAAAACCTAATTCCACCGCCGCAACCTTCTGTATCCGCGAGATCCCATCTTGGAGCCTTCGCTTGGTGCCCTGCCGGAGGGGGAATCGACCATGGAGGGCCTCTAAATCATCTCCAAGGCCTCTCCGATGAGTTGTGAGTAGTTTACCACAGACCTTCGGGTCCATAGTTATTAGCTAGATGGCTTCTTCTCTCTCTTTGAATGTCAATACAAAGTTCTCCTCGATCTTCTAGGAGTTCTATTGATGTAACTCTTTTTGTAGTGTGTTTGTCGAGATGCGATGCATTGTGGGTTTATGATCAAGTTTATCTATGAGAAATATTTGTATCTCCTCTGAATTCTTTTATGTGTGATTAAGTTATCTTTGCAAGTCTCTTCAAATTATCAGTTTGGTTTGGCCTACTAGATTGATCTTTCTTGCAATGGGAGAAGTGCTTAGCTTTGGGTTCAATCTTGCGGTGTCCTTTCCCAGTGACAGCAGGGGCAGCAAGGCACACATTGTATTGTTGCCACCGAGGATAAAAAGATGAGGTTTATATCATATTGCATGAGTTTATCCCTCTACATCATGTCATCTTTCTTAATGCGTTACTCTGTTCTTATAAACTTAATACTCTAGATGCAGGCAGGAGGCGGTCGATGTGTGGAGTAATAGTAGTAGATGCAGGCAGGAGTCGATCTACTTGTCACGGACGTGATGCCTATATACATGATCATGCCTAGATAACCTCATAACTATGCACTTCTCTATCAATTGCTCGACAGTAATTTGTTCACCCACCGTAATACTTATGCTATCTTGAGAGAAGCCACTAGTGAAACCTATGGCCCCCCGGGCCTATCTTTTATCATATAAGCTTTCAATCTACTTTTATTTGCATCTTTCTTTTTTCCAATCTATATCATAAAAATACCAAAAATATTTATCTTATCATATTATCTCTATCAGATCTCACTTTCGCAAGTGGCCGCGAAGGGATTGACAACCCCTTTATTGCGTTGGTTGCGAGGTTCTTGTTTTTTTGTGTAGGTGCGTGGGACTTTTGAGGAGCCTCCTACTGGATTGATACCTTGGTTCTCAAAAACTGAGGGAAATACTTACGCTAGTTTGCTGCATCACCCTTTCCTCTTCAAGGAAAACCAATGCAAGCTCAAGTCGTAGCACGCGGCGGTGGTTTGCGGCCTTGTGAAGTTTCCTGCTCGACCTAGCGGATGCACATGGATCAAGGGTCCAAGAGATGATTGATACAAAAAACAAAATCTGTTTCCCCGGCTTCTACGCATGAAGAAACATCAACTAGTACAAATACTGTACACACATAAACTTCGGGGAAGGATTCAGTATAAAGAGCAGCCCCCAACATTGATTTGAATTCAGAAGAATTGTATATGGGGACGCGGATCAGGGATGGTCAAACTAACAACGACCAGGACGAGCATAGGGAAAAGGGGATCGACTCAGACTCTGCATCCCGTTTGTGCAGAGCCGCCACACCGTTCCAAGCCTCTCACCTTCTGAGTCGCCACGTCGTGACCCGCCTCGCTCCACCATTGCTCTGAACCGTCGGAGCTACCCCTGCGCCACGGCGTCTCTGCCTACTGCAAGTTGACTGCGTCTGCTGACTCGCCAAGATCGTCGCTTTTCCCCGTGATGTCACCTTCACCTTGCCGGGGACGGCATCGTTGCACCTCGCCGGCATCACCTTTGAGCCGCCGCTGCCTGGCCACAACTGCACCTCAAGCCGGCTCCGCCTTGACTCGCCATGGTGCGCGTGTCTGCTGGCACCACTTCACCGTCACACCTCCACCTCGCGGGACTCCTTGTCTCTCAGCAGGTCTGGCTTGTGCCCACGGTGGCTTGTGTCGTCGATGAGCCGCCTCTGCCATTACCTGCTCTGCCAATCTCCATCGAGCCAGCCCTGAGCCACTGCCGTTCTCCGCCTTGCCGGGGACACCTTGAGCCACCCCGCTTCTATCTAACCGCCTCAAGCTGGCTTACCATCCATTGCCGACCACCGCCGGGTCAAGTCACCGCGCCTCCGGCTGTTTTAAGTTGATAAACCACCGAGAGCTATTGTAGCTGACCCGTCGGCCCTGCCCTTGATTTCTATCGTGCGTGGTTGTGGCCTCAAAGCAAGATTATTATTGAGATGGTGGAGAAGTCATTGAGAGAAGATTAATCGGCGCTATGGTCGTTCGTAAAGCCCAGTTCGCGCTTCAACTCAAATTGCCTCTGCGTTGAACCGCCAGATCCACTTTGGGCTACCTATGCCCCTGCCTCACACCATCATCTCTAAGTCGCCAGCGCATCGCTCCGCCGTCGGGCGTCGAGCCGCCCTCGTGCTGAACCACTGTCCGAGCCTGCAACGATGCTTTTAAGCTGCCTACATCATCTATATACCTCTGCGGTGTTGAGCCGCCGGGAGTCGCTGGTCTGCCTGAACCGCCTCTGTTGTGATCATCCGTCGTCCGAATAAGATATGTGATATCCATCTAAATCTATTTTATTGACACATATTGTTTTTTGCAAGAACAATTATTCCGGTTCACAATATATTTTTGCAGGACTATGATTTATTATAAAGGTGGTGCCATGTTGTGCTTATGGAGTATGCGTTAGTGATGACCCACAAGTATATGTGATCTATCGTAGTCCTTTAGATAAGTAAGAGTGTCGAACCCAACAAGGAGCAGATGGAAATGACAAGCGGTTTTCAGTATGGTATTCTCTGCAAGCACTGAAATTGTAGGTAACAGATAGTTTTGTGATAAGATAATTTGTAAAGAGTAACAAGCAATTAAAATAAATAAGGTGCAGCAAAGTGGCCCAATCCGTTTAGCAAAGGACAAGCCTGGACAATTACTTATAATGAGAAAAGCGCCCCCGAGGACACATGTGAATTATCCTCAAGCTAGTTTTCATCACGCTCATATGATTCGCGTTCGTTACTTTGATAATTTGATATGTGGGTGGACCGGTGCTTGGGTACTGCCCTTTCTTGGACAAGCATCCCACTTGTGATTAGCCCCTATTGCAAGCATCCGCAACTACAAAAGAAGTATTAAGGTAAACCTAACCATAGCATGAAACTAGTGGATCCAAATCAGCCCCTTACGAAGAAACACATAAACTAGGGTTTAAGCTTCTGTGACTCTAGCAACCCATCATCTACTTATTACTTCCCAATGCCTTCCTCTAGGCCCAAATAATGGTGAAGGGTCATGTAGTCGATGTTCACATAACAGCACTAGAGGAGAGACAACATACATCTCATCAAAATATCGAACGAATACCAAATTCACATGACTACTAATAGCAAGACTTCACCCATGTCATCAGGAACAAACCTAACTACTCACAAAGCATATTCATGTTCATGCTCAGAGGAGTATTAATATGCATTAAGGATCTGAACATATGATCCTCCACCAAGTAAACCAATTAGCATCAACTACAAGGAGTAATCAACACTACTAGCAACCCACAGGTACCAATTTTTGGTTTTGAGACAAGATTGGATACAAGAGATGAACTAGGGTTTTGAGAGGAGATGGTGCTGGTGAAGATGTTGATGGAGATTGACCCCCTCCCGATGAGAGGATCGTTGGTGATGACGATGGTGATGATTTCCCCCTCCCGGAGGGAAGTTTCCCCGGCAGAACAGCTCCGCCGGAGCCCAAGATTGGCTCCGCCAAGGTTCCGCCTCGTGGTGGCGGAGTTCCGTCCCATAATCTTGTTGGGGATCGTAACAGAAATTAAAAATTTCTACACATCACCAAGATCAATCTATGGAGTAACTAGCAACGAGAGAGAAGGGAGTGCATCTTCATACCCTTGAAGATTGTGAGTCGGAAGCGTTGCAAGAACACGGTTGGAGGAGTCGTACACGTAGCGATTCAGATCACGGCCGAATCCGATCTAAGCACCGAACAATGGTGCCTCCGCGCTCAACACACGTGCAGCCCAGTGATGTCTCCCGCGCCTAGATCCAGCAAGGAGGAGGGAAAGGTTGAGGAAGAAGGCTTCAATAGCAGCACGACAGCATGGTGGTGATGGAGTGGCAGTTCTCCGGCAGGGCTTCGCCAAGCTCTTGCGGAGGAGGAGAGGTGTGTTGGGGATCGTTGAAGAAATTAAAAAATTTCTACACATCACCAAGCTCAATCTATGGAGAGACTAGCAACGAGAGAGTGGGGATTGCATCTTCATACCCTTGAAGATCGTGATGCGGAAGCGTTACTAGAACGCGGATGAGGGAGTCGTACTCGCGGCGATTCAAATCGCAGAAGATCCGATCTAACGCCAAACGGACGGCGCCTCCGCGCTCAACACACGTACAGCCCGGGGACGTCTCCTCCTTCTTGATCCAGCAAGGGGACATGAGAAGTTGAGGGAGAGCTCTGGCAGCACGACGGCGTGGTGGTGGAGCTTGCACTTCTCCGGCAGGGCTTCGCCAAGCACTACTAAGGAGGAGGTGGAGTTGGAGAGGGGGAGGGCTGTGCCAGGGGCAAGGGGTGTAGCTCCCGTGCACCTCCCCACTATATATAGGGGTGAAGGGGGCTGGTTTCTTGCCCTCCAAGTCCATTGGGACGTTGTCAAAGGTGGGAGGAAAGAAATCCCATCATTTCCTTCCCCACCGATTGTTATCCCCCCCTTTTAGGGATCTTGATCTTATCCCTTCGGGATATGATCTTATTCCTTCTAAGGGGGGATCTTGGTGCGCCTTGCCAGGGGTGTGGGGCCTTGCCCCCATTACCCACGTTCATGTGGGTCCCCCCATGCAGGTGGGCCCCACTCCAGAACCTTCTAGAACCTTCCCGGTACAATACCGAAAAATCCTGAACATTTTCCGGTGGCCAAAATAGGACTTGCCATATATAAATATTTACCTCCGGACCATTCCGAAACTCCTCGTGACATCCGGGATCTCATCCGGGACTCCAAACAACATTCGGTAACTGCACACTAATTCCCATAACAACCCTAGCGTCACCGAACCTTAAGTGTGTAGACCCTACGGGTTCGGGAATCATGCAGACATGACTGAGACAGCTCTCTGGCCATTAACCAACAACGGAATCTGGATACCCATGTTGGCTCCCACATGTTCCATGATGATCTCATCGGATGAACCACAATGTCAAGGATTCAAGAATTCCCGTATACAATTCCCTTTGTCAATCGGTACGTTACTTGCCCGAGGTTCGATCGTAGGTATCCCAATACCTCGTTCAATCTCGTTACCGGCAAGTCACTTTACTCGTACCGTAATGCATGATCCCGTGACTAACTACTTAGTCACATTGAGCTCATTATGATGATGCATTACCGAGTGGGCCCAGAGATACCTCTCCGTCACACGGAGTGACAAATCCCAGTCTCGATTCGTGCCAACCCAACAGACACTTTCGGAGATACCCGTTGTGCACCTTTATAGCCATCCAGTTATGTTGTGACGTTTGGCACACCCAAAGCATTCCTACGGTATCTAGGAGTTGCACAATCTCATGGTCTAAGGAAATGATACTTGACATTAGAAAAGCTTTTAGCAAACGAACTACACGATCTTGTGCTATGCTTAGGATTGGGTCTTGTCCATCACATCATTCGCCTAATGATGTGATCCCATTATCAATGACATGCAATGTCTATGGTCAGGAAACCATAACCATCTATTGATCAACGAGCTAGTCAACTAGAGGCTCACTAGGGGCATGTTGTGGTCTATGTATTCACACATGTATTACAGTTTCCAGTTAATACAATTATAGCATGAAAAATAGATAATTATCATGAACAAGGGAATATAATAATAACCATTTTATTATTGCCTCTAGGGCATATTTCCAATAGTCTCCCACTTGCACTAGAGTCAATAATCTAGTTCACATCACTATGTGATTGTAATGAATCCAACACCCATTGGGTTTGATCATATCTCGCTTGTGAGAGAGGTTATTAGTCAACGGTCTGAATCTTTTGTGTGCTTTACAAATCTCTATGTCATCTCCTAGATGCAGCTACCACGCACTATTTGGAACTATTCCAAATATCTGCTCTACTATACGAATCCGGTCTACTACTCAGAGTCATCCATTTTAGTGTCAAAGTTTGCATCGGCGTAACTCTTTACGACGAACTCTTTTACCACTTCCATAATTGAGAAAATTCCTTAGTCCACTAGCTACTAAGGATAACCTTGACCGCTGTCCTGTGATCCATTCCTGGATCACACTTGTACCCCTTTACTGACTCATGGCAAGGCACACTTTAGGTGCGGTACATAGCATAACATACTGTGGAGCCTACGTCTAAAGCATAGGGGACGACCTTCGTCCTTTCTCTCTCTTCTGCCGTGGTCAGGTCTTGAGTCTTACTCAATACTCACACCTCGTAACACAGCCAAGAACTCCTTCTTTGCCGATCTATTTTGAACTCCTTCAAAATCTTGTCATGGTGCATATTCATTTGAAAGTACTATCAAGCGATTTTGATCTATCCTTATAGATCTTGCTGCTCAATGTTCAAGTAGTTTAATCCAGGTTTTCCATTGAAAAACACTTTTCAAATAACCCTATATGCTTTCCAGAAATTCTACATCATTTCCGATCAACAATATGTCAACAACATATACTCATCAGAAATGCTATAGTGCTCCCACTCACTTCTTTGGAAATACAAGTTTCTCATAAACTTTGTATAAACCCAAAATCTTTGATCATCTCATCAAAGCGTATATTCCAACTCCGAGATGCTTACTCCAGTACTTAGAAGGATTGCTTGAGCTTTGCATACTTGTTAGCATCTTTTAGGATTGACAAAACCTTCTGCTTGTATCACATACAACCTTTCCTCAAGAAAATCATTGAGGAAACAATGTTTTGACATCCTATCTACACGATTTCATAAATAATGCAGGAACTGCTAATATAATTTCAATAGACTCTTAGCATCGCTACGAGTGAGAAAGTCTCATCATAGTCAACTCCTTGAACTTGTCGGAAAACATCTTAGCAACAAGTCGAGCTTTCTTAATGGTGACACTTACCATCATTGTCCATCTTCCCTTTTAAAATCCATCTGTACCCAACAGCCTTACGAACATCAAGTAGTTCTTCCAAAGTCTACACTTTGTTTTATACAAGGATCCTCTCTCAAATTTTATGGCCTCGAGCCATTTGTCGGAATCCGGGCCCACTATATCGCTTCTCCACAACTCATAGGTTCATTGTTGTCTAGCAACATGACCTCCAAGATAGGATTACCGTACCACTCCGAAGCAGTACGCGTCCTTGTGGACCTACGAGGTTTGGTAGTGACTTGATCCGAAGTTTCATGATCACTATCATCAGCTTCCACTTCAACTGGTGTAGGCGCCACAGGAACAACTTCCTGTGCCCTGCTACAGATTGGTTGAGGTGATGGTTCAATAACCTCATCAAGTCTCCACCGTCCTCCCACTCAATTCTTTCAAGAGAAACTTTTCCTCGGGAAAGGACCCATTTCTAGAATCAATCACTTTTGCTTCCGGATCTGAAATAGGAGGTATACCCAACTGTTTTGGGTGTCCTATGAAGATGCATTTATCCGCTTTGGGTTTGAGCTTATCAGGCTAAAACTTTTCCACATAAGCTTCACAGCCCCAAACTTTTAAGAAATGATAGCTTAGGTTTCTCTAAAGCATAGTTCATACGCTGTCATCTCAACGGAATTATGTGGTGCCCTATTTGAAGTGAATGCAGTTGTCTCTAATGCCTAACCCATAAATGATAGTGGTAATTCGATAAGAGACATCATGGTCTGCACCATATCCAATAGGGTGCAGCTATGATGTTCGGACACACCATCACACTATGGTGTTCCAGGCGGTATTAGTTGTGAAACAATTTCCACAATGTCTTAATTGTATACCAAACTCATAACTCAGATACTCATCTCTATGATCATATCATAGACATTTTATCCTCTTGTCACGATGATCTTCAACTTAACTCTGAAATTACTTGAACCTTTCAATAATTCAGACTTGTGTTTCATCAAGTAAATATATACTCAGCATCTACTCAAATCATCTGTGAAGTAAGAACATAACGATATCCACTGCGTGCCTCAGCACTCATTGGACTGCACTCATCAAAATTTATTACTTCCAACAAGTTGCTTTCTTGTTCCATCTTACTGAAAACGAGGCTTTTCAGTCATCTTGCCCATGTGGTATGATTTGCATGTCTCAAGTGATTCAAAATCAAGTGAGTCCAAATGATCCATCTGCATGGAGTTTCTTCATGCGTACATACTAATAGACATGGTTCGCATGTCTCAAACTTTTCAAAAAACGAGTGAGTCCAAAAGATCCATCAACATGGAGCTTCTTCTGCGTTTTATACCAATATGACTCAAATGGTAGTGCCACAAGTAGGTGGTACTATCATTACCATCTTATATCTTTTGGCATGAACATGTGTATCACTACGACCGAGATTCAATAAACCATTCATTTTAGGTGCAAGACCATAGAAGGTATTATTCAAATAAACAGAGTAACCATTATTCTCCTTAAATGAATAACCGTATTGTGATAAACATAATCCAATCATGTCTATGCTGAACGCAAACACCAAATAACAATTATTTAGGTTTATCACCAATCCCGATGGTAAAGGGAGCGTGCGATGTTTGATAACATCAACCTTGGAAATACTTCCAACACATATCGTCACCTCGCCTTCAGCTAGTCTCTGTTTATTCCATAGCCTTTTATTTTGAGTTACTAACACTTAGCAACCGAACCAGTATCTATTACCCTCGTGCTACTAGGAGTACTAGTAAAGTACACATTAAGATAATGTATATCCAATATACTTCTGTTGACCTTGCCAGCCTTCTCATCTACCAAGTATCTAGGGTAGTTCTGCTTCAGTGACCGTTCCCCTCATTACAGAAGCACTTAGTCTCGGGTTTGGGTTCAAACTTTGGGTTTCTTCACTAGAGCAGCAACTGATTTGCCGTTTCGTGAAGTATCCCTTCTTGCCCTTGCCCTTCTTGAAACTAGTGGTTTCACTAACCATCAACAATTGATGCTCCTTCTTGATTTCTACTTTCGCGGTGTCAAACATCGCGAATAGCTCAAGGATCATCAGATCTATCCCTGATATGTTATAGTTCATCACGAAGCTCTAGTAGCTTCGTGGCAATGACTTTGGAGAACCATCACTATCTCTTAAGGAAGATTAACTCCCACTCGATTCAAGTGATTGTAGTACTCAGACAATCTGAGCACATGCTCAACGATTGAGCTTTTCTCCCTAAGTTTGCATGCTTAAGAAACTCGTCAGAGGTCTCATACCTCTTGACATGGGCACGAGCCTGAAATCCCAATTTCAGCCCTTTGAACATCTCATATGTTCCGCGACGTTTCGAAATCATCTTCGGCGCCTCAATTCTAAACCATTTAACATTACTGAACTATCATGTAGTCATCAAAACGTGTATGTCAGATGTTCGCAACATCCACAGACGATGTTCGAGGTTCAGCACACCAAGCAGTGCATTAAGGACATAAGCCTTCTGCGTAGCAATGAGGACAGTCCTCAGTTTACAGACCTAGTCCGCATAATTGCTACTATCAACTTTCAACTAAATTTTCTCTAGGAACATATCTAAAATAGTAGAACTAAAGCGCAAGTTATGACATAATTTGCAAAGACCTTTTGACTATGTTCATGATAATTAAGTTCATCTAATTTAATGAACTCCCACTCAGATGGACATCCCTCTAGTCATCTAAGTGATACATGATGCGAGTCAAGTAGGCCGTGTCCGATCATCACGTGAGACGGACTAGTCATCAACGGTGAACATCTTCATGTTGATCATATCTGCTATACGAGTCATGTTCGACCTTTCGGTCTCTTGTGTTCCGAGGCCATGTCTGTACATGCTAGGCTCGTCAAGTCAACCTAAGTGTTTGCTTTTGTAAATCTGGCTTACACCCTTGTATTCGAATGTTAGATTCTATCACACCCGATCATCACGTGGTGCCTAGAAACAACGAACCTTCACAACGGTGCACAGTTAGGGGGAACACTTTCTTGAAATTTTAGCGAGGGATCATCTTATTTATGCTACCGTCGTCCTAACCAATTAAGATGTAAAAACATGATAAACATCACATGCAATAAAATAGTGACATGATATGGCCAATATCATTTTGCTCCTTTTGATCTCCATCTTCGGGGCGCCATGATCATCATCGTCACCGGCATGACACCATGATCTCCATCATCGTGTCTTCATGAATTTGTCTCGCCAACTATTACTTCTACTACTATGGCTAACAGTTTAGCAATAAAGTAAAGTAATTACATGGCTTTATTCAATGACATGCAGGTCATACAATAAATTAAGACAACTCATATGGCTCCTGCCGGTTGTCATACTCATCGACATGCAAGTCGTGATACCTATTACAAGAACATGATCAATCTCATACATCACATATATATCATTCATCACATCCTTTTGGCCATATCACATGACAGGCATATGCTGCAAGAACAAGTTAGACATCCTCTAATTGTTGTTGCAAGTTTTTTTACGTGGCTGCTATAGGTTTCTAGCAAGAACGTTTCTTACCTATGCTAAAACCACAACATGATATGCCAATTGCTATTTACCCTTCATAAGGACCCTTTTCATCGAATCCCATCCGACTAAAGTGGGAGAGACAGACACCCACTAGCCACCTTATGCAACTAGTGCATGTCAGTCGGTGGAACCTGTCTCACGTAAGCATACATGTAAGGTTGGTCCGGGCCGCTTCATCCCACGATGCCGCCGAATCAAGATAAGACTAGTAATGGCAAGTAAATTGACAAAAATCGACGCCCACAACAACTTGTGTTCTACTCGTGCATAGAAACTACGCATAGACCTACCTCATGATGCCACTGTTGGGGATCGTTGCAGAAATTAAAAAAACTTCTACACATCACCAAGATCAATCTATGGAGAGACTAGCAACGAGAGAGAGGGGAGTGCATCTTCATACCCTTGAAGATCGCGATGCGGAAGCGTTACAAGAACGTGGATGAGGGAGTCGTACTCATGGCGATTCAAATCGCGGAAGATCTGATCTAAAGCCGAACGGACGGTGCCTCCATGCTCAACACACGTACAACCCGGGGACATCTCCTCCTTCTTGATCTAGCAAGGGGAGATGAGAAGTTGAGGGAGAGCTCCGGCAACACGACGGCGTGGTGGTGGAGCTTGCACTTCTCCGGCAGGGCTTCGCCAAGCACTACTAAGGAGGAGGTGGACTTGGAGAAGGGGAGGGATGCGCCAGGGGCAAGGGGTGTAGCTCCCATGCGCCTCCCCACTATATATAGGGGTGGAGGGGGCTGGTTTATTGCCCTCCAAGTACATTGGGGCGTTGTCAAAGGTGGGAGGAAAGAAATCCCATCATTTCCTTCCCCACCGATTGTTATCCCCCCTTTTAGGGATCTTGATCTTATCCCTTCGGGATATGATCTTATTTCTTCTAAGGGGGGATCTTGGTGCGCCTTGACCAGGGGTGTGGGGCCTTGCCCCCACTACCCATGTTCATGTGGGTCCCCCCATGCAGGTGGGCCCCACTCTGAAACCTTCTAGAACCTTCCCGGTACAATAACGAAAAATCCCGAACATTTTCTGGTGGCCAAAATAGGACTTCCCATATATAAATCTTTACCTCTGAACCATTCCAGAACTCCTCGTGACGTCCGGGATCTGATCTGGGACTCCGAACAACATTCGGTATCTGCACACTAATTCCCATAACAACTCTAGAGTCACCGAACCTTAAGTGTGTAGACCCTATGGGTTCGGGAATCATGCAGACATGACCGAGACAGCTCTCTGGCCAATAACCAACAGCGGCATCTGGATACCCATGTTGGCTCCCACATGTTCACGATGATCTCATCGGATGAACACTACTAGGAAAAGGGCTATAGATGAAATGCACACTATTGGCGCACCTGTCACGTGGTGCGCCACTCCTATATAGCAGTGGCGCACCATGTGCACGTGCGCCATTAGTGTGGAAGACACTAATGGCGCACCATGAACAAGGTGCACCACTAGTAACAATTTTTTTCCAAACATACTAATGGCGCATCATGACATGGTGCGCCATTACTAGTGCTAACTAGTAATGGCGCACCGGCCACACAGTGCGCCACTACTGTTGTTTTTTTATTCTTTTTTTGCAAAACTACTAATGGCGCACCGTAGCATAGTGCGCCATGACTAGTTTAAACTAGTAATGGCGCACTGTGCCACAGTGCGCCATTAGAATATATATATATATTTTTTATCTTTTTGCAAAACTACTAATGGCGCACCAGCAGTAGGTGTGCCATTAGTAACCAGGGTTACTAATGGCGCATTTGCAGGTGGTGCGCGATTAGTAACCTGGGACCAACTAGATATTTTGGACAGCCCACCTACCCACTCACTTTCCCCACTTCATTCTCCACCTCCTCCTCCAAGCTTGTCTTGGCTGCCTCCTCCTCCTCACCTCATTTGCACCATTAATTCATCCAAATTAAGTGGTTAAATTACCTTTTTTTGATAGGTAAGTAAGGGGGGAAGCTATCTTTATGTTGTTCTCCCTCTCCAACAACGTGCACATGCACTTTTTCTGGCCTAGCTAGATCTATGTATGTTCGTGGTGTTGCATATGTTTGTGGTGTTGCATATATGTTTGTGTTTGCAGGTACCGGTATTTGTAATGCGATAGTTGCCAATATTTTGCCGGAATGTTGATTCATTTCTGTTTCGGTGAGAATTTTGCCACTATGCATTCTTTTTGGTCCTATTTTTAGGGAAAGTCATGCCAATTTTTTTCTTGGTTCTAAAACATCATTTTGCTCTACCCCGCAGGCGACTATCGTCCGCACGATGACCAAAGGCATCGTGAATAGGTTTTTGTGCTCTACGAAGGCCGAGATGCTTATTGCGGACCCGGATTCCGGGCAGGTGGGGGACCACCTGCTCTTGCGTGGTTTCATGGATGGCTATCGGTGGCAAGGTGATGAAGATGACTATGAAGTCGTCCATGGGGTCGGGCAAGAAATGAGGAAGGGCAGCAAGACAACCACCATGGCTCGGGCGGGCGAGAAGACGAAGAATCTCCAGGACATGATCACGACGGTGATGCTGTACACAGTCATCTTGTAGAAGATGCCAGACATGATGATGAGGAAGATGCCGGAGCAGACGAAGGGCATGATCATGAAGATGAAGATGCCGGCGGAGCAGACGACGATCGACCAGCGATGGGCTGGGTGCAGGACCCTCATATTCAAGAGCTGCTTCTTAAGCAGACGGATAACGCAAGAGCTGCCGCCGGAGAGAAAGCCAAGCTGGATCAACTGGAGATAGACACGGTTACTCCATTGTATGAAGGATGCAGGCCCAAGGATACCCGCCTGAAAGTAACGCTCATGGCTCTGGAGATGATGGTAAAACACAAAATGACTGACGCATGCTTCGACAAGAACATGTCATTCTGGCACGAACGTCTTCCCAAGGGGAACAAGTGCCCAACCAGTTTCGAGGAGGCGAAGAAAATTGTGTGTCCTCTGGATTTACCGCACGCGAAATACCATGTGTGCATGAACAATTGCATCATTTATCGGGACGAGCACGCTGAGTATACCATATGTCCGATGTGCGGCGTCACTCGATACAAGAAGAGGAAGAAAGCTCCTCGAAAAGTGGTGTGGTACTTTCCGATCACTCCTTGTCTACAGCGGTATTTCGTGGACCCTAAGGTAGCAAAGCTCCTGCGTTGGCACGCGGATAGGGAGGAGAAGAAGCGAGAAGATGATGCAAATGATCCGGAGATAAATAAAAAAGACAAGATGCTGAGTTACCCGAAGGATGGGAGCCAGTGGCAAGCGTTGAACTTCGAACACCCAGAATTTGGGAAGGATCCAAGGAACATCGTGCTGGGTGCGAGCACTGACGGAGTCAATCCATTTGGCAGCCAGAGAAGCACACATAGCACCTGGCCTGTGTTTGTGTGGATGTACAACCTTCCCCCTGGTTGCACATGAAGAGGAAGTACATTCACATGAGTATGCTAATTGAAGGGCCGAAACAACCAGGGAATAACATCAATCTGTATCTGGGGCTGCTGAAAGAGGAGCTAGACACACTGTGGAAAACGCCAGCCAATACGTGGGACGCCGTAGAGAAAGAATATTTCCCTATGAGAGCCGCACTCCTCACGACGGTTCACGACTATCTCAGTTACGGATATCTCGCGGGCAGGTGGTCCACGGATTTTCTGGATGCGTCGGGTGCATGGATGACACAACGTATCGCCACCTAGATAGAGATCCCGGGTCTTCGAAAACCGTGTTCATGGGACATCGAAGCTGGCTTCGCGATGATGACCCGTGGAGGAAAAGCAAGGATCTGTTCGATGGTGAAACCGAACCCCGAAGACGCCCGCGTACGAGGAGCGGCGAGGAAATAGACGAGCTGTTGAAAAATTGGAAAGATTGCCCACTGCCGGGAATGAAGCGAAAGGCGCCAGAGCCGGGAAAGAAGCAAAAGGCACCAGAGCCGCTGCTGAAGGTATGGAAAACGAGGTATGTTTTCTGGGACTTGCCGTACTGGAAGATCCACCGTGTGCCTCACAGCCTTGATGTCATGCATATCATGAAGAACGTGTGCGAGAGTCTGCTTGTTACCCTGCTCAACATGCCAGAGAGGACCAAAGATGGGCCGAAAGCAAGGGCAGACTTGAAATCAATGGGCATCAGCCAGGAGCTTCACGCTAATGATGATGATGATGATGATGATGAGGCGAAGCAGGACACAGAAAGTCGTCGCAAAGGCAAAAAGGCCAAGAAGATCGGAAATGACTACCCTCCCGCATGCTTCACTCTAAGTTAGGAGGAGATCGAGCAATTTTTCACCTGCCTCGTAGGAGTAAAACTTCCTTACGGTTACGCGGGGAAGATAAGCAGATGCCTAGACCCAGCGAAGCAGAAGTTCAGCGGGATGAAGTCTCACGACTGTCACGTGCTGATGACGCAGATACTTCTAGTTGCAATCCGTGGGATCATGGACGCACACGTCCGTGAAACACTATTTAACCTATGCAACTTTTTTGACGTCATCTCTCGGAAGTCGGTTGGCGTGAGGCAACTCAGAAGGCTACAGGAAGAGATCGTGGTGATACTATGCGAGCTTGAGATGTACTTCCCGCCCGTATTCTTCGACGTTATGGTGCATCTGCTGGTCCATATCGTGGAGGATATCATCCAACTCGGGCCGACGTTCCTGCACATCATGCTGCCGTTCGAAAGGATAAATGGTGTCATCGAAGGATGCGTTCGCAACATGTCACGTCCAGAGGGAAGCATAGCCAGGGGCTTTCTGACCGAAGAGTGCATCTCCTACTGCACGAATTATCTAGGCATCGAGAACCCCATTGGTCTGCTCGTCAACAGGCACCGCGGCAGGCTCGCTGGATGGGGTCACTGTGAGGGTCGCCGCGAAATGCATGTCAACTTCGAGGGTCAACTCGCCGACTTTGAAAGAGCAAACCTAGTCGCGCTACAACACATAGACGTGGTCGATCCTTGGGTGGTAGAGCACAAAACCTTTATTGAGAAGACGTACAATGACCGAGGCCAACAGAGGACGGACGGAGATATAATCAAAGAGCACAACTCATGTTTCACGCGTTGGTTCAAGCAGAAGCTTCTGTCGTACCCTTTACATGAGGATTCTTCCGCGGAAGAACAACTCATATTCGCCTTATCACCGGGCGCCGAGCACAACCTGATGACCTATAAGGCGTACGATATCAACGGCTACACATTCTACACCGAGGACAAGGACATGAAGAGCGATGGTTATCAGAACTCCGGGGTAATGTTGGAATCCAACACCGGTAACGACAAGGACAGATACTACGGAAGGATCGAGGAGATCTGGGAGCTGAGCTACGCTGGAGAGAAGGTCCCGATGTTCCGTGTCAGATGGGCCAAGAGCGTCCTAAAAGAAGACCGATATTTGACCACCATGGTTATACCCGAAGCAAAATCCAAGACCGTGGGCGCAAATGTCACTGCGAGAAATGAGCCATGGGTACTGGCTTCCCAAGTGGACCAATGCTTCTTCATTACTGACCTGTCAAAGCCCAGTCGTGTTGTCGTGAGGAGAGGCAAAAGGAAGATCATCGGAATGGATGGAGTAGCCAATGAGCAAGACTTCGACAAGTACGGCGACCCGAAGATCGAACATGACGACGATGATGAAGTAGCAGCATACACCACAAGAAGAAGCAGGACCACCCTACCTAAAGGATGTCCGTTCTACATAAGAACTCCATTTGCAAAAAAGAAGGGCAAGAAGATTGTGAACAGATAGCTAGCTAAGATCGATTGTATTTAAATCATAGTCTTCATTTCTCGATTGTATTTCATGGGCACTTTAATT
Organism: Triticum aestivum; assembly: GCF_018294505.1. Classification (NCBI taxonomy): domain Eukaryota; kingdom Viridiplantae; phylum Streptophyta; class Magnoliopsida; order Poales; family Poaceae; genus Triticum; species Triticum aestivum. The sequence goes on along the minus strand of NC_057801.1, from coordinate 55,981,316 downwards.
TTGAACTCATGAATATTTTTTAAATTTCATGGACACTTGATCTCGATCCCCCTCCATCTCGATCGCTATCCCACCTCGCCAGATCCGGTGCCCCCTCGCCGCCGAGCACCCCCCGCACCCTCTCCCCCGCTCCGCCGACCGCCGCTGCCGACCCCTTGCACCCTGCCCCCCACTCCACCGCCGCCGACGACCCACCGCACCCTCTCCCCCGCTCCACCGCCGTGGAGCACCCCCTGCACCCTCTCCCCCGCACCCTCTCTCCCGCACCCTCTCGCACCCTCCCCGGCCCGCTCCACCGTCACAAATGAATGCAACTAAAATTGCAAAAAAACCAAATTTGATTATATTTTCAAATAACAAATTTGATGATATTTTCAAATAATAAATTTGATGATATTTTTTCATATTCATAAATATTTTCAAATAACAAATTTGATGATATTTTTTAAAAAACTATTACTGTTTTTATAGAAAAATATTACTGTTATGATTTAAACAAGTTTGAACATATTTAAACACAAATAAATATCAAACAACATTTTAAATGTTGTTAACATGGCAACAAACTGCATATTATTTTTCTACATGAAATTCTGATCATCTAGCATATGTGACATGTTATATTTGGATGCATGGATAAAAAGATATGTGCAAAGAAAAAATGCGTAAAAACAAAAGTTGGGGAGCCTGGGAATCGAACCCAGGACCTCCTGGTGTGTGTGCTGCATGTTGAACTGTCGGGCTAGTGTGTGTGTGTTCTGATAGAGATACGGTTAGGTGGAATATAACATGAGTGCTCGATCTATAATAAAAAAACATTCTAATGGCGCACCGCTGCGGGGTGCGCCATTGCTATCTAAACAAAATTCTAATGGTGCACCGCTGCGGGGTGTGCCATTAGTAAGCTTCCCCCACTCCACCTATTCCCCTCCCTCGCCAGATCCCCACTCTACCTAACTTTGCCCCCTCCACCCCAACCGTACGCCGCTGCCCCGCCTTGCTCAGCCCCCTCCGTCCGCCACGCCTGCACGTCCTAGGGTTCCATCTCCAAGGTGGGTGGCAAGCTCGACGCGCCGCCTCCTCCTTGACGCGCCGCCTCCTCCTCGACGCGCCGCCGCCCGCCGCCTCCTCGATGCCGGCGCCCTCCTACGGCAGCCTGTCGTTATCCCACAGGTGATTCCTCACCTCTCCCCCTTCCCTCCCTTCCCCCTAGGCTACCTCCCGCGAGTACCACAACCCTCTTCCCCCGTGTTCTAGGGTTAGCAAATTTGATTGTCCTCTAGTGAGCCTCTCTTCAACTGTTTTTGCTGCTATTTGGTTTTGAAGATGAGTAGCAAGTATAGTAGGAAGATGATGCATAGTTGGAAGATGATGAGGAGCTGCATGTTGTAGTAGTTACATGGTTGTTTGGTGAGACATGCTAGTATGATGTGATGACTGAAAATGTGATGTAGCATTATCTCCTACTAGATGTGTCCATGGGAATATATATGCTGTTTTACAATTTATATTGCTGCATGGGCTTTAATTGATGAATTTTTTCTTATGAAACTAAGAGTATTAACTCCCTCTGTAATTTGTAAGACATCCACTAATTTTCCTAAGTAATTGAGAAGAATTTATATACCAGAACATAATAAGAACCATAATTAGTACAGTTTCCGTTAGCACACTGGTAAGTTATAACTTACAACTTTACAAGTATCTCCAGTCAAGTCTGATATTGATTTTGCTTATGCGGTCAATTTCTAAACTTGATAATTAGAAGATCAGTAGTTTATATATTGTCACATTGACTAGGTTTCATACAAAAAAAATCCAGGTTACATAAATTTGTAATTTTATATGGCAATATTATATAGTGGTGAAAGGCTCAGCTCTGTCTGACTAATGCTATGCAATGTTATAAAATGGCATCCATTTTGGGCTGAAACAAATGTTATTTCATGAGTTGACAAACTATCTGCTAATACTTCTTCATTGTGAGTAGTTCCACTTTCAGTTTATAAGAAGTATACTATGCTTATAACTAAGCCAAATGTTTACATTATTCTTATTACTGTGCATGCTGTGATGTTCTAGAAAGTTAAGTATTTGCCCGTCTCTGCATTAAAGAATCATATAACTGATTGGATTGTTATTATGTAGGTATGGCTAAGTTGAAGGTTGGCCTATCTGTGTAGTTTTTTTGTATTTTCTAGTGTTGTGGTTAGTGATGCTCCACTTCATATGAAAATTCATCCGTTGTAACATATACGACTTATCAAGTGTGAAGTACACCCTTGCAGGAACGAAATTGTTTAACTTCTTAGCTCCCACCATTATTACTCCAGTGACCTCTGTACACAGTAGATAAACAGACAATGAGGAAATACTGTCAAAAACTTGACCTACTGTCAAAAAATTCAGTTAGGTACAGTTAGCATCATGTAAGAAAATGGCCGTAATGTGCCCTGATAATGATGTATTTTGTCATAAAAATATATAGTGGACTGCCATGATAATGACATGGTCCTGTGTTTGCAACTCAGAATTATGTCAGTTTTGTTTTGTAACTAGAAGACCAAAGTGTCTTACTCACCTGGGATCTTAACTGTTGGGGGGTAGTATTGTAACTAGAAGACCATGTATTTTCAGAATTGAGCTAAAGATTTGGGGGGTAGTATTTCTGATTTTAGAGCACCTTTGCAGGATGTATTTTACAACAGCTGTTGGAATCAAAACAATGCTTGTGGGTTGTCCTGTTAAGTTGAGTGAGTCATTAGAGGGCAGATAGAGTCACCCACACCAATTAATGTTTATGAAGAAGAAGAATAAACCATGCTGCTGCTGTTATGCCTGTATTCACTACTGCTGCTGCTGTACTTGTGATGATGTTGTACTTGTGATGATGCTACTTGTGGTCTTCTGAAATGAACCATTGGCGACTTCATTACGCGGGGATAATGATTTTTGCAGGTACCCCGAAGGGCCCTTGAGTTTGCCGGAATGTCGATTAACTTTCGTTCCGGCAAATTCGGGTACTCCATATGTCCTATTTTCAGCAAAGTTCATGCTGAAATTTTCCGTGAATTTTAGCATGACTTTGCTAAAAATAGGACATATGGGGTACTTGCGACTAATGCATGGGCCGCGGTATCTTAGTACTTAGTTAAGTAGGATCAACTGCCCCGCCATTCTTGCTGCATTAAACCATAGGTGGCAATAGAGCCAAGTGATTAGGCCCAACTTAGAATTCTCCTTAGCATCGATAAACCCTAGATGATAAACCCAACATACGTGGCAATAGAGCCAAGTGATTAGTGCCAAGTGATTAGGCCCAACCTAGGGTGCCTTAGCATCGATAAACCCTAAATGATGAAAACTTAACTTAGCATTTAGGGTCCCTCGGCGTCAACAAACCCTAAATGATGAAACCTTGGCTTCTATAGGGTGCCTCGGTGTCGATGAGAACCTAAATGATGTACGCTTAGGCTTTTAGGGTGCCAATAACCTAAATGATCTTGTTCATTGACAATAACCAACTTTTTGACCAAATTTTTTTCCTATTTAGAGCGAAACATGGCCAACAACGATGAGGCCGGCGGTTCGGGTGGCAAGCAATTCTGGGAGCTGTCCCAGGAGATGGAGGAACAACCTCACCGCTATGAGGACGCCGCGGAAGACACCGATCCTGACTACCCAACCCCTAGTGGCGTCGGGGATTACACCATTGGTGGTGCCGCTGAGGATGCCACCAATGATAGTGCCGCCGAGGATGCCACCACTGATGATGGCGGCGCACGCACAGATGGCAGCCAATCAAAGAGGCAACGGAAGGACCGGCACCCAAACGCGCTCCGCACCGTCAAGGAGGAATTTACTCAAGTGGACTCCGACAGGCATCCAATGGAGCCCAAACATATAGTCAAGGGGTACTCGGTTCAGCTCGGGTGCATTCTCCGGAGCATCGTCTTGATCAACACGGAGAACCTTAGGCATAAGGACCGAGGGAATTTGCGCAACCTCCTCTTCACGAAGCTGCACGAATGATACAAGTTCCCCGTTGAATTTGAAAACACACGCCTCTCAGGGAATAAAGTGAACAGTGCCGCCCTCATGAGGATGAGCACGACCCTGTCTACTTGGAGAAGCGCGGTGAAGAGAATGATTGAGAAAGGTGATAGTTATGAGAAGATCAAGACGAAAAATCCTTCGATCAGCGAAGATGACTACAAGGAGTTCAAGATCAAGTGCGAGAGCAGTGCAACCTCCGAATCAAGTCAGTGGGGGAAAGAAATGCGGGAGTTGAACTTAGGGGAACACAAACTCGGTTCCGGCGGTTACAGAGTGGCGGAGCTGATACGTCCATTTTGCATCATGCTTTTATATCAATATTTATTGCATTATGGGCTGTTATTTCATGTTATGTCACAATAATTATGGCTATTCTCTCTTATTTTACAAGGTTTACATGAAGAGGGAGAATGCCGGCAGCTGGAATTCTGGGCTGGAAAAGGAGCAAATATTGGATGCCTATTCTGCGCAACTCCAAAAGTCCTGAAAATCCACGGAATATCTTAAAATAAATAAAGAAAAATCGTCGCCAAAGATGAAGGCCAGGGGGCCCACACCCTGCTCATGAGGGTGCCCCCCCTGGGGCGCGCCCCCTACCTTGTGGGCCCCCTGGTGGCTCTCCGACACCCATCTTCTCCTATATGAAGTCTTTCGATGAGAAAAAAATAGAAGGCAACCTTTCGGGACGAGACTCCACCGCCACGAGGCGGAACCTTGTCGGAACCAATCTAGGGCTCAGTAGAGCTGTTTTGTCGGGGACACTTCCCTCCGGGAGGGGGAAATCATCACCATCGTCATCACCAATGCTTCTCTCATCGGAAGAGGGCAATCTCCATCAACATCTTCACCAGCACCATCTCATCTCAAAACCCTAGTTCATCTCTTCTATCCAATTCTTGTCTCTAAGTCCGGGATTGGTGCTAGTAGGTTGCTAGTAGTGTTGATTACTCCTTGTAGTTGATTCTAGTTGGTTTATTTGGTGGAAGATCATATGTTCAGATCCTTTATGCATATTATTACCCCTCTGATTATGAACATGAATATGCTTTGTGAGTAGTTACATTTGTTCCTGAGGACAAGGGGGAAGTCTTGCTATTAGTAGTCATGTGAATTTGGTATTCGTTCGATATTTTGATGAGATGTATGTTGTCTAGCCTCCAGTGGTGTTATGTGAACGTCGACTACATAACACTTCACCATTATTTGGGCCGAGAGGAAGGCACTGGGAAGTAATAAGTAGACGATGGGTTGCTAGAGTGACAGAAGCTTAAACCCTAGTTTATGCGTTGCTTCGTAAGGGGCTGATTTGGATCCATATGTTTCATGCTATGGTCAGGTTTACCTTAATAATTTTGTTTGTAGTTGCGGATGCTTGCAATAGAGGTTAATCATAAGTGGGATGCTTGTACAAGTAAGGGCAGTACCCAAGCAACGGTCCACCCACATATCAAATTATCAAAGTACCGAACGCGAATCATATGAGCGTGATGAAAACTAGCTTGACGATATTCCCATGTGTCCTCGGGAGCGCTTTTCCTATTATAAGAGTTTGTCCAGGCTTGTCCTTTTCTACAAAAAGGATTGGGCCTCCTTACTGCACTTTATTTACTTTTGTTACTTGTTGCTCGTTACAATTTATCTTATCACAAAACTATCTGTTACCACTTATTTCAGTACTTGCAGAGAATACCTTGCTGAAAACCGCTTATCATTTCCTTCTGCTCCTCGTTGGGTTCAACACTCTTACTTATCGAAAGGACTACGATAGATCCCCTAGACTTATGGGTCATCAAGAATCTTTTCTGGCGCCGTTGCCGGGAAGTGAAGTGCCTTTGGTAGGTGGAATTTGGTAAGGAAAAATTTATTTAGTGTGCTGAAATTTTCTGTCACTTGTTACTATGGAAAGTAATTCTCTGAGGGGCTTGTTCAGGGTATCTTCACCCCGTCCAGTAGAGCAAATAGTTGCTCCTCAACCTAGTCAACCTACTCAACCTACTGAACCTATTGAAAATGAAACTCCTTTTGAGATTCCTACGGGTATGATGGAAAAACTGCTAGCTAACACTTTTATAGGAGATGGAACAAGGCATCCTGATGAACATCTACGCTATGTGGATGACGTTTGTGGACTATTTAAGCTTGCAGGTATACCCAATGATGTTGTTAAGAAGAAGGCCTTCCCTTTATCCTTGAAGGGAGATGCATTGACATGGTACAAGCTATGTGATGATATGATATCATGGAACTATAAAAGATTGAAATTGGAATTTCATCAAAAGTATTACCCTATGCATCTTGTTCATCGTGATCGCCATTATATATATAATTTTTGGCCTCGCGAAGGAGAAAGCATCGCTCAAGCTTGGGGGAGGCTTAAATCAATGTTATATTCATGCCCCAATCATGAGCTCTCAAGAGAAGTAATTATGCAAAGTTTTTATGCTCGGCTTTCTAATAACAATCACACCATGCTCGATACTTCTTGTGCTGGCTCTTTTATGATGAAGACTATCGAATTTAAATGGAATTTATTGGATAGAAATAAACGCAACTCTGAAGATTGGGACCTCGACGAAGGTAAGGAGTCTGGTATGACAACTAAGTTTGATTGTGTTAAATCTTTTATGGATACCGATATTTTCTGTAAGTTTAGCACTAAATATGGACTTACTCTGAGATAGTAGCTTCTTTCTGTGAATCCTTTGCTACTTATGTTGATCTCCCCAAGGAGAAGTGGTTTAAATATCATCCTCCCATAGAAGTAAAAGTAGCTGCACCTATTAAAGTTGAAGAAAAGATTGTCACTTATAATGATCCTATTGTTCCTACTTCTTATGTTGAGAAACCTCCTTTCCCTGTTAGAATGAAGGATCATGCTAAAGCTTCAACTGTTGTTCGTAAAAGCAATATTAGAACTTATACACCTCCTGAGCAAGTCAAAGTAGAACCCAATATTGCTATTGTTAAAGATCTCTTGTCGGATAATATCGATGGGCATGTTATTCAATTCCAGGGTGAAACTGTTAGAATTGATAAACCTTGTGAAAGAGATAAACATAGACCTGTGGTAGGCGTGCCTGTTATTTCTGTTAAAATAGGAGATCATTGTTATCATGGCTTATGTGATATGGGTGCTAGTGCTAGTGTAATACCCAATGACTTATACAAAGAAATTATGCATGATATTGCACCAGCTGAGTTAGAAGATATTGATGTTACAATTAAACTTGCCAATAGAGATACTATATCTGCAATAGGAATTGTTAGAGATGTTGAAGTCTTGTGTTGAAAAACCAAATATCCCACTGATTTTCTTGTTCTTGGTTCTCCACAAGATAGCTTTTGTCCCATTATATTTGGTAGACCCTTCTTGAATACTGTTAATGCTAGGATAGACTGCAAAAAGAATATTGTTACTATTGGCTTGGATGATATGGTTCATGAGTTCAATTTTCTAAATTTAGTAAACAACATCGTGAGGAAGAATCACCAAGTAAGGATGAAATTATTGGTCTTGCTTCTATTGCCGTACCTCCTAGTGATCCTTTAGAACAATATTTGCTAGACCATGAAAATGATATGTTCATGAATGAAAGAAGGGAAATAGATGAGGTATTCTTTAAACAGGAACCTATTCTGCAACACAATTTTCCTGATGAAATTCTAGGGGATCCTCCTCCACCCAAGGGTGATCCCGTGTTTGAGCTTAAACCGTTGCCTGATAATCTTAAATATGCCTATCTTGATGAAAAAAAAATATCCTATTATTATTAGTGCTAACCTTTCAGAGCATGAAGAAGAAAGATTATTGAAAACTCTGAAGAAGCACCGTGCCGCTATTGGATATACACTTGATGATCTTAAGGGCGTTAGTTCCACTCTATGTTAACATAAAATAAATTTGGAAGCGGATGCCAAACCAGTTTGTGATCCTCAACAATGTTTGAATCCTAAAATGAAAGAAGTGGTAAGAAAAGAAATACTCAAGCTTCTGGAGGCAGGTATAATTTATCCCGTTGCTGATAGTCAGTGGGTAAGTCCTGTCCATTGTGTCCCTAAGAAGGGAGGTATTACTGTACTCCCTAATGATAAAGATGAATTGATCCCGCAAAGAATTATCACAGGTTATAGGATGGTAATTGATTTTCGCAAATTAAATAAAGCTACTAAGAAGGATCATTACCCCTTACCTTTTATTGATCAAATGCCAGAACGATTATGCAAACACACACAATATTGCTTTCTAGATGGTTATTCTGGTTTCTCTCAAATACCTATGTCGGCTAAAGATCCATCAAAGACTACTTTTACATGCCCTTTTGGTACTTTTTCTTATAGACGTATGCCTTTTGGTTTATGTAATGCACCTGCTACCTTTCAAAGATGCATGATGGCTATATTCTCTGACTTTTGTGAAAAAATTTGTGAGGTTTTCATGGACGATTTTTCCGTCTATGGTTCCTCTTTTGATGATTGCTTGAGCAATCTTGTTTGAGTTTTACAGAGATGTGAAGAAATGATTCTTGTCTTGAATTGGGAAAAGTGCCACTTTATGGTTAATGAAGGTATTGTCTTGGAGCACAAAATTTCTGAAAGAGGTATTGAAGTTGATAAAGCCAAAGTTGATGCTATTGAAAAGATGCCATGTCCCAAGGACATCAAAGGTATAAGAAGTTTCCTTGGTCACACTGGATTTTATAGGAGGTTCATTAAGGACTTCTCAAAAATTTCTCGGCCTCTGACTAATTTATTACAAAAAGATGTACCATTTGTCTTTGATAATGATTGTGTAGAAGCATTTGAAATACTTAAGAAAGCATTAGTCTCTGCACCTGTTGTTTAGCCACCGGATTGGAATTTACCCTTTGAAATTATGTGTGATGCTAGTGATTATGCTGTAGGTGCTGTTTTAGGGCAGAGAGTTGATAAGAAATTAAATGTTATCCATTATGCTAGTAAGACTCTAGACAATGCTCAAAGAAATTATGCTACTACCGAAAAGGAACTTTTAGCAGTTGTATTTGCTTGTGATAAATTCAGACCCTATATTGTCGATTCTAAAGTAACTATTCACACTGATCATGCTGCTATTAAATATCTTATGGAAAAGAAGGATGCAAAACCTAGACTCATTAGATGGGTTCTCTTGCTACAAGAATTTGATTTGCATATTGTTGATAGAAAGGGAGCTGAGAACCCCATTGCATACAACTTATCTAGGTTAGAGAATGTTCTTAATGACCACTACCTATTGATGATAGCTTCCCTGATGAGCAATTAAATGTCATAAGCACTTCTCGTGGCACTCCATGGTATGCTGATTATGCTAATTATATTGTCGCTAAATTTATACCACCTAGCTTCACATACCAGCAAAAGAAAAAGTTTTTCTATGACTTGCGACATTACTTTTGGGATGACCCACATCTTTATAAAGAAGGAGTAGATGGTGTCATTAGACGTTGTGTACCTGAGCATGAACAGGAACGGATCCTACGCAAGTGTCACTCCGAAGCTTATGGAGGACACCATGCTGGAGATAGAACTGCACATAAGGTATTGCAATCTGGTTTTTATTGGCCTACTCTCTTCAAGGATGCCCGTAAGTTTGTTTCGTCTTGCGATGAATGTCAAAGAATTGGTAATATTGGTCGTCAACCCGTGCAATTGCACGGGCTAGTACTGAAATAGGAAATAAACATTGAAGTTCATTCCTTTTTTGTAGCACATTTGGCTTCTTTGAAATTTATAAATTTCTTGGTTAGTAGTCGAAAAATGTGCAATGATGTGAATGGCGAGTAAAAATCCGATATATACTATACTTAAAATTTAAATGTTCAAGAGAAAAGAACCACACCTGAAGTGTACATACGCACAAACTAATTGAACTCTGAAAAATTGCGATAACTACCTTAATTGTTGATGTTACCACCAGCACACAGACTGGCACATACTTGTTTATTCTGTTTGTTCATCGTTATAGAAATTTCCGCCCTTTAGATGAAATATATTCAAAGGATAATAATGATTAATATTTACATAAAAATTATTGTTCCTAACTATCCTTGTAAACATGCAACTGACAATTGGCAATACACAACAGAATAAGCCATTACATTAATAATAGATCTATAACACTTTAAATAGTATGAATCAAATGCGTATTAATTTTTGACAACCATGAACCACCTGACTGAAATCGTGTCTTTATAAATATTATCAACATCTTGTTGTTAGAAATTTGTCTGATTTTGAAATCAATTACCTGTTTTGAATAATTTGTGTATAATTGATGCGCTCTATAAATATTAGCATGTAAGGCTCTATATGTTAGATAGTGATTCTTGCTCATTTAGCCTTGGCCGTGAGTGCAAAATATAATCCTATCTCATTCATATGCCCTTAAAGTTTTCTCGAGAAACACACCACATCAAGGAAGCTTAAAAATGGAATGCTTAATAAATTTTAATCAAGATATTTAAAAAGAGCAATAATTACTTGGTTGCTCCATTGGAAGCATTAGGTGTGGTTGTAGTTACCTTTTGATTAACATACTCCTTCCATTCTACATAACCTTGATATCTTGGGACATAATTTCGATCAAACTTTTATTTTCACAATGATAGTCCTTTGAAACGTTTGATTGGATGTGTGAGAATTCTATTTTTGTATTATCATAATATTAAATTTGCTTTAAAATAATCTATATAGTAGAAAGTAGTGGTCGAATTAAATATCATCTTTGTAAATTAGTATTGTATGGTTTTGTCTCGGCTGGATGCATATCAGCTTACGAATTTATACTTTGCACTTCAAAATTATTGTTTCACACATATTTTCAATTTATACTTTGTGCCAATATGTCAATTAATACCTCCATTCTAATGACATAATAGACATTGGAAGCCACACATCATGTTGATAACGAAATTTAAAGTTTTTAGGACAAACATCTATTTTTTAGTATATTAGAAGGGTGAGTGTCTACAAAACATGCAAAAAATTTAGCTGAACCGTTGTTCATCCAGGAAATGCTGAAGTAACAAATTCAACAAAAATAGTATATGTTTTGATACTCCCTAGTAATTATTGGCTTATTGCAGAATTTTTTTTGTTTCGGCCACCCAATTAAACTAAACTTCAACCTAGCTTGATGTTCTAAACTTTATACAACATCACCTCCCAATTTATGGTACTTCTTTGAGATCTTGTTTGAACCTTGTAAAGTTGGTTTGCACGTGATTTTCGCAGCTTCCACGTGATTTACCCGACATGGGATAATTTCCCTATTATAATGTTTTTAAAAGTTATTTATTCATACATCTCTTTCTATGCCAACTAATTAGTATACCCCAATCATTTTCTAAAACTAATTAACATATTTAATTTTATTGTGTGGCCATATTACCACAAAAAATAATTTCGCACATTATAGAAGTTGAGAGTCTTATGTTTGCATGTTCATAGGTAATGATCAAGGTAACAGAGTGAAAAACGTAAAATAAGTCTAGCTGGACCTGGTCAAGTTAGAATCTTGATTTCCATTACGGTGGAGAAAGAGAATCTTACTATATCATTTGTTATGGTCGTACTATGGAAGAACTGCCAAGCAGCATAGTGAGCAAGATCAGCTCTATGGACCATGCAACATCCAGAGCAAGGCAGGCCGCCATCATGAGAAGGCTTGGGACGGATGTATTTATCTCCGTGCTGCTGTCTAACCTCCTAGAGAAACGGACGCATGCTTCAGTTCATTCATAGATATAAGCCTTCAATAGGCCCAAAAAATATAGGCAAGCGGTTGTGCCGGTATTGCATGATAAATCCTGTATATTATAAGTATCATTGTGCATATAAGATGATTCATACCTCCACATGTATGTACAATGGTCATGCTTGCGTTGCCTATTGAACTGGACGAAAGCAGGTTATGCCAAACATCAAGTACGGCAGCACACTGCCAGAAGCTATCCCAGATTTCAGTCATAGCCATGGTTTTGTGGCCGCCTTAACGTTGGTGGTATTGCTTCTTTGGGGCTTAATCCTTCATATCACAATGGCCAACACTACAACGTGAATTGGTATAAATATTTATTACTGATGCATCGGTGTGTGCCTTATGGCCATCCATGCTGGCAATTCTGAACCCACACTTCCAACCTCAACTAGCCGCTGCGACAACAACATGTCAGCAGCCGACGTGACTGCATGCATACTCAGTGGTTATGTGCGGACGACGCTGATCATGACTAGGTGCAACATCATTGGAGAAGAGAATGAACAACAGGGTTGGAGGGACATGTAAAAAAGAAATATATCAATCAATGGCAGTTCTGCCGGTATTGCATAATCAAATTCCTATACAATAGTGCATATCAGATCATTTGTGCCTCCACATGTATGTACAATGACCATGATTCGCGTTGCCAATTGAACTGGATGGAAGCATGTTGTGCCAAACATCATGCAGGACAACACTGCTTGAAGCTATCCTGGGTTTCCATCATGGCGATGCTATCGAGGTCGCCTTGCTGCTTGCTGTATTGCTTCCATGGGGCCTAACCGCTCATCTGGCAATTGCCAGAACTGCGACGTGGATTCATACAAAGATTACTGCTGATGCATCTGTGTTTGCCCATATGGCCATCCATGGTGGAAATTCTGGCCTACACTTCTAACCTTAATCTGATATGCCAACAACATTGTCCGACAAAACAGCATGCATTCCCAGCTATTACACGTGGATGATACTCATCATGGCTGGGCATATAATTTAAGAAGATAGGGAACAGGAAGGACCATGGGACATGTAAGAAGGAAAAACATTAATCAATGGCACTACATGGCCCTGCGCCATTGTAATTCATCGTCCACTGTTCCGGAGGAGTTGGAGGAAGCATTTGGGGTACTAAATCGATGGTGTTCTTCTTAGCCTGGCTTTTCTCGGACAAAATCCGATCACACAAAGAGGCAAACGACCAGACTTGCCATGGCATAACAGGAATCGATCTGAGAAGAATCGGGGGGGGGGGGGGGGGGCGATTTGTTGCAAATTGAACTCGCCACCACCACATCAAAATCAGAACACACTTGAGATGCCAGCAATCAGTCTTGCCTTGGAATAACATAATTCGATCAGAGGAGGATCTGGGGGGGCGCGATTCGCCGCCGATTGAACTGGCCGCCGCCAGATCGAGAAAAAGGTCTGACTGGAGGGTATTCGTTGGTAACGCAGGGAAAGGTATTGGAGTCTAAGGTTTGCTTGATCAGGTGGGGCTGATTGATGGTTAGATGTATTCAGGGAGAGGGTTTCTTCATCCAGCGGCACACATGGATGGAAAAGCCGTGGAGGAGTCTCTTGCCTGATCGATGGTTTTGGTTACATGGATTCCAGGAGAGGGCCAAGTGGAGGAGTCCCACCAGATAAACGGCTCCTAATTTCTGATTAACGTGGTAATTACTTGGGAGTCTCTAATTAGTATAGGTATAGATTAGTAGACGTCAAGAAATGCCTATGAATTATTCACTTGTTATTGAACCATTTGATGTTTGGGGCTTTGATTATATGGGACCTTTTTCCTGCCCCTAATGGATACACACATATTTTAGTTGCTGTTGATTACGTTACTAAGTGGGTAGAAGCTATTCCAACTAGTAGTGCTGATCATAACACTTCTATTAAAATGCTTAAGGAAGTTATTTTTCCGAGGTTTGGAGTCCCTAGATATCTTATGACTGATGGTGGTTCACATTTTATTCATGGTGCTTTCCGTAAAATGCTTGCTAAATATGACGTTAATCATAGGATTGCATCTCCTTATCACCCATAGTCTAGTGGTCAAGTAGAATTGAACAATAGAGAGCTCAAATTAATTTTGCAAAAGACTGTCAACAGGTCTAGAAAGAATTGGTATAAGAAACTGGACGACGCATTATGGGCCTATAGAACTGCATATAAGAATCCTATGGGTATGACTCCGTATAAAATGGTCTATGGAAAAGCTTGTCACTTACCTCTCGAACTAGAACATAAGGCATATTAGGCTATTAAAGAGCTCAACTATGATTTCAAACTTGTCGGTGAGAAGAGGTTATTTGATATTAGCTCCCTTGATGAATGGAGAACCCAAGCTTATGAAACTTGCAGGTGAGAAGAGGTTGTTTAAAGAAAAAGTTAAAAGATGGCATGAAAAAAGGATACAAAAGCGTGAGTTTAATGTAGGTGATTATGTATTGCTATACAACTCTCGTTTAAGATTTTTTGCAGGAAAACTTCTCTCCAAATGGGAAGGTCCCTACGTTATCGAGGAGGTCTATCGTTCCGGTGCCATAAAAATTAACAACTTCGAAGGCACAAATCCGAAGGTGGTAAACGGTCAAAGGATCAAACACTATATCTCAGGTAATCCTATAAATGTTGAAACCAATATTATCGAAACCGTAACCCCGGAGGAATACATAAGGGACACCTTCCAGCCCGTTTCAGACTCTGAAAAGGAATAAGTATGTGGTATGGTAAGTAAAGCGACTCCAAAACAATTTTTAAGGCAATAATTCTGTGTTTTGGAATATTTGGAAAAATAGAAAAATAAGTGACATTCCGGGGAGGACACGAGGCCTCCACGAGGGTGGAGGGCGCCCCCTACCTCGTGAGCACCTCGTGTGCTCTCCGGACTTCATTTTCTTGCACGACACATATTTTGGTCGGTAAAAATTCATTATATATACTCCCGAAGGTTTTGACTCTCGTATCACGCAAATATCGACTGTTCTTGTTTTGAGCTGTTTTTCTGACAGGTCTAGATCATCATGACGACCCCAAGTGCTTCCAAGGACAAGTTCTTCGAGAAGGTTATCAACCCTTACCTCGCGGAGGTGCTGCGACACCCTCAAACCATTGAGATGCGTGATGGGCTGCTGCACATCCAAGATGTTGAGGGACAAAAGGGAACCAGAAGCGTCGAGTCAAGGCTCGAAGCAATGGAGCAACAAGTTTTCAAGTGCCAGGGGATGGTGGAGCGTGGAATCAATGCTAGCCACAAGATGCTCGCGGAGTTCACCCAGAACTACGAGCCGGATGCCAAGAACATCGAGGAGGCCATCTTCAAGCTACATGAGAAGATCGAGCACCTCCAAGCCCAAATCTATGATCTGCAAAACCAAAACGGTGAGTATGAATATAGATTCAAAAGGATGAGTTTGGCTGCAGATTTGAGGATTCCGGAGACTCGATCATCCTTCTATGATGGTGAGCCTATGCCATGGAAGGTGGACGACAAGCATGCATCATCGACAACACCTCCACCGCCAACAACAAAGAAGGAGATATAATCACATGGGTATGGGCACTCCCCTTGGAAACTGCCAAGCTTGGGGGAGGTGCCCTGGTATCGTATCACCATCACAACTCCTATCTTTACTGTTTTTCTTAGTTCGATCCTATTAGTAGTATCTTGATTTAGTAGAATAAAGTCATGGCATGATCTAGTTTTGAGTTTTGCTTTACGATCCTTCTTTGTAATCGAGTCCGTGAGCTATATAATAAAGATTAGTGTTGAGTCATGGGGTTGATTATTTTGCCATGATCTTGGGTGAATAGAAGAAAAGAATAAAAAGAATCAAAGAGTCCATATTGATCTTATTGAAAGTAATGACTTCACATAGAGAGAGTATGATGATTAAAAGTTGTTGGGAGTTGACAAATATAGCTTTGGTCATCGTTGCAATTAATAGGAAGTAATAAGGAAAGGGAGGTTTCAATAATAGATATATTATCATTGACATCTTTTATGATTGGGAGCACTCATTAAAATATGACATGCTAAAGAGTTGAGGTTGGACAAGGAAGACAACATAATGAGTATGTTTTCTTATATCTGAGATAAAGTATGTTGTCATGGATCCTCTAACATGTTGAGCTTGCCTTTCCCCCTCATGCTAGCCAAATTCTCAGCAACAAGTAGAAATACTACTTGTTCTTCCAAATACCCTTAAACCAGTTTTGCCATGAGAGTCCACCATATCTACCTATGGATTGAGTAAGATCCTTCAAGTAAGTTGTCATTGGTGCAAGCAATAAAAATTGCTCTGTAAATATGCATGACTTATTAGTGCGGAGAAAATAAGCTTTGTACGAACTTGTTGTGGACGTAATAAAAGCGACGGACTGCATAATAAAGGTCCACATACAAGGGGCAATATAAAGTGACATTCTTTTGCATTAAGATTTTGTGCATCAACCCTAAACGCGCATGACAACCTCTGCTTCCCTCTGCGAAGGGCCTATCTTTTATTATTATCCTCTACCTTATGCAAGAGTCACGGTGATCTTCACCTTTCCTTTTTCATTTTATCCTTTGGCAAGCTCAGCATGTTGGAAAGAGTATGATATATATATCTAATTGGATGTAGGGGAGCATGAATTATTATTGTTGACATTACCTTTGAGGTGAAAGGTTGTGGGGCAAAACTATAAGCCCCTATCTTTCTCTGTGTCCGATTAAAACTCCGTAACCACAAGTATCGCGTGAGTGTTAGCAATTATGAAGGACTAAGTGATAGTTGAGTATGTGGACTTGCTTTTAAGCTATGACATAGACTCTTTCCGATGTTATGATAAATTGCAATTGCTTCAATGACTGAGGTTATAATTTGTTGGTGCTCAATAAGGTTTCTGATTCATACTTTTTGCTTTGTGAAAAGATCATCACTTGAACATAAGTAATCATATGACAAAATCTCTACATGTTGTTGTTATGGAAATAATCATGATGCCTTCATGCTCGTATTTTATTTTTATCGATGCCTCTACCTCTAAATATGAGAACATATTTATTGTTATCGGCTTTTCGCTTGAGGACAAGCGAGGTCTAAGCTTGGGGGAGTTGATACTTCCATTTTGCATCATGCTTTTATATCAATATTTATTGCATTATGGGCTGTTATTTCACGTTATGTCACAATACTTATGGCTATTCTCTCTTATTTTACAAGGTTTACATGAAGAGGGAGAATGCCGGCAGCTGGAATTCTGGGCTGGAAAAGGAGCAAATATTGGAGGCCTATTCTGTGCAACTCAAAAAGTCCTAAAAATCCACGGAATATCTTAAAATAAATAAAGAAAAATCGTCGCCAAAGATGAAGGCCAGGGGGCCCACACCCTGCTCACGAGGGTGGGGGGCACCCCCCCGAGCGCGCCCCCTACCTCATGGGCCCCCTGGTGGCTCTCCGAGGCCCATCTTCTCCTATATGAAGTCTTTCGATGGAAAAAAATAGAAGACAACCTTTCAGGACGAGACTCCGTCGCCATGAGGCGGAACCTTGGCAGAACCAATCTAGGGCTCCGGTAGAGCTGTTCTGCCGGGGACACTTCCCTCCGGGAGGGGGAAATCATCACCATCGTCATCACCAACGCTCCTCTCATCGGGAGAGGGCAATCTCCATCAACATCTTCACCAGCACCATCTCATCTCCAAACCCTAGTTCATCTCTTGTATCCAATTCTTGTCTCCAAGTCCGGTATTGGTGCTAGTAGGTTGCTAGTAGTGTTGATTACTCCTTGTAGTTGATGCTAGTTGGTTTATTTGGTGGAAGATCATATGTTCAGATCCTTTATGCATATTATTAACCCTCTGATTATGAACATGAATATGCTTTGTGAGTAGTTATGTTTGTTCCCGAGGACAAGGGAGAAGTCTTGCTATTAGTAGTCATGTGAATTTGGTATTCGTTCGATATTTTGATGAGATGTATGTTGTCTAGCTTCTAGTGGTGTTATGTGAACATCGACTACATAACACTTCACCATTATTTAGGCCTAGAGGAAGGCATTTGTAAGTAATAAGTAAATGAAGGGTTGCTAGAGTGACAGAAGCTTAAACCCTAGTTTATGCGTTGCTTCGTAAGGGGCTGATTTGGATCCATATGTTTCATGCTATGGTTAGGTTTACCTTAATACTTTTGTTGTAGTTGTGGATGCTTGCAATAGAGGTTAATCATAAGTGGGATGCTTGTCCAAGTAAGGGCAGTACCCAAGCACCGGTCCACCCACATATCAAATTATCAAAGTACCGAACGCGAATCATATGAGCGTGATGAAAATTAGCTTGACGATATTCCCATGTGTCCTTGGGAGCGCTTTTCCTATTATAAGAGTTTGTCCAGGATTGTCCTTTGCTACAAAAAGGATTGGGCCACCTTGCTGCACTTTATTTACTTTTGTTACTTGTTGCTCATTACAATTTATCTTATCACAAAACTATCTGTTACCACTTATTTCAGTACATGCAGAGAATACTTTGCTGAAAACCGCTTATCATTTCCTTCTGCTCCTTGTTGGGTTCGACACTCTTACTTATCGAAAGGACTACGATAGATCCCCTATACTTGTGGGTCATCAGGAGCCTATATGGGATAAGGAGGACGCGGAGTGTGCCGAGCAAGGCCTACCGCCCCGCTTCGAGAAATACAGCAGTGACAAGCATACCAGGAACTATGTTAGGGCCCGGTAAGAGGAGGACACAATAACAAAGGAGCTAACCACGGATCCGAAGACCAGGGTGCTTGAGCTTGTTCTAGCGAAGGAGACTGAAAGCAGTAGCGCGGGGTCGTCTCAGAGCACCCCTTCTTGGGACAGCACTCTAAATAGGGCGTTGAACGTAATGGAAAACAAGGATAAGCTCAGTAAGCCGTCGTCAGCTGGTCGTGTGGCCGGCAAAGGCTTGTCCACAAAATGGTCGTCATACTATACCGCTGGTGGGCGAAAGGAGAAAAAGACTAGCTCGGAAAACCAGTCGCGCGAGGTTCAAGAATTCAAGGCACAAGTGGCATGGATTCCGGAGATTATCCAAGAGCAAGTGCAACAACAACTGGGAACGACGCTCACTGGCATTATGCCTACATTGATTCATGGGCTGACGACGTGGATTGTGGGTGGCCAACAGGGGCCGCCCCCGATTCACAGCTTCACGGCCAGCAACTCGCACAACGCGCAGGCGGCGCCATTGGTGTCACCAGCAGCGGCGGTATTGGTGTCTCCGGCGCCGGCACGGGCATTGGAGCTTAATGCACCTGGGTGTACGCCGGCCGGCACCTCGCCAGCAAGCGTCCCCTCCATCAGTTGCCCGCCCGCTGTTGGCGGTGCCTCGACATTAGCCGAGCTCGACGCCATCATCATGGTAACTAATTCAGCCTCTCGGTCGAGGACTTCATCTCCTTTTGCCTTTGACTGGGCATCCCTGACGCCCTACATGTTTTCGCAGGGCGCTGCCGACATTCCGTGCACTCTCCTGCACTTCATGAACGACGAGTTGGTCGATGTCGCCAAGGGCAAAATCTTTCAACCGGGCAACCCCATGTTCCACGGTAAACCGATGGCACCCACCATGTATAGGGTTCAACTGGTTCGGGTGCTGCCAGGCTGCAATGAGTTGTTACCTCCGATTCGACCTGACGGGGCCGATGAAGATGATCTGATGACCCTCAGCGCCTGCCTAAGCTGGCCCCTACTTTGGACGAAGAGCCAGATTCGTTTGGGGGCGGGGGACACCACCCCACAGACAAGACCGCCAGTCGTGCCGGCGCCAAGCCATGGCAAGAACGCCGCAATGCTACCAGACATGCCGGACGTCCCTATGGCACAGGATCTAGACATGCATATGGCACACGATCCAGACGACGACGACAATGACGTTGGTACATTTACCAACATCGATAAGTAATTTGCCGAACATGGGTACGGTGACGAGTTCGGCGGGCCTCCTTCTCAAGAACCCAACCAAGACGACCGCGATCTAGCTGGTATGACGGAGAAATCCAATTGCAACAGGCGTCGTCTGGTGTTCAGTTCTCAGGAGACGCCTCCAGCTCCCGCCTTCACCGAGCCTCAGATAGCTGAGGTGCGAAATATTATCAGCCCCAAAACGCTCAAGAAGGCGGTCTGTGAGCAGAACTCGGTCCCATTACAGCAGATCAAGAAGAAGGGACGGAAACGAAAGACTAACAAGGGCGCTGGTGCGAGCCAGCCAGCACTAAGTATGATCCGTGCTCGGGATGGGCCACCTTCACCTGAGGATATCTCGAGGAGGGTACATGTGGCGGGTAGGGCGATGCTACCAACAAATATGCTCAATGATTCAACCGGTGCTATGCGGAGTCTGCATGATAGCGTTCTTTCTTTGGAGAAGATGCGTCTCTCCCAGAATGATGTGGCATACCCGGTTTTCGTGGCCAAGGTGCCAGAGGGCAAGGGCTTTGTGGATGGCGCCCTCGGGGGTACGATCGTGCTGCGGTTTGATGACACCTTTGCTATGTTTAATCTTCATCCGCTGCACTACACCTTTGTTCGGCTGTTTTCGCTGAGTATGGAGATGCGGATCATTCGAGACAAGACCCTGGACATCGTGATAGTCGACCCCTTCTACATGCGTGCCAAGATCTTGGGCAGCGCTGGGGACCGACAAGTCGCGAGTTCACACCTCGAAGGCGTCATTCTGGCAAACCCAGATAAGGATAACTTCCTCGTGCCTTACTTTCCCGAGTAAGTCATCCCCTCACCGCCCCGTAACATATGATTACTTAGATTTCGATTGTTCTTTTTTTTCTAACATTCCGTGTTCTGTGCAATGACACACATTGCACACTCATGCTCTTAAGCCCGAAATATTCCACGGCCACGTATTTCGACCCAGACCGTGACTCCAAGATAGACTACACAAATATCAAGAAAGTTCTTGATGATGCTCTCCCTGGCTACGCCACATCTGGTGGCACCTTTAAGAGGCCAGTTCATAGGTACGGCAGGCACGTGTTCACCCACAATACGACCTTCCCCTGCGTCAAGCAGCCACCTGGCGGTCAGAAGGATGCCTACTACGCCCTCCATCACATGAGGGCGATCGTACGGGACCATAATCACCTTCTGCTACCAAATAATTTCAAAGATTGGGCCGCAAGCTTGGCGGAAATCCAGGACATGGACCTCCGACAAGAATTCTTTCGCATCCAGTCGGAGTTTGCAGAAATCATCCATCAATATGTCCTTCGTACCTCGGGGCAGTTCTACCTCAGAGAGCAACCGTCCAACAGTGAGATAGACACAACACTTCGAATGCAAGCTGATAACGCCCGCGACTTCATGACCATCACGAAAGACAGCGGCTTCATCCACGCTCCGGTCCCATGAGTCGAGTCGAAAGTAGTGATGCTATTTGTAGTTCTGAAACATCGATTAGCTCATGTTGTAATTAAACTTTAATGAACTTGTATGTCTCTTTGATTTGGACAGTCGTTCAACTTAGATGTAATCGATGCTATTTATTAGTAGGACCATGAATCGTGCTATTAAAGTCTTGCTTTTCTCTTCTGATCCTTTTGTTGCATACTTATATATTGCTTATGTACTGTCTGTTGTTTGGCTTGTGCATAGAGATGCTGTCGTATGTCGTGTACAAGGGTAAGGTTCCTGGAGTCTACGCCGACTGGGAGGAGTGTCGGAGATAGGTTCATCGTTTCAGCAGTAACAGTTATAAAGGGTACACCACTAGGGCAGAGGTGGAATCTAGATACGCCCGCTATCTAGCGGGAGAGAGGAGGGAGCGTTCGAGGAACCGGATGAGGACCAGTTTCATCGCGATGATGCTCATCGTGATGACCGCAGCTCTCTTCTATGTGATGGTAGTTTAGATGATCTATATCGACTTGTAATGTGAAGACAAACTCGCTACTCGCGGTCTCGAGACTTGTAATGGTCTATCTTTGTTCGGTCTTTTGAATTCGGAGACTAATATGATGAATTGTATTCAGAGACTAATCTTCTATTGTATTCGATGAATCTGCTGTTGCTGTGTGGTGTTGTCTAAATTCTGTTCAATAATATATTTTGTAACCTGTGAAAATATCAGAAAAGAAAAAAAATCCCTAATATTAGTACTAGTGGCGCACCACACAAGACACTAATGGCGCACTGTGATAATCACACTAATGGCGCATCACCCACTGGTGCGCCATTAGTATGGGTACATATGGCCCGCTGGGAGGCATTCTAATGGCGCACTGTGAGCTATACTAATAGCGCACTACGTGGTGCACCATTAGAACACCAGATACTAATGGCGCACCAGTGGTGCGCCATTAGAATTTAATTCTAATGGCGTGATGCTATTGGCGCACGAGTAGTGCGCCATTAGTAGGCAAAATTGGTGCGCCACTAGCATGCCTTTTCCTTGTAGTGGAAACACGATGTCAAGGATTCAAGCAATCCCGTATGCAGTTCCCTTTGTCAATCGGTACATTACTTGCCCGGGATTCGATTGTAGGTATCCCAATACCTCGTTCAATCTCGTTACCGGCAAGTCACTTTACTCGTTCCGTAATGCATGATCCCGTGACTAACTACTTAGTCACATTGAGCTCATTATGATGATGCATTACCTAGTGGGCCCAGAGATACCTCTTCGTCACACGGAGTGACAAATCCCAGTCTCGATTCATGCCAACCCAACAAACACTTTCGGAGATACCCGTAGTGCACCTTTATAGCCACCTAGTTACGTTGTGACGTTTGGCACACCCAAAGCATTCCTACGGTATCCGGGAGTTAAACAATCTCATGGTCTAAGGAAATGATACTTGACATTAGAAAAGCTTTTAGCAAACAAACTACACGATCTTGTGCTATGCTTAGGATTGGGTCTTGTCCATCACTTCATTCTCCTAATAATGTGATCCCATTATCAATGACATCCAATGTCCATGGTCAGGAAACCATAACCATCTATTGATCAACGAGCTAGTTAACTAGAGGCTCACTAGGGACATGCTGTGGTCTATGTATTCACACATGTATTATGGTTTCCAGTTAATACAATTATAGCATGAACAATAGACACTTATCATGAACAAGGAAATATAATAATAACCATTTTATTATTGCCTCTAGGGCTTCTAACAAGGTGTTGGGGAGGGGAGGGGCTGCGCCTTGGATGTCATGTTGTAGCCCTCCCCTCGCCCCTCTATTTAAAGGGAGAAGGGGGAAGGGGGCCGGCCCCCTCTAGATGAGATCTAGAGGGGGGCGGCAAGGGGAGGGGCTTGCCCCCCAAGCAAGGGGGGCGCCCCCTTTAGGGTTCCCTCCCAAACCCTAGGAGCATGGGCCCTAAGGGGGTGGCTCCCAGCCCTCTTAGGGGTTGGTTCCCTTCCCTATACAGCCCATGAGGCCCTCCGGGACAGGTGGCCCCTCCCGTTGGACCCCCGGAACTCCTCCGGTGGCCCCGGTACAATACCGGTATGCCCCTGAATATTTCCGGTGACCGTATGACAACTTCCCATATATAAATCTTCACCTTCGGGCCATTTCGGAACTCCTCGTGATGTCCAGGATCTCATCCGGGACTCCGAACAACATTCGGTAATCACATACAGAACTTCCTTATAACCCTAGCGTCATCGAACCTTAAGTGTGTAGACCCTACGGGTTCGGGAATGAAGCAGACCTGACCGAGACAGCTCTCCAGCTAATAACCAGTAGCGGGATCTGGATATCCATGTTGGCTCCCACATGTTCCATGATGATCTCATTGGATGAACCACGGTGTCGAGGATTCAAGCAATCCTGTATACAATTCCCTTTGTCAATTGGTACGTTACTTGCCCGAGATTCAATCATCAGTATCCCAATACCTCGTTCAATCTCGTTACCGGCAAGTCACTTTACTCGTTCCGTAATGCATGATCCTATGACCAACCACTTGGTCATATTGATCTCATTATGATGATGCATTACCAAGTGGGCCCAGAGATACCTCTCTGTCATACGGAGTGACAAATCCCAGTCTCGATTCGTGCCAACCCGACAGACACTTTCGGAGATACCTGTAGAGCACCTTTATAGTCACCCAGTTACGTTGTGACGTTTGGTACACCCAAAGCACTCCTACGGTATCCGGGAGTTACACAATCTCATGGTCTAAGGAAATGATACTTGACATTAGAAAAGCTCTAGCAAACGAACTACACGATCTTGTGCCATGCTTAGGATTGGGTCTTGTCCATCACATCATTCCCCTAATGATGTGATCCCGTTATCAATGACATCCAATGTCCATAGTGAGGAAACCATGACCATCTGTTGATCAATGAGCTAGTCAACTAGAGGCTCACTAGGGACATTGTGTGGTCTATGTATTCACACATGTATTACAGTTTCCGATCAATACAATTATAACATGAACAATAGACAATTATCATGAACAAGGAAATATAATAATAACCATTTCATTATTGCCTCTAAGGCATATTTCCAATAGTCTCCCACCTGCACTATAGTTAATAATCTAGTTACATTGTGGTGAACCGAACACCCATAGAGTTCTGGTGTTTATCATGTTTTCCTCGCGGAAGAGATTTAGTCAACGGATCTCCGACATTCAGATCCGTATGCACTTTACAAATATCTATGTCTCCATCTTGAACATTTTCACGAATGGAGTTGAAGCGACGCTTGATGTGTCTGGTCTTCTTGTGAAACCTGGGCTCCTTGGCAAGGGCAATAGCTCCAGTGTTGTCACAGAAGAGAGTCATCGGGCCCAACGCATTGGGAATAACTCCTAGGTCGGTGATGAACTCCTTCATCCAGATTGCTTCATGTGCTGCCTCTGAGGCTGCCATGTACTCCGCTTCACATGTAGATCCCGCCACGACGCTTTGCTTGCAATTGCAACAGCTTACGGCCCCACCATTCAAAATATACACGTATCCGGTTTGTGACTTGGAGTCATCCAGATCTGTGTCGAAGCTAGCATCGACGTAACCCTTTACGACAAGCTCTTCGTCACCTCCATAAATGAGAAACATATCCTTAGTCCTTTTCGGGTACTTCAGGATATTCTTGACAGCTGTCCAGTGTTCCATGCCGGGATTACTTTGGTACCTTCCTACCAAACTTACGACAAGGTTTGCATCAGTTCCGGTACACAGCATGGCATACATAATAGACCCTATGGCTGAGGCATAGGGGATGACACTCATCTTTTCTCTATCTTCTGCCGTGGTCGGGCTTTGAGCTGAGCTCAATTTCACACCTTGCAATACAGGCAAGAACCCCTTCTTGGACTGATCCATATTGAACTTCTTCAATATCTTATCAAGGTATGTGCTTTGCGAAAGACCTATGAGGCGTCTCGATCTATCTCTATAGATCTTGATGCCTAATATGTAAGCAGCTTCTCCAAGGTCCTTCATTGAAAAAAACATATTCAAGTAGGCCTTTATGCTTTCCAAGAGTTCTATATCATTTCCCATCAACAGTATGTCATCCACATATAATATGAGAAATGCTATAGAGCTTCCACTCACTTTGTTGTAAACGCAGGCTCCTCCATAAGTCTGCATAAACCCAAACGCTTTGATCATTTCATCAAAGCGAATGTTCCAAATCCGATATGCTTGCACCAGCCCATAGATGGAGTGCTGGAGCTTGCATACCTTGTTAGCATTCTTAGGATCAACAAAACCTTCCGGCTGCATCATATACAATTCTTCCTTAAGGAAGCCGTTAAGGACTACCGTTTTGACATCCATTTGCCATATCTCATAATCGTAGAATGCGGCAATTGCTAACATGATTTCGACGGACTTTAGCTTCACTACGGGTGAGAAGGTCTCATCGTAGTCAACCCCTTGAACTTGTCGATAACCCTTAGCGACTAGTCGAGCTTTATAGATGGTAACATTACCATCCGCGTCCGTCTTCTTCTTAAAGATCCATTTATTTTCTATCGCTCGGCGATCATCGGGCAAGTCTGTCAAAGTCCATACTTTGTTTTCATATATGGATCCTATCTCGGATTGCATGGCTTCAAGCCATTTGTTGGAATCTGGGCCCGCCATCGCTTCTTCATAATTCGATGGTTCACCGTTGTCTAACAACATGATTTCCAGGAGAGGGTTGCCATACCATTCTGGTGTGGAACGTGTCCTCGTGGACCTACGAAGTTCAGTAGAAACTTGATCCAAAGTACCTTGATCATCATAATTAACCTCCACTCTAGCCGGTGCTGGCACCGCAGAAACATCTTCCTGTGCTGTGCTACTTTCTGCTTCAAGAGGCAGTACTTCATATAGTTCTACTTTCCTCCCACTTACTTCTTTCAAGAGAAACTCTTTCTCCAAAAGGACCCATTCTTGGCAACAAAGATCTTGCCTTCGGATCTAAGGTAGAAGGTATACCCAATGGTTTCCTTAGGGTATCCTATGAAGATGCATTTTTCCGACTTGGGTTCGAGCTTTTCAGGTTGAAGTTTCTTGACATAAGCATCGCATCCCCAAACTTTTAGAAACGACAGCTTAGGTTTCTTCCCAAACCATAATTCATACGGTGTGGTCTCAATGGATTTCGATGGAGCCCTATTTAAAGTGAATGCGGCAATCTCTAAAGCATAGTCCCAAAATGAGAGCTGTAGATCGGTAAGAGACATCATAGATCGCACCATATCCAATAGAGTGAGATTACGATGTCCGGACACACCATTACGCTGAGGTGTTCCAGGAGGCGTGAGTTGTGAAACGATTCCACATTTCCTTAAGTGTGTGCCAAATTCGTGACTTAAATATTCCCCTCCACGATCTAATCGTAAGAACTTTATTTTCTTGTCACATTGATTTTCAACCTCACTCTGAAATTCCTTGAACTTTTCAAAGGTCTCAGACTTGTGTTTCATTAAGTAGACATACCCATATCTACTTAAGTCATCAGTGAGGGTGAGAACAAAACGATAGCCACCGCGAGCCTCAATGCTCATTGGACCGCACACATCAGTATGTATGATTTCCAATAAGTTTGTTGCTCGCTCCATTGTTCCGGAGAACGGAGTCATTGTAATTTTTCCTATGAGGCATGGTTCGCACGTGTCAAATGATTCATAACCGAGAGACTCCAGAAGTCCATCTACATGGAGCTTCTTCATACGTTTGACACCAATGTGACCAAGGCGGCAGTGCCACAAGTATGTGGGACTATCATTATCAACCTTACATCTTTTGGTATTCACACTATGAGTACGTTTAACATTACATTTGAGATTCATTAAGAATAAACCATTGACCAGCGGGGCATGACCATAAAACATATCTCTCATATAAATAGAGCAACCATTATTCTCGGATTTAAATGAGTAGTCATCTTGTATTAAACGAGATCCAGATACAATGTTCATGCTCAAAGCTAGCACTAAATAACAATTATTGAGGTTTAAAACTAATCCCGTAGGTAAATGTAGAGGTAGCGTGCCGACGGCGATCACATCGACCTTGGAACCATTCCCGACGCGCATCGTCACCTCGTCCTTCGCCAGTCTCCGCTTATTCCGCAGCTCCTGTTTTGAGTTACAAATATGAGCAACCGCACCGGTATCAAATACCCAGGAGCTACTACAAGTACTGGTAAGGTACACATCAATAACATGTATATCACATATACCTTTGGTGTTGCCGGCCTTCTTGTCCGCTAAGTACTTGGGGCAGCTCCACTTCCAGTGACCATTTCCCTTGCAATAAAAACACTTAGTTTCAGGCTTGGGTCCATTCTTTGGCTTCTTCCCGGCAGGTTGTTTACCGGGAGCGACAACTCCCTTGCCGTCTTTCTTGAAGCCCTTTTTACCCTTGCCTTTCTTGAACTTATTGGTTTTATTCACCATCAACACTTGATGTTCCTTTTTGATTTCCACCTCCGCTGATTTCAGCATCGAATATACCTCAGGAATGGTTTTCTCTATCGCCTGCATATTGAAGTTCATTACAAAGCTCTTGTAGCTCGGTGGGAGCGACTGAAGGATTCTGTCAACGACTGGGTCATCCAGGAGATTAACTTCCAGCTGGGACAAGCGGTTGTGCAACCTAGACATTCTGAGTATGTGTTCGCTGACGGAACTATTTTCCTCCATCTTACAACTGTAGAACTTGTCGAAGACTTCGTATCTCTCAACCCGGGCATGAGCTTGGAAAACCATTTCAGCTCTTGGAACATCTCATATGTTCCGTGCTGCTTGAAATGCTTTTGGAGCCCTGGTTCTAAGCTGTAAAGCATGCCACACTGAACCATGGAGTAATCATCAACACGCGACTACCAGGCGTTCATAGCGTCTTGGTTCGCTGGGACAGGTGCTTCACCTAGCGGTGCTTCAAGGACATATGCTTTCTTGGCAGCTATGAGGATGATCCTCAAGTTCCGGACCCAGTCCGTATAGTTGCTACCACCGTCTTTCAGCTTGGTTTTATCTAGGAACGCGTTGAAGTAGAGGACAACATTCGCGTGGGCCATTTGATCTTCAAGACATATTGTAAATATTTTTAGACTAAGTTCATGACAATTAAGTTCATCTAATCAAATTATGCAATGAACTCCCAGTCATATAGACATCCCTCTAGTCATCTAAGTGTTACATGATCCGAGTCAACTAGGCCGTGTCTGATCATCACGTGAGACGGACTAGTCATCATCGGTGAACATCTTCATGTTGAGCGTATCTTCTATACAACTCATGTTCGACCTTTTGGTCTCTCGTGTTCCGAGGCCATGTCTGTACAAGCTAGGCTCGTCAAGTCAACCTAAGTGTTTTGCATGTGTAAATCTGGCTTACACCCGTTGTATGTGAATGTTAGAATCTATCACACCCGATCATCACGTGGTCCTTCGAAACAACGAACTTTCACAACGGCGCACAGTTAGGGGGAACACTTTCTTGAAATTATTATGAGGGATCATCTTATTTATGCTACCGTTGTTCTAAGCAAATAAGATGCAAAAAGATGATAAACATCACATGCAATCAAATAGTGACATGATATGGCCAATATCATTTTGCTCCTTTTGTTCTCCATCTTCGGGGCGCCATGATCATCATCTTCACCGGCATGACACCATGGTCTCCATCATCATGATCTCCATCATCGTGTCTTCATGAAGTTGTCTCGCCAACTATTACTTCTACTACTATGGCTAACGGTTTGGCAATAAAGTAAAGTAATTACATGGCGTTATTCAATGAGACGCAGGTCATACAATAAATGAAGACAACTCCTATGGCACCTGCCAGTTTTCATACTCATCGACATGCAAGTCGTGATTCCTATTACAAGAACATGATCAATCTCATACATCACATATATTTCATTCATCACATCCTTTATGGCCATATCACATCAACGACATATTCTCCAAAAACAAGTTAGACATCCTCTAATTGTTGTTGCAAGTTTTTACGTGGCTGCTATAGGATTCTAGCAAGAACGTTTCTTACCTACGCCAAAACCACAACGTGATATGCCAATTGCTATTTACCCTTCATAAGGATCCTTTTCATCAAATCCGATCCGACTAAAGTGGGAGAGATAGACACCTCCTAGCCACCTTATGCAACTAGTGCATGTCTGTCGGTGGAACCTGTCTCACGTAAGCGTACGTGTAAGGTCGGTCAGGGCCGCTTCATCCCATGATGCTGCCGAAACAAGATAAGACTAGTAGTGGCAAGTAAATTGACAAAATCGATGCCCGCAACAAACTTGCGGTCTACTCGTGCATAGAAACTACACATAGACCTAGCTCATGATGCCACTGTTGGGGATCGTAGCAGAAATTAAAATTTTTCTACGCATCACCAAGATCAATCTATGTACTAACTAGCAACAAGAGAGAAGGGAGTGCATCTTCATACCCTTGAAGATCGCGAGTCGGAAGCGTTGCAAGAACGCGGTTGGAGGAGTCGTACATGTAGCGATTCAGATCGCGGCCGAATCTGATCTAAGCACCGAACAACGGTGCCTCCGCGCTCAACACACGTGCAACCCAGTGACATCTCCCGCGCCTTGATCCAGAAAGGAGGAGGGAGAGGTTGAGTAAGAAGGCTCCAATGACAGCACGACGGCATGATGGTGATGGAGTGGCAGTTCTCCGGCAGGGCTGCGCCAAGCTCTTGCGGAGGAGGAGAGGTGTTGGGGAGGGGAGGGGCTGCACCTTGGATGTCGTGTTGCAGCCCTCCCCTCACCCTCTATTCATAGGGAGAAGGGGGAAGGGGGCCGGCCCCCTCTAGATGAGATCTAAAAGGGGGGCGGCGGACAAGGGGAGGGGGCTTGCCCCCCAAGCAAGGGGAGCGCCCCCTTTAGGGTTCCCCCCAAAACCTAGGCGCATGGGCCCTAGGGGGGTGGCGCCAAGCTCTCTTAGGGGCTGGTTCCCTTCCCTCTATAGCCCATGAGGACCTCCGGGACAGGTGGCCCCTCCCGGTGGACCCCTCCGGTGGCCCCGAATATTTCCGGTGACCGTATGACAACTTCCCATATATAAATCTTCACCTCCGGACCATTCCGGAACTCCTGGTGACATCCGGTATCTCATCCGGGACTCCGAACAACATTCGGTAATCACATACAAAACTTCCTTATAACCCTAGCGTCATTGAACCTTAAGTGTGTAGACCCTACGGGTTCGGGAATCAAGCAGACATGATCGAGACAGCTCTCCGGCCAATAACCAACAACGGGATCTAGATACCCATGTTGGCTCCCACATGTCCATGATGATCTCCTCGGATGAACCACGATGTCGAGGATTCAAGCAATCCCGTATACAATTCCCTTTGTCAATCGGTACGTTACTTGCCTGAGATTCAATCGTCGGTATCCCAATACCTTGTTCAATCTCGTTACCGGCAAGTCACTTTACTTGTTACGTAATGCATGATCCCGTGACCAACCACTTGGTCACATTGAGCTCATTATGATGATGCATTACCGAGTGGTGCCAGAGATACCTCTCCGTCATACGGAGTGACAAATCCCAGTCTCGATTCGTGCCACCCAACAGACACTTTCAGAGATACCTGTAGAGAACCTTTATAGTCACCCAGTCACGTTGTGACATTTGGTACACCCAAAGCACTCCTACGGTATCCGGGAGTTAAACAATCTCATGGTCTAAGGAAATGATACTTGACATTAGAAAAGCTCTAGCAAACGAACTACACGATCTTGTGCCATGCTTAGGATTGGGTCTTGTCCATCACATCATTCTCCTAATGATGTGATCCCGTTATCAATGACATCCAATGTCCATAGTCAGGAAACCATGACCATCTGTTGATCAACGAGCTAGTCAACTAGAGGCTCACTAGGGACATTGTGTGGTCTATGTATTCACACATGTATTACAGTTTTTTATCAATACAATTATAGCATGAACAATAGAAAATTATCATGAACACGGAAATATAATAATAACCATTTTATTATTGCCTCTAGGGCATATTTCCAACAAATCTTGCCTATGACTTTTTCCAGGGTAAAACCCTTCATATAACAGAAGATGGGCACCGGAGGGCCACCAGGGGGCCCACGAGACAGGGGGCGCGCCCAGTGGGGGGGTGACCCTCGTGGACAAGGTGTGGGCCCCCTCTAGTACTTTCTTTGCTCAATAATTCTTATTAATTCCAAAAATGACTTTCTTGGAGTTTTAGGACTTTTGGAGCTGTGCAGAATAGGTTTCCAATATTTGCTCCTTTTCCAGCCGGAATCCCAGCTGCCGGCATTCTCCCTCTTCATGATAAACCTTGTAAAATAAGAGAGAATAGCTGTAAGTATTGTGACATAACTGTAATAACAGCCCATAATGCAATAAATATCGATATAAAAGCATGATGCAAAATGGACATATCAACTCCCCCAAGCTTAGACCTCGCTTGTCCTCAAGCAGAAGCCGATATTGAGAAATATGTACACATGTTTGGAGATAGAGGTGTCGATAAAAATAAAGTACGGACATGAGGGCCTCATGCTCATCTTATAACATCAACATATATAGATTTTTTCGTATGATTTCTTATGCTCAAGTAACAATCTATTCACAATGTCAAGTATGGATCATAAACTTCATTGAGAACTAGCAAACTATAATCTCATTCATTGAATGGGGACCGATTCTCCGGGTAATAAATTTCCAGAAAATGGCCCTTGTGCTCACCAGCCCTAGGATAACTGTTAGCTGATGAGGCACCAACTTGTTACAGAAATTCCAAGCAAAATACAAAATATGTAGTACAAGACCATTCTGGCAGGTGAGTACAACAATATGGTTCTAGTGGTTGATGGCGGAAGCGGCTATATGGATCATCAGTGTCTATGGAACTCCATTTCCCACAGGAACAGCTGACCAGGTTAACTCCTATCTTCGCGAGGCTGCTATCACCGTTGCTTAGGTTCCGGGACTGTCGGCACAGTCGCTCCTCTCCGCGCAAGAAAATCTGGCCAAGACAATAGCCAGGGACAAGCCAGTGATTACTTTGAATGTGCTCGCAAACATTATGAACACATGTATAATATAACAATGATGTGCTGAAAATATTTTATGCTCATGACGTTAGTCACAAAAGATAAATATAACTCTGATGCGTGCAAGCATGTTATTTATGAATATGCAATAACATAGTAGTATTTAAATTATGAAATAAATAACAAGCATGCCACAGTCGGGCGTCTTAGCGACACCACATAAAGGGCTTTAAAAGAAATGCCACAGTCGGGCGTCTTAGCGACACCACATAAAGGGCTTCAGAAGAAATGCCACAGTCGGGCGTCTTAGCGACACCACATAAAGGGCTTTAAAAGAAATGCCACAGTCGGGCGTCTTAGCGACACCACATAAAGGGCTTTAAAAGAAATGCCACAGTCGAGCGTCTTAGCGACACCACATAAAGGGCTTTAAAAGAAATGCCACAGTCGGGCGTCTTAGCGACACCACATAAAGGGCTTTAAAAGAAAACATAGTGAATATCCAGGAGGTAGAACCATCCCAGGGATATTCGATAATATCAATAATATCACGGGTTAGTCCACAACAAAATAATAATCATAAATATCACAAGTCACAAGTTGTGTTTCCAGTTCTGGTTTAACAGTTTCACCTCCGAAGACCGACGCTAAGACCGACACTTGACACATCCCAGACTGTAGTCCTTAACCATGGACATGGCTATTCGAATAGGTTTACTCTCTGCAGAGGGTGTACTCTTTACCCACGAGTAACGGATTCCTTTAGTCCATCGGGACTAATTCCGTCTACGGCCTTTTAGTTAAAAACACACCTAACTTGCACACACTAGCTTAACTCACACGTGTCCGGAATCACCCACGACACCTGTCAAGCAAACTCTAAGTGGGGAGGCTACAACCTTGACGTAACATGGGATCACAAAAAATTTATACCGCGCGTAAACTGGGGAGCTACCCCCTTCGGCTACAACCGAAACACCCATGCTCCCGGACCCGGTGGCATGACTACCGGATGCCTCTAGTATCTTCGACCATGGCCTCTCTGTATGGTGTGTGCTAGGAAAGGGGTTGACAACTTCCTGAACTGTACCCTACTTGTTGTAGAGACGAGTGGTAGTACGAAGCAAGTATGGGGGTTACTGGCACAAGACTTGATCTACGGCTGACTCAGGAGGTTGTAATATTCTCTGCAAGATTAGCATAACAATGCATATACCTCATCCAACAGATAAAAACACCACGCGACATACCCCCTCATGCCATACCGGGCACGACCGTCTCGACGGAGGACTAGGGACAAGACCGTGTCTACCAAGACAGAGTCCTTCCCGGCTTTCCTTCCGGTATGCATGAAAGGCGTATGACGGTGATTTCCATCATAAATCATATCAACTCATTAGCATAAAAATCATTAACCTGCACTCATGAGTAGGATCATATCCTCACATAAAATGACGTATGCTCGCGTCGGGGTGGTGTTGTCACCGAGTCAAACAACACACACAAAAATTACACCAGGGTTCAGAATGCTTGCCTTTAAGTCAAGGGAAAGCAGGGTGCATTCCAAAACATCTTGAAATCTTCAAAAATCCTATTAAAAGAATATATATAAATTAACACACAAAAACAAAACAACACCAAAAAGTTGTTTGAAATTTTTTCAAATAAATCTTAAAAGAAACTAGACAATATTTGAGAGAGGTAGGAAAAAGAATTAATTTATTTGGAGTTGTATTTAAAAAGATATAGCCGGTCAAAGTTTGGTCAAAATCTGTTATTTAATTAAAAAAAGAAAAGAAAATGTTTTGAATAAGCATGTACATGTCGAAGGCGTATTTCGGAAATACGCTTCCACTTAACCCACGTCGACTGGGGCGGCGTCACTGACAGTGGGTCCAGGGGGGCCACTGGTCAGGTTTGACCAGTCCATCCCTCCTCTTCTTCCTTCGCCCGAACGGAGGCGCGGCGGCGGCGATCAACGCCGGCGAAAGGCTGCTCCCCGTGGGCTTCAGAGAGCCAAGATGGATCCGCAAGACCGGGGTGGTCCTCTTGGTGGTCGTTGGGTCGGCGGGGGTGGAGGGATTCGCCGACGGTGAGCTTCGCGGCGGAGGAGGCCTTGGGAGCAAAGTGCTTTTGTGGCTGTGGTGGATCCCGATCAAAATCGAGTAGGGGAAAGGGTTCACGGGAGGAAGAGAAGGCTTTTGGTGGAGAGAGTGGAGAGGGGGAGGCCCTGATGGTGCCGGAGTGGCTAGGGCAGTGGCGGCGGCAGGAGTTGCCGGAGACGGGGAAGAGAACCTCCCCGGTCGATTGCGAGCTAGTGAAGCGCTATAGGGGTGGCCTGGGGTTGCCTGTGTGCGGGAACGGGCTCGAGGCTTCCTTAAATAGGCGAGTCGAGGCGGTTCGGCAGCGGCCACGGATAGGGGCACCGGCGACCGTCTTCTGTAGCTGCAGGGCATCGTGGCGAGGCTGGGGATGGCGGCAAGAGCTAGCGGACGAGCGGCTACTGCTCCAAGGGCGAGCTGGCGAGCGGAGATGGCTTGGGTGGCGCTGGCTAGCGCAGGAGCTGTCGGGCAGCGGTGGCGGCTGGCTGCTGGCCTGCCGGAGACGTGGCGAGAGCTGCGGGGCTCGTGGGGTGCAGCAGGGGATACGGCATGCTGGCTGCGGTCGGGCACGGGCCGGAGTGAGTGCGGGGCGTGACGCGGCGGCTCGGGCGCACGTGCGTGCCAAACACACGCTCTGGGCGCACCCAGAGCACGCACGGGACATGCTCGACGATATGCCATGGCATGCTAGGGGGTTCCAAACCACAAGAGAGTTAGCAGAGTGGGGTTATAGGCTAGGGAAAATCCATGAGACATGCTGGATAGGTCAGAGGCTCAAGTTCACAATGTAAACTTGAACTCATGCCAAAACTGGCTATGCACTCAGGGTGTTTGACAAAAGGCACCTAGGCAGTTCTTGGGGTGGCCAAATCTCCCAGAATGGGGTCTATTTAGAAGAAAGAGGGGGTGGTGAAGTTAGTTTGCAAAAAGGAGAAACTTGCTAGTGCAAGTTTTGCAAAACTGCAATTCTGGACAGGGAGTAAATGGCATCATTGCATGGACCAAAAATGTTCCAAAGAGTGCATGCTCCTGGACTTAGGGGTTTTGCAGGGTTGACTATAAGCATGAGAAAGCACAAGGTCATTAGAGCAAGAAAGAATGGGTTTGCAGTAGAAAACACAAGTCTGGTCCAGAATGGAAAAGAGGTTGATACACTTAATTTTTCCAAAGAACAACACTATGTTTTTGCATAAAGTTGGATGGCATGCTACCACTGACATCCCATAAATTTGGTGGAGGCTCTAGGGAAATATTTAATTAGGCTATAGTGCAAAAGTGCCCACTGGGCCAGATTGGAAAAACAGGTGTAAGACTCAAAATATGCAATGAAATAATTATATTATTGCACAAAAGTGATTTAGAGACATCACATGACATCTCCAAATCTTGGTTGGATTTTTAGATAAATTTAACAACTAGTTGTAGTTCAAAGAAAGTTCCAAAACTTAAAGAAAGTCATTTTAATGAATAAAGCTCAGGGTGAAATAATTTAATAAATAAATCTACTGATTAGGAAAAATGAGAGAGCATAGAAGTCCAATATATTTTTGGAGCTCCACTTGGGAAAAATCAAACTCCTTAACATCAAAAGAAAAGTACTGAAATCAACAGAAATAAAAAATTTAAAACTCCTGGCAAAATTTTAAATAACAAAAACCTGGTTAAATCTTTGGGGTGTTACAATTACTAACCCCCTTAAGAAAAATCTCGTCCTCGAGATTTGCTATGGGTTGTAAAACAAAATACTTTTACCTGGTCAAGAGATCATTTTACTAAAGCGGTAAAAAGGTGGCTACAGTGAGAGGGCAATAAGTGGTGAGTAACTACAGTGTGGCATACTGGCGTTGTGTGGAGAAGTTTCACGTTTAGGAAAACGAGCGATTTCTATGCTTGGACGTTGTGAATTTAGAATAAATTCTAAATTCTATAATACGCTAGTCGTACCCGAGAACACAGTGCTCCCTCTGGCTGACAGGTGGAACCGGGGCCCACTGTCAGTGTCTCCTTCTTCCTCTGGCTCTCTCTTCTTCCTCTCTCCCACGCGCTTTCCCGGCTTTCTCCACCGGCAATGTTCTGCGCGTAGGGCATCTAGGCCGTACTGCGGTAGTGCGCGGCGTGCTTGCTGCCGGTGCAGTGTGCACTCACCTCGCGGGCGAGTGCGCTGTCGGCACTGCTCGCGGATTCGCCTCCGAACACCGGTGATCGGGCGACGGGCGGTGCTGGTGGACTTCGCCCACCGTAAACCGATCTCGAGCTATAAAACGACCGCGATGCCCCTTCTTCATCTTCGCACTAGGCCTCGTTTCTCCTCCTCCTTCTCCTCCATTACTGCTCACTGGAGCTAGAGACGAGGCTCCAATGGCGGAGACGGTGCCGGACTGGTACTTGATCCTGGTGTGTGGAGGGCTGGCGGCAGTGCTGGGGCTCTCTGCGCTCCTGTGCGCGATGATCGATGATGATCGTCATGATGCTGCTGCTCGGGTGCTGGCTCTCCGTGGTGGCGGTGATCATGGGGATTAGGCGAAATTCCGGTTATTCACTATTATCGGTGTGCAGGAGGTGATTAGTATCCGGATGGTTATACGCTAATCTCTCCCTTGGAGGCATGTGGAGTGCTTAGAGGGGTGGTTGGTGAGATGCAACATGGTTGCGTGTACTTGCAAGTAGTGTAAGAGTCCGAGTGGTTATGGGTCTGCTGCCATGGTGCTGCATGAATATAAAATAATCCATGCAGTGAGGACATAAACGATGCAGCAACTCAGGGAAAAGAAGTCTCATTCCAGGATTTTCGCGGTTACACAGGTTACTCACGAAGAAAACCACTCATATAAGTAGAAACTAAATATTTGACTCGTCACACAAATTCGAGGTACCATTCATAAGTTACAACATAATAATAAATGCTGAAATAACAAACACAACAGTGACGTCTAAAATGAGAAAGGTAACTGGACAGGGTCTCGAGAAAAAGTCTCTGGCAATGGAATACACTCCTCTTCTATCGGAGGGAGTGGATTGATCAGTCGATGTAGGAGTCTCTCCGGGTTAGGCCTCAGTGGTCTGCCGATTGCAATCTGAGGATTCAAATCAGCAAGACTCTCGAGATAATCCATCACTCGCTAGTTCAGATGCTCTTGAGCGATGGTGTATTGGATAAGGTTGGGTAGCACTGGGTCTCTCTCAATTCGTCCTCCGGGAAAAGATGTTACTCCTCCGAGTGTTGCACGGCTCGGAAAGTAATAATATCCCCGTTCGCGGGTATAGGGTACTGCGGATCGAAGACGAGCAATCGCTTCATTCGCAGTAGCTTCTATGGCCAAGCGTGGGGTCAGCATAGATTTCCCCACGAAGGAAACCTCCGTTGGATGTTGGTTGGGGTCTACGGGAGGAATGTGTACTTCTGCCCAATATTCCGAGGGGGAAGGGGTGATTCTCGATTTGAATAGCTCGTACTGGAGTGGTTGGGTAGAACCCATGGTACTGCAGGTAAAGTCCCACAATATTTTGACAAAGCTACCTGGGGTTGCATCTGGGGTTCTCCGATAAATACTAGGGCTCGGCATGGCAAGAAATGGTTGTGAGAGTGGTGCACGAGGTGAGGGTTGCTGGGTAAGGTCACAAAGTGGCCTTCTTATATAGCATATGGGCTGGTTTATTTACCGTGGTGAAAGGTAATAAATCTGCCAGATCACCTCCAAAGGTCGGGGTCAGTGTCAAAGATACACATATCTCATAAAGAGACGTGTTACTGTGGGTGTCGTCGGGGTTGGTTTTGGTAGCTGTGCCCAGAAAATGTGCAACTATGCGCTGACAAAAATACGCAAGGCTGCTATTAAAACAGAGGCACAATGACAGGCTGCGTTTATATGCAAGGTCGCATGATTACGAGCGAGGATACACTGAGACTCGGTACTACTAGTACGGCTTAGTCTACCTCGTTTATGTCTAAACGGGCGTGCCTGGAGGATGTCGAGGCTTCTCCACGTGTCTCACTGTCGGGATTAGTCGGAGATGGTGGAGGAAATGCAGGGTCGGGGTAGCAATGATGACCATCGCGGGGATTGTTGGCCACAATCCCGTTGGAGTGTGCTCCCAAAAGGTGATGAAGCACTTCTGGGGTCATCAAGACACCTTGGCCGCTGGCTGGAGCTGACCTCAGGGTCTCGATCGGGTGTCCAAATAGCACAACTGGGTTGTCGGCGTTGGGCTCGGTTTCCCTGCTTGCCGGGGTCG
The DNA here is from genome assembly GCF_018294505.1 of Triticum aestivum. NCBI lineage: Eukaryota > Viridiplantae > Streptophyta > Magnoliopsida > Poales > Poaceae > Triticum > Triticum aestivum. The sequence goes on along the minus strand of NC_057801.1, from coordinate 55,942,617 downwards.
GCGAACCAGCTCTCCTCGAGCTGCGATCAGATCAATAGTGATTTGATCGAACAATGCCTCTAGTGCACTTACATAGCGCACTAGGTGTAACAATGCGGGATCCGTCTCATGATCTCCGTTGGCAACTTGTGGTGGTCTACCATACCCTTCACACCTGGGGTAGTAGTAGAATGAGCGACAGTTAACTCTGGGCGACAACTGCCGGAGTTGAACTATAGCCTCTCGAGCAGCTAGCTGGATGGCTTGTGGCTCGAAGGAAGTTGTTCTCCCAGTGAACCTGTAGGGGCGTTCTGGCGACAGACCCCTACCGTAGATGTGCACGGTGGCCCAAAATTGGCGGTCCTCACCGCTCATGGGACCTTGGTACACAACATATTCTGGGGGCTCTTCTAACGCATAGGCACGACGGGTGAGGTTTGCGAGTATGGTCACGAAACCTCCAAGATTGGTTGCTGTGGTCTCATTGTGCACTATGGGACCAGGCATTGGCGCTAGGTTGGGGAAGAGGCTATGCTGTGCTGGGTTGAGGCTAGCATGCCCTTTTTATAGAAAAGGGAACGGAGTCTTCCTTCGCACGCTTGCGGATGAGACATTTTAGCTATCGATCACTGGCGTGTGATCGACAGGCTAGGCTGATAGGTTGGGCACCGACTGCCAAAAGTGTCGGAATCACTGTGTGGCTATCTTGCACGGGAAGCTTGGCTGGGGTTTTGGTTAGGGTCTGGTGGGTTGGTCTGCCTAATATTTTTGACCTGGCTAAGATAGGATTAGCCAATGGTCAGCCTGGCTCTGGTACCAAGTTTGTGGGGACCGATTCTCCGGGTAATAAATTTCCAGAAAATGGCCCTTGTGCTCACCAGCCCCAGGATAACTGTTAGCTGATGAGGATCCAACTTGTTACAGAAATTCCAAGCAAAATACAAAATATGTAGTACAAGACCATTCTGGCCTGTGAGTACAACAATATGGTTCTAGTGTTGATGGCGGAAGCGGCTATATGGATCATCAGTGTCTATGGAACTCCATTTCCCACAGGAACAGCTGACCAGGTTAACTCCTATCTTCACGAGGCTGCTATCACCGTTGCTTAGGTTCCAGGACTGTCGGCACGGTCGCTCCTCTCTGCGCAAGAAAAATCTGGCCAAGACTATAGCCAAGGACAAGCCAGTGAGTACTTTGAATGTACTCGCAAACATTATGAACACGGGTATAATATAACAATGATGTGCTAAAAATATTTTGTGCTCATGACGTCAGTCACAAAAGATAAATATAAATCTGATGCGTGCAAGCATGTTATTTATGAATATGCAATAACATAATACTCCCTCCGTTCCTAAATACTTGTCTTTCTAGGCATTTCAACAAGTGACTACATACGAAGCAAAATGAGTGAATCTACACTCTAAATATGTCTACATACATCCGTATGTAGTAGTCATTTGAAATGTTTAGAAAGACAAATATTTAGGAACGGAGGGAGTAGTATTTAAATTATGAAATAAATAACAAGCATGCCAGAGTCGGGCGTCTTAGCGACACCACATAAAGGGCTTTAAAAGAAATGCCACAGTCGGGCGTCTTAGCGACACCACATAAAGGGCTTTAAAAGAAATGCCACAGTCGGGCGTCTTAGCGACACCACATAAAGGGCTTCAAAAGAAATGCCACAGTCGGGCGTCTTAGCGACACCACATAAAGGGCTTTAAAAGAAATGCCACAGTCGGGCGTCTTAGCGACACCACATAAAGGGCTTTAAAGGAAATGCCACAGTCGGGCGTCTTAGCGACATGACATAAAGGTCTTTAAAAGAAATTCCACAGTCGGGCGTCTTAGCGACACCACATAAAGAGCTTTAAAACAAATGCCACACTCGGGCGTCTTAGCGACACCACATAAAGGGCTTTAAAAGAAAACATAGTGAATATCCAGGAGGTAGAACCATCCCAGGGATAGTCAATAATATCAATAATATCACGGGTTAGTCCACAACAAAATAATAATCATAAATATCACAAGTCACAAGTTGTGTTTCCAGTTCTGGTTTAACAGTTTCACCTCCGAAGACCGACACTAAGACCGACACTTGACCCATCCCAGACTGTAATCCTTAACCATGGACACGGCTATTCGAATAGGTTTAGTCTCTGCAGAGGGTGTATTCTTTACCCACGAGTAACGGATTCCTTTAGTCCATCGGGACTAATTCCGTCTACGGCCTTTTAGTTAAAAACACACCTAACTTGCACACACCAGCTTAACTCACACGTGTCTGGAATCAACCACAACACCTGTCAAGCAAACTCTAAGTGGGGATGCTACAACCTGGACGTAACATGGGATCACAAAAAATTTATACCGCACGCAAACTGGGGAGCTACCCCCTTCGGCTACAACCGAAACACCCATGCTCCTGGACCCGGTGGCATGACTACCGGATGCCTCCAGTATCTTCCACCATGGCCTCTCTGTACGGTGTGTGGTAGGAAAGGGGTTGACAACTTACTGAACCGTACCCTACTTGTTGTAGAGACGAGTGGTAGTACGAAGCAAGTATGGGGGTTACTGGCACAAGACTCGATCTACGACCGACTCAGGAGGTTGTAATATTCTCTGCAAGATTAGCATAACAATGCATATACCTCATCTAACAGATAAAAACACCACCTGACATACCCCTCATGCCATACCGGGCATGACCGTCTCGACGGAGGACTAGGGACAAGACCGTGTCTACCCAAGACAGAGGCCTTCCCGGCTTTCTTTCCGGTATGCATGAAAGGCGTATGACGGTGATTTCCATCATAAATCATATCAACTCATTAGCATAAAAATCATTAACCTGCACTCATGAGTAGGATCATATCCTCACATAAAATGACGTATGCTCGCGTCGGGGTGGTGTTGTCACCGAGTCAAACAACACACACAAAAATTACACCAGGGTTCAGAATGCTTGCCTTTAAGTCAAGGGAAAGCAGGGTGCATTCCAAAACATCTTGAAATCTTCAAAAATCCTATTAAAAGAATATATATAAATTAACACACAAAAACAAAACAGCACCAAAAAGTTGTTTGAATTTTTTTCAAATAAATCTTAAAATAAACTAGACAATATTTGAGAGAGGTAGGAAAAAGAATTAATTTATTTGGAGTTGTATTTAAAAAGATATAGCCGGTCAAAGTTTGGTCAAAATCTGTTATTTAAATAAAAACAGAAAAGAAAACGTTTCGAATATGCACGTACACGTCGAAGGCGTATTTCGGAAATACGCTTCCACTTAACCCACGTGGACTGGGGCGGCGTCACTGACAGTGGGTCCAGGGGGCCCATTGGTCAGGTTTGACCAGTCCATCCCTCCTGTTCTTCCTCCGCCCGAACGGAGGCGCGGCGGCGACGATCAACACCGGTGAATGGCTGCTCCGCGCGGGCTTCAGAGAGCCAAGATGGATCCGCAAGACCGGGGCGGTCCTCTCGGTGGTCTTTGGGTCGGCGGGGGTGGAGGGAGTTGCCGACAGTGAGCTTCGCGGCGGAGGAGGCCTTGGGAGCAAAGTGCTTTTGTGGCTGTGGTGGATCCCGATCAAAATCGAGTAGGGGAAAGGGTTCACGGGAGGAAGAGAAGGCTTCTGGTGGAGAGAGTGGAGAGGGGGAGGCCCTGATGGTGCCGGAGTGGCTGGGGCAGTGGCGGCGGCACGAGTTGCCAGAGACGGGGAAGAGAACCTCCCCGGGTCGATTGCGAGCTAGTGAAGCGCCATAGAGGTGTCCTGGGGTTGCCTGTGTGCGGGAACGGGCTCGGGGCTTCCTTAAATAGCCGAGTCGAGGGGGTTCGGCGGCGGCCGCGGATAAGGGCGCCGGCGACCGTCTTCTGTAGCTGCAGGGCATCGTGGCGAGGCTGGGGATGGCGGCAAGAGCTAGCGGACGAGCGGCTACTGCTCCAAGGGCGAGCTGGCGAGCGGAGATGGCTTGGGCGGCTCTGGCTAGCGCAGGAGCTGTCGGGCGGCGGTGGCGGCTAGCTGCTGGCCTGCCAGAGACGTGGCAAGAGCTGCGGGGCTCGTGGGGGTGCATCAGGGGACACGACGTGCTGGCTGCGGTCGGTCACGGGCCGGAGTGAGTGCGGGGCGTGACGCGGCGGCTCGGGCGCACGTGTGTGCCAAACACACGCTCTGGGCGCGCCCAGAGCACACACGGGACGTGCTCGACGAAATGCCATGGCATGCTAGGGGGTTCCAAACCACAAGAGAGTTAGCAGAGTGGGGTTATAGGCTAGGGCAAATCCATGAGACATGCTGGATAGGTCAGGGGCTCAAGTTCACAATGTCAACTTGAACTCATGCCACAACTGGCTATGCACTCAGGGTGTTTGACAAAATGCCAAAGGCACCTAGGCAGTTCTTGGGGTGGCCAAATCTCCCAGAGTGGGGTCTCTTTAGAAGAAAGAGGGGGTGGTGAAGTTAGTTTGCAAAAAGGAGAAACTTGCTAGTGCAAGTTTTGCAAAACTGCAATTCTGGACAGGGAGTAAATGGCATCATTGCATGGACCAAAAATGTTCCAAAGAGTGCATGCTCCTGGACTTAGGGGTTTTGCAGGGTTGACTATAAGCATGAGAAAGCACAAGGTTATTAGAGCAAGAAAGAATGTGGTTGCAGTAGAAAACACAAGTCTGGTCCAGAATGCAAAAGAGGTTGACACACTTAATTTTTCCAAAGAACAACACTATGTTTTTGCATAAAGTTGGATGGCATGCTACCACTGACATCCCATAATTTTGGTGGAGGCTCTAAGGAAATATTTAATTAGGCTATAGTGCAAAAGTGCCCACTGGGCCAGATTTGAAAAACAGGTGTAAGACTCAAAATATGCAATGAAATAATTATATTATTGCACAAAAGTGATTTAGAGACATCACATGACATCTCCAAATCTTGGTTGGATTTTTAGATAAATTTAACAACTGGTTGTAGTTCAAAGAGAGCTCCAAAACTTAAAGAAAGTCATTTTAATGAATAAAGCTCAGGGTGAAATAATTTAATAAATAAATCTACTGATTAGGAAAAATGAGAGAGCATAGAAGTCCAATATATTTTTGTAAAGCTCCAGTTGGGAAAAATAAAACTCCTTAACATCAAAAGAAAAGTACTGAAATCAACAGAAATAAAAATTTTAAAACTCCTGGCAAAATTTTAAATGACAAAAACCTGGTTAAATTTTTGGGGTGTTACATTGAAGCAATTGCAATTTATCATAACATCAGAATGAGTCAAGAATAGAGCTTTTCAGCAAGTCCACATACTCAACTATCATGTAGTCTTCTATAATTGCTAACACTCACACAATACTTATGGTTATGGAGTTTTAATCGGACACTGAGAAAGATAGGGGCTTATAGTGTTGCCTCCCAACGTATTCACCTTTGGGTGATGTCAACAATAATAGTTCATGCTAATCTAACATCCAATTGGATATATATATATATATATATATATATCAGGATCTTTCCAACACGAGGTGCTTGCCAAAGGATAAAATGAAAAGGGGAACAGTGAAAATCTCCTTGACTCTTGCATAAAGTTAAAGACATAAAGTAAAAGATAGGACCTTCGCAGAGGGAAGCAGAGGTTGTCATGTGCTTTTAGGGTTGGATGCACAAAATCTTAATGCAAAAGAACGTCACTTTATATTGCGACTTGTGATATGAACCTTTATTATTTAGTCTGTCACTTTTATTACTTCCATATCCCACGATCGTATAAAGCTTATTTTCTCCGCACTAATAAGTCGTACATAATTAGAGAGCAATTTTTATTTCTTGCAACATGACAACTTACTTGAAGGATCTTACTCAATCCATAGGTAGGTATGGCAGACTCTCATGGCAAAAATGGGTTTAAGGATATTTGTAAGCACAAGTAGTATCTCTACTTGGTGCAAGGAATTTTTGGCTACCATGAGGGGAAAGGCAAGCTCAACTTGTTTGAATGATCCATGACAATATACTTTAACTGAGATGTGAGAAAACATAAACCATTACATTGTCTTCCTTGTCCAACATCAACTCTTTAGCGTGTCATATTTTAATGAGTTTTCACAATTATAAAAGATGTCCAAGATAGTGTATTTATATGTGAGAACCTCTCTTTCTTTATTACTTCCTATTAATTGCACCATGACCAAAACTATGTTTGTCAACTTTCAACAACTTTTAGGTCTCATACTCTTCATATGTGAAGTTATTACTATCCATAAGATCAATATGAACTCTTTTATTCCCTTTTTATTCTTTCTATTTTCTCAAGATCATAGCAAGATAGCAAAGCCCTTGACTCAACACTAATCTTTATTATATAGCTCACAGACTCGATTACATAGAAGGATTCAAAAAGCAAAACTCAAAACTAATTCATACCAAAACTTTATTCTACTAGATCTAGATATTACCAAAAGGATCGAACTAAGAAACATGGTAAAGATAGGAGTGTGATGGTGATACGATACCGGGGCACCTCCCCCAAGCTTGGCAGTTGCCAAGGGGAGTGCCCATACCCGTGTGATTATGTCCTCGGAGGTGGTGAAGGAGTTGTTGATGAGGTAGGCTTGCCGTCCGTATTCCAAGCATAGGCTCACAATCATAGAAGGATGATCGAGTCTCCGGGATCATCAAATCTGCAGCCAAACTCATCCTCTTGAATCTATATTCATACTCACAGTTTTGGTTTTGTAGCTCATAGATCTGGGCTTGGAGATGCTCGATTTTCTCATGAAGCTTGAAGATGGTCTCCCAATGTTCTTGGCATCCAACTTGCGGTTGTTGGTGAACTCCGCGATAATCATCTGGTTGGCGTTGAGTCCATGCTCCACCATCCCTTGGCACTTGAAAACTTGCTGTTCCAGAGCTTCGAGCTTTGTCTCCACGCTTCCGGTACGTCTTGGTCCCTCCACATCGCGGATGTGCATCACCCCTCACGCATCTCAATGGTTTGAGGGTGTTGTAGCACCTCCGCAAGATAGGGGTTGATAACAAAAACATGTCCTTGGGAGCGCATGGAGACGTCATGGTGCTCTAGATCTTTCAGAAAAATAGGTCGAAACGAAAACAGAAGATTTTTTGCGTGATACGGTGGCCAAAACCTTCAGGAGATTATATAATGAATTTTTACCGACCAAAATAAGTAATGTGCAAGAAAACTGAGTCCGTGAGGCACACGAGGTGCCCACGAGGCAGGGGGGCGCGCGCAGTAAGGGTGTGCGCGCCCTCCACCCTCGTGGAGGCCTTGTGTCCTTCCCGGATTACTTCTTGCTTCCCTAAATTCTTAAACATTCCAAAACGGAGAAAAAATGCTATTAGAATTGTTTTGGAGTCGGTTTACTTACCGTACCACGTACCTATTCCTTTTCAGAGTCTGAAACATTCTGGAAAGTGTCCCTTATGTATTCCTCCAGGGTTACGGTTTCAATAATATTAATTTCAACATTTATAGGATTACCTGAGATATAATGTTTGATTCTTTCATCATTCAACACCTTCGGATTTGTGCCTTCGAAGTTGTTGATTTTTATGGCACCGGAACGATAGACCTCCTCGATAACGTAAGGACCTTCCCATTTAGAGCGGAGTTTTCCTGCAAAAAATCTTAAACAAGAGTTGAATAGAAACACATAATCACCTATGTTAAACTCACGCTTTTGTATTCTTTTGTCATGCCATCTTTTAACTTTTTCTTTGAACAACTTGGCATTCTCATAGGCTTGGGTTCTCCATTCATCGAGTGAGCTAATATCAAATAACCTCTTCTCACCGGCAAGTTTGAAGTCATAGTTGAGCTCTTTAATAGCCCAATATGCTTTATGTTCAAGTTCGAGAGGTAAGTGACATGCTTTTCCATAAACCATCTTATACGGAGACATACCCATAGGATTTTTATATGCAGTTCTATAGGCCCATAATGCATCATCAAGTTTCTTTGACCAATTCTTTCTAGATCTATTAATAGTCTTTTGCAAAATTAATATGAGCTCTCTATTACTCAACTCTACTTAACCACTAGACTGTGGGTGATAAGGAGATGCAATTCAATGATTAACATCATACTTAGCAAGCATTTTACGAAAAGCATCATGAATAAAATGTGAACCACCATCAGTCATGAGATATCTAGGGACTCCAAACCTCGAAAAAATAACTTCTTTAAGCTTCTTAATAGAGGTGTTATGATCAACACTACTAGTTGGAATAGCTTCTACTGACTTAGTAACGTAATCAACAACAACTAAAATATGTGTATATCCATTAGAGGCAGGAAAAGGTCCCATATAATCAAAGCCCCAAACATCAAATGGTTCAATAACAAGAGAGTACTTCATAGGCATTTCTTGACGTCTACTAATATTACCATTTCATCACAAGACAAGACAAACTTACGGGCATCTATGAAGAGAATAGGCCAATAAAAATCAGATTGCAATACCTTGTGTGCAGTTCTATCTCCAGCATGGTGTCCTCCATATGGTTCGGAGTGACACTTGCGTTGGATCTGTTCCTGTTCATGCTCAGGTACACAACATCTAATAACACCATCTACTCCTTCTTTATAAAGGTGTGGGTCATCCCAGAAGTAATGTATTAAATCATAAAAGAACTTTTTCTTTTGCTGGTATGTGAAACTAGGTGGTATAAATTTAGCAACAATGTAATTAGCATAATCATCATACCATGGAGCAGTACGAGAAGCATTAATGACCGCTAATTGTTCATCAGGAAAGCTATCATCAATAGGTAGTGGGTCATCAAGAACATTCTGTAACCTAGACAAGTTGTCTGCAATGGGGTTCTTAGCTCCCTTTCTATCAATAATATGCAAATCAAATTTTTGAAGCAAGATAACCCATCTAATAAGTCTAGGTTTAGCATCTTTCTTTTCCGTAAGATATTTAATAGCAGCATGATCAGTGTGAATAGTAACTTTTGAATCAACAATATAAGGTCTAAACTTATCACATGCAAATACAACTGCTAAGAATTCTTTTTCAGTAGTAGCATAATTTCTCTAGGCAGTATCAAGATTTTTACTAGCAAACTGGATAGCATTTAATTTCTTATCAAATCTTTTCCCTAGAACAGCACCTACAACATAATCACTAGCATCACACATAATTTCAAAGGGTAAATTCCAATCAGGTGGCTGAACAATAGGTGCAGTGATCAAAGCTTTCTTAAGTATTTCAAATGCTTCTACACAATCATGATCAAAGACAAAAGGAATATATTTTTGCAATAAATTAGTCAGAAGCCTAGAGATTTTAGAAAAGTCCTTAATGAACCTCCTATAAAAACCGGCATGACCAAGGAAACTTCGTATACCTTTAATGTCCTTGGGACATGGCATCTTTTCAATAGCATCAACTTTATCTTTATCAACTTCAATACCTCTTTTAGAAATTTTATGCTCCAAGACAATGCCTTCATTAACCATAAAGTGGCACTTTTCCCAATTCAAGACGAGACTAGTGTCTTCACATCTATGCAAAACTTGATGAAGCTTGCTCAAGAAATCATCAAAATAGGATCCATAAACGAAGAAGTCATCCATGAATATCTCACTAATATTTTCACAAAAGTCCAAGAATATAGCCATCATGCATCTTTGAAAGGTAGCAGGTGCATTACATAAACCAAAAGGCATACGTCTATAAGCAAAAGTACCGAAAGGGCAAGTAAAAGTAGTTTTTGATTGATCGTCCACTGACACAGGTATTTGAGAGAAACCAGAATAACCATCTAGAAAGCAGAAATGAACTTTCTTAGTAGCTTTATTTAATTTACGGAAATCAATTACCATCCTATAACCTGTAATAATTCTTTGCGGAATCGATTCATCTTTATCATTAGGAACAACAGTAATACCTCCCTTCTTAGGGACGCAATGGGCAGGACTTACCCAATCACTATCAGCAACGGGATAAATTATACCTGCCTCAAGGAGCTTTAGTATCTCCTTTCTTACCACTTCTTTCATCTTAGGATTTAAATGCCGTTGCTGATCCCTAACTGGTTTGGAACCTTCGTCCAATTTAATTTTGTGTTGGCATAGAGTGGGACTAATGCCCTTAAGATCATCGAGAGTATGCCCAATAGCAGCACTGTGCTTCTTCAGAGTTTTCAATAATCTTTCCTCTTCTTGCTCTAAAAGGTTAGCACTAATAATAATAGGATATATCTTCTTTTCATCAAGATAAGAATATTTAAGATTATCAGGTAAAGGTTTGAGCTCAAACACGGGATCACGCTTGGGTGGAGGGGGATCCCCTAGGATTTCAACAAGCAAGTTGTGTTTCAAAATAGGACCCTGTTTAAGGAATAATTCATCTATCTCCCTTCTTTCATTCATAAACATATCATTTTTATGGTCTAGCAAATATTGTTCTAACGGATCAGTAGGAGGCACGTCAATAGAAGCAAGACCAATAATTTCATCTTTACTAGGCAATTCTTTATCATGGGGTTGTCTATGAAATTTAGCAAAATTAAACTCATGTTTCATATCCCCTAAGCCAATTGTAACAGCATTCTTTTTGCAATTCATCCTAGCATTAACAATATTCAAGAAGGGTCTACCAAATTAATGGGACAAAAGCTATCTTGTGGGGAACCAAGAACAAGAAAATCAGCGGGATATTTAACCTTCCCACACAAGACTTCAACATCTCCAACAATCCCAAATGGTGTAATAGTATCTCTATTGGCAAGCTTAATTTTAACATCAATATCTTCTAACTCAGCGGGTGCAATATCAGGCATAATTTCTTCATATAAGGAAAAAGGTATTGCACTAGCACTAGCACCCATATCACATAAGCCATGATAACATTGATCTCCTATTTTAACAGAAATAATAGGCATGCCTACAACAAGTCTATGTATCTTAGCATCTGGTCTAGCAATATTAGCAACTTCATCACATAAGTAAATAACATGACCACACTAGTAGAAAAAGGACCTATAGTCCCGGTTCGTGAGGGCCATTTGTCCCGGTTTTTGAACCGGGACTGAAGTGTCGGTACTAATGCCCTTAACCTTTAGTCTCGGTTCTTGCATAAACCGGGACAAATGGGCCTCCACGTGGCCGGTGCACCGAGCCCAGGCAGGAGGGCCTTTGGTCCCGGTTGGTGGCACCAACCAGGACCAAAAGGCATCCACGCGTCAGCATTTTAGGGCTGGGGTTTTTGTTTTTTGAAAGGGGAGGGGGGTTGGGGGTTTTGGGGGGTTAATTTAGGTGTTTCATATATTGTGTTAGCTAGCTAATTAATAGAGAGAAGTTTCCTCTCTTATGTCCGTGCTTGGTCGACGCTACGTATTGTACATAGAGAGGCCCTCAACACGCTAGCTAGTAAGAAAATGAAGGAAACCATTAAGTACAAAAGTTCGTCATGCATACCGAGAGAAGTGATTGATCGACCTCTCCTTCTTCGAGAGATTGGTCGAACAACAAGTTTTCGTATTATCTATTCGACGCTACTGGCTACATACATATACAATATGTAAGATCTCTTACAATCCCCTAGCATTTGAAATCAACTTCCACATGGTATTTTCCGGATTTATTGATGACGTGGTCAAGAAAGAATCCTGCCAATTCCTCTTGAATTGCTTTCATGCGATCTTGTGGTAGGAGTTCATTCCGCATCTGCCACGTCTAATTTGAAGAAGGGGTTTAATACATATATGAATGAAACTCAACAGAAATGAAGGTGTAATAAAATGAAATTGTGAATATTATTGCTTACGCACTTCACATTGTCTTTTAGAGTAGCCCCGCTTATTTTTTGAAGTCGCGTTGTAGATGAACTCACACACGTAGTATCCACAGAAATTATTCCTTTCTTCCTGCCAAAAGCACTTTACGAGAAATAGAGGTCAATCAAACTGATAATGAAGCATTATAAATGGCATTGATGAAAGTATAGCTATAGAATCAACGGGAGATGCGCGCAACTAGCTATCTAGTAGTACTTACTTTCCGGTATGTATATCGCAGCTCCTTCGGCAGTCCCGGAGCTTCTGCGGTGAACTGTTTCCAAACCCTGCAAGACAAAGAAAATAATTATTATTACTTGAGATATCAGGAAATGAACAAAAAGTTGCCGATATGGTGCGATAATGATCGATTGAACTTACTTGTTGAGCAATTTAGTCATGTCCGCATAGGTTTCGGGATCTTTTCGTCTCGAGTCTAAGACGGTTACTAGTCCCCTCTCAAGCTTAATCTCCAGAATAACATAGTGGAAGCTGCGCACGCATGCATAACTCATCAATTACATTACTATAACCTCGCTCGAGTAATAAGGGAAACCGAATATGCACATGACAGTAACACTCACTTGAAGTTCTAAGGAAAGAGTATTAAATCTTTGTTTTGATTTTTGATCAACGATTGTAGCAAGTTGGCCTCGGCCTCTGCGGCCTTCTTTTTAACCTGAAATTCATCTATGATATTTGTGTTAATGAACCCAATATCATACATTTCTTGTTTTTTGCACTCGACGATCTTCAATCTGCATAATATAGTGAGGATAATTAATTATAAATACATGCAATGAAAGAGCCGAGCTATATATAGAGACTTAATGATAGAAATAGTACTTATAGAAAGTAGCAAAAGACCGTTAATTTATCGAGGGCCTTTTGATTGAAGAACTCGAAGAACTCCTCAAATGGAACATGCAACAGATCAGTTCCAACGAGGTCGTGCTCCTCTTTAATTCTTAGATACAAAGTATTCGTCCCCCCAGACTCTCTGCGGGTTTTCATGTACCAATTATGGAATCTTCGCATCATTGTTGTTAGAGATTTTTCATCTTTGACGAGAGGCTTCCCGTACTCGTATCTGTGTTCGTCCACCTCCAAGAAATCAAAATGTCATCATCAGGCAGGTAATCTCCAAGATTGTTATAACCGCGCACCGTCCCCAGAGCATTAGCAATGATGTCGCTAGGCACATTGAGTGGGGGGCACGATTGCTTTGCTTGTTCGCTGAGCTGGGCAATTTTTTCCCAGCTGCTCATTCTTTTAACCTTTGATCACTAAAAGTACTTCTCGACCGGTTAGGTTCGAGATATGTCTTTTCAGTAATGTGCTCATAGTTGGTTTTCGGACTTTGGTGGTTTCCTTAGGGCATCGATAGTGCGCTTTGCTTTCACCGAATCTACCTTCTCCTCCGAAGGTGGATGTCTCTTTGCTTTCAACCCTTCAAAGAAGTCCTTCACTTCGGTCTGCACGATCTTCGCGTTTTCCTCCTCGGTCCTCTTGTACGGTAACTTCTCTAGAGGCTTGAGAGATGGATCGTATCTGTATTGCCTCCCGCCTCTGGCTGTACTCCTAGACGCCGCAGCAGACAGAGCGGTTGCGGCTGTCTTCTTTCGTGCTTGCTTACGAGGCGGAGGAGAAGGACTACGACACGCCGGAGAAGCCGGGGTGGCGGCGGGTCTCTTCTGCCCTTGATGGCGAGGTAGAGAAGGAGGAGGCAGCTAGCTGCTCGGGCGCGCCGGCGCAGGCGGATAAGGAGGCGGAGTGCCGCCACACACCGAAGAAGGAGGCTGAGTGCCCTGATCACTCGCCGGAGGAGGCAGAGGAGGAGGCGAAGTGCCCTGACTCGCCGGATGAGGAGGAGGAGGCGGAGGCGTCCAGTTCGGAAGGTTGATGAGCTCCTTCCGCCATAGGCATGGAGTCTTTAGAGAAGAACCCAGCCGAATCTCCCCTTCACCCGTAGGGTGGTCAAGCTCAAGTTCCTCAAATCCGTCTTTTATTTGTTCCACCATCACCCTAGCATATCCTTCTGGAATCGGCTGGCCGTGGTAGGTTGAGCCAGGTTCATTAGGTATAACAGAGCCAACAGCCGCCTTGACTTTCAATGTCATCCATCGCGTCATAAGGTGGGAATGTTGAGACTCTGTGATAGCATCCATGGGGTAGCCCGTGAAGACAGGCTCCAGTTGCTGAGTCTGCTTGGTGGAAGCCACCCTGCTTCTCCGCTGAGATGGCGGGGTAGCTTCAGGGGAAGCTTCGGCAGGTTGTTTGCTGCGATCTGCTTCTCGTTCCTCTAGCCCTTGTACCCTTTCGTGCAGCGTCTGCAGTTGGCTATGCTCCACTTTCTTCCTCCTCTGCTGGGTTTTGTAACCCCCTGCGTCCAGAAACCCAGCCTTCCACGAAAGGGAGCCTGGCGTGCCTCGTGTCCGTCCAGGGTGCTCAGGATTCCCGAGGGCCATTATGAGCTCGTCCTTCTCTCTGTCTGGAACGAACGTCCCTTCCTGTGCTGCGGCGATATAGTGCCGAAGCTTCCTGACGGGTATTCATAGTTGCTCATCCATCCAAACGCACTTCCCTGATACAGGGTCCAAGGTTCCACCAACCCCGGAGAACCAAGTTCGGCAACGGTCTGGCCATCTCAATGTCTCTGGTTCGACCCCTTTAGCAATCAGGTCATTCTCAGCCTTGTCCCACAAAGGTCGGGCTTTGAGGTAACCACCTAACCCCATGCGATGGTGATGCTTCTTCTTCGCAGCATTAATCTTGTTTGTTGCTGACATCTTCTTACTCTTTTCCGGTGTCTTGTGGGCCACAAATGCGGGCCATTGATCTCTGATCTTCTGAAACCGGCCGGTGAATTCTGGTGTCTCTTCTTTGTCGACAAACGTTTTCAGGTCATTCTTACACCTCCTGAATAGTTCTGCCATCTTCTTAAGAGCATGAGACTTGATCAATTCCTCTTTAACTGGCTTCTCTGGATCCTCCTCTGGCGTAGGGTGAAATTTGCCTTAAGCATTGTCCAAAGATCTTCTTTTTGCATATCGGAGACATAAGACACCTCAGGGTCTTCCTTCTTTGGCTTTAACCATTGCTGGATACTGATCGGGATCTTGTCCCTAACAAGAACCCCGCACTGAGCATGAAATGCATCCCTTGTCCAGATGGGTTCAATCGGCTTGCCATCGCGCGCAATTGCTGTGATCTCAAACCTTTTATACAAGCGCAACTTTTTCTTCGGGCCTCGTTTCTTTACCGAAGTTGAGCTCGATCCGGAGGGCTAGAGAAAAAAGAAGAAAGACGAGAGTAAATTAATATGTGTACATATGAAAACAATGAATGCATCAATTAACTAGTCAGCACGGGCTTAACTAATATATATATACCTGGCCGGACTCGATTCGGTCACCGGAGCAGTCAACACGGTCTCCTTCTTGTACCTCCATTGGGTCACCAGAGCCATCATGAACATAGCCCTCTTCTTGTACCGGCATTAATTGGTTACCGGAGCCATCATGAACATAGCCCTCTTCTTCACCCGGTCCTTCCTGACCATCGGTGTCGTAGAGAAACGACGCAACGACATCACTTCCTTGTGCGATTATCTCCCCCAACATCACTTCTGGTGCTTCGTCTCGGGAGTGATCCATAGTTTCTACAAATATTTACAACATGTCAATTATTATTCAAACATGGTACAGATGGAAATATATTAGTGGCAAACATAGAACTAGCTAGCTAATCACAATAAGGAATAATGTTAGTGGCCTCGACGCTGCTTCTCTAGGGTTTGGGGTGGCCTAGACAACGCTTCAAGGGTTTGGGGTGGCCTCGACACAATGCTTCAAGGGTTTGGCGTGGCCTCGACGACAATGCTCTTTTAACTTGGTAAATTTGGGTGGCCTCGAGAGAGTTTGTCGGGTAGGGTTGCGGCGGGAGGGGGTACGAGACCAACATCGTTTTATCTCTAGGGTTTCGGTGTCCTCGAGAGTTTTGGTCGAGCGAGAGGTCCGGGCGGGGTGCTCCCGTGGTATAAGTTATCACGGTCGAGTGTGGGTATATATATCGACCGCCCCTCATGTCGAAGTTATCCGGGAGGGGGTTATATCGACAACGACGTGACATACATATACATGGGAAATAATGTTATCGGGGAGGGGGTATATCGGTACCCCCCCCCCTTCGTGTTGAAGTTCTCGGGAGGGGGTATATCGACAACGACATACTCGATAAAAAATAAGAAGACAAAAGAAGAAATAAAAAGAGGAGAAGAAGAAAGTAATAGAAGATAAGCAATCAAAGAAAAAAAAGAAGAAAAAAAGGAGAAGAAGAAAGGAATAGAGGAGAAAGAAGAAAAAAAATAGAAAATTTCTATCTTTTTACTTCTTTCTCCTCTATTCCTTTCTTCTTCTCCACTTCTTTTTCTTATTTTTTCCTCTTCTTATTTATTTCTCCTCTTCTTCTCCTTTCTTGCTATTCTTGTTTTCCTTTTTCTCCTCTCATTCTTTTTCTTCTTCTTCCTTTCCTAGCTAGATATTTAAATTTTTTCTAAAAATTAAACTAACCTAAAATGTACTAAATCTAACTTTTGCATATATGAACATATATACACAAAGAACATACAAACATATATACATTTTTATAAAAAAGCAAAAACATCATATTCTATAAAAAATCATATACATATAATCTGAAAAAACATCATATTCTATAAAAAATCATCATATATATGAACAAAAAAATTATCACATATATTAAAAAAACAGGGGAGGGCGCCGCCGGACCAAGGTGAGGAGGGGCAGGGGCGCGAGGTCGGGGCAGGGCGGCGAGCGGCGACGGGGATGACGTCGGGGCAGGGCCGGGGCAGCGCGCGTTGGGGCAGGGCGGCGACCGGCAACGGCATCGGGGCAGGGCTCGGCGGCAACGGCGACGAGGAGCAGCGTGGGGGCGTCGGGGCGGAGAAGAAGAGTGATTTTTGGAGAAACTGCTAAGTGTTGTTTATATAGCAAAGCCTTTAGTCCCGGTTGGTGGCACCAACCGGGAGTAATGCCCCCCTTTAGTCCCGGTTGGTGTCACCAACTAGGACCAAAGGTCTCTTTTCAGCAGCCCAAAGGGCGGGAAGCGGCGGCCTTTGGTCCCGGTTGGTGGCACCAGCCGGGACTAAAGGGTGGGCATTGGTACCCGGTTGGTGCCACGAACCGGTACCAATGCCCCCCCCTTTAGTCCCGGTTGGTGGCACCAACCGGGACCAAAGGTCGTGTGCTGACGCGGTACGGCACAAAAGTTTAGTCCCACCTCGCTAGCTGAGAGGGGTGCGCAGTGGTTTATAAGCCACACTACCGCGCCCCTCTCGAGCTCCTCTCCACTGCCGGCTTACGGGCCTACTTGCTACTACTTTGCCTAATGGGCCTTCTGGGTCTACTGCGGGCCTGAATCCTGGCCCATGGATGGGTTTCTAGTCGTATTCAGGCCATGGTGGCCCAGTTGGTGGCAATTTTTTTATTTTTTCCCAGTTTTTTTGTTTTCTTTTTTGCTTTATTTATTTTGTTTTGTTTCTACTTAAAAGAAAATACTTATTTATTTTATTTTATTTATTTATAATTACTTATTAAGTTTATTTTATGATAATTCTTTTTGCTATTAAAGTTTCTAACAAAAAAAGTTCTTTATGAAAATTATTTTCGCTTTTAATGATTTTGAACAAAAAATACTTTGATAATTTTAGTTGCATGAATTTTATATAATTTTAGTTCAAATAATACTAAGTTGCTTATAATGTTTTGAACAGAAAATACTTTGATAATTTTAGTTTCATAAATTTTATTTATGGTATTAAAGTTTTTTTTGTTTCTACTTATCTATTTTATTAAAGTTTATATTATTTTGTTTCAAATTACTTATTTTTTTTGTTTCTGACTTCATTTTGTTTCTGACCATGAAATTGAAAAGCATTTGAAATGAACTCTGAAAAGGTTCCAAGTTGGCATGGTATCATCATTTCACCCACATAGCATTTGCAAGAAAGTAGAGAGGCTTACGACAAAAACTGGATGCACTTCGTGTACAAAACAGACGATCTCCTTCGAAGTATCAGAGTTTCATACGGAAACTCGTCTATAACAAAGGGTTTTCATTTTTTTGAACTTATTTGAACCCCCTTGTTTTTCTGTGTTCAAAATGCACCATTCAAAGCCACATCATCAGTTTACAACCCTTTCTGACTTCATTTGTTATTTTTCATGCATTTACTGATTATTTTGAGCTATAAGACCATGAAATTGAAAAGCATTTGAAATGAACTCTGAAAAGGTTCCAAGTTAGCATGGTATCATCATTTCACCCACATAGCATGTGCAAGAATGTAGAGAGGATTATGGCAAAAACTGGATGCACTTTGTGTACAAAACAGACTATCTCCTTTGAAGTATCAGGGTTTCATACGGCAACTCGTCGGTTACAAAGGGATTTCAATTTTTTTGAACTTATTAGAACCCCCTTGTTTTTCTGTGTTCAAAATGCACCATTAAAAGCCACATCATCAATTTACAACCCTTCTGGCTTCAGTTGTTATTTTTCATGCATTTACTGATTATTTTGAGCTATAAGACCATGAAATTGAAAAGCATTTGAAATGAACTCTGAAAAGGTTCCAAGTTGGCATGGTATCATCATTTCACCCACATAGCATGTGCAAGAAAGTAGAGAGGCTTACGGCAAAAACTGGATGCACTTCGTGTACAAGACAGACAATCTCCTTCGAAGTATCAGGGTTTCATACGGAAACTCGTCTGTTACAAAGGGATTTCAATTTTTTTGAACTTATTTGAACCCCCTTGTTTTTCTATGTTCAAAATGCACCATTCAAAGCCACATCATCAATTTACAACCCTTTCTGACTTCATTTGTTATTTTTCATGCATTTACTGATTATTTTGAGCTATAAGACCATGAAATTGAAAAGCATTTCAAATGAACTCTGAAAAGGTTCCAAGTTGGCATGGTATCATCATTTCACCCACATAGCATGTGCAAGAAAGTAGAGAGGCTTACAACAAAAACTGGATGCACTTCGTGTATAAAACAGACAATTTCTTTCGAAGTATCAGGGTTTTATATGGAAACTCGTCTGTTACAAAGGGATTTCAATTTTTTGAACTTATTTGAACTACCTTGTTTTCCTATGTTCAAAATGCACCATTCAAAGCTGTAAGACCATGAAGTTGAAAAGAATTTGAAATGAACTCTGAAACCAAAGTACATACATAGTTCTCCATAGCATTAAAACCAAAGTACATGCATAGTTATCATTGAACAACATATAGCACTCCAGAGCATCTAATTAAACCATACATTGAAGTTATGTAAAACATTTCAATGCAAAAACAAATGCGATCATAACCGCAACCAAGGTAACAACTAATCCAACTGCATAATGATACCAAGCCTCGGTATGAATGACATATTTTCTAATATTTTTAATCTTCAACCGCATTGCATCCATCTTGATCTTGTGATCATCGACGACATCCGCAACATGCAACTCCAATATCATCTTCTCCTCCTCAATTTTTCTTATTTTTTCCTTCAAGTAATTGTTTTCTTCTTCAACAAAATTTAACCTCTCGACAAAAGGGTCGGTTGGAATTTCCGGTTCAACAACCTCCTAGATAAATAAAATCTATGTCATATTGGTCGGCATAATTGTCATAAACAATAAATGAACCAAATAGTTATGAAAAGATAATATATACCACATCTGAATCAGAGACAGGATGAGGGCCGACGGGGGCGGATACCAAAACCATCGCACTATATAATAACAAGGAATAATAGAAGTAAGAAAATTAGACAAGTATCTATCTGAAGCCAGAATTTTTTTCTTTCAGAAAGAAGATAAGAACAAGAGGCTCACCACGGTGAACACGGGGCGGGGACGGGGCGTGACGGACCGCTAAATCTAGACAAATCTCGTTGAAAATGGAGCTCGGAGGTCGAGTTTCGAGATGAGAAAGCTTAACTAGTGTGGCTCGGGCATTTCATCGAACACCTCATGTGCATAGGAGGTGAACTAGAGCACCCAAATGCCCTCCCCTCTCCGTCTTGACAAAAACAGAGCACTGTGGAGTGCTCTGCCGCGGCGGCGGGTATATGTAGGCAAGTTATTTGTCCCGGTTCATGGCATGAACCGGGACTAAAGCCAACCCTTCTGTCCCGGTTCAGTCCACGAACCGGGACCAATTGTTGTGGGCCAGCAGCGAGGACCATTGGTCCCGGTTCGTGGCTCGAACCGGGACAAATGGTTCCACACGAACCGGGACCAATGCCCACGAGGCCCCGGCCGGCCCCCTGGGCTCACGAGCCGGGTCTAATACCCCCCATTGGTCCCGGTTCTTGAAGAACTGGGACTAATGGGCTGGACAGGGCCGAACGGTAGCCCTGTTTTCTACTAGTGCCATCTATATTATCATCCAAGAGATCTTTAACCATAGCAATATTAGGTTCAACTTTAATTTGCTCAGGAGGTGTATAAGTTCTAGTATTACTCTTACGAACCATAGTTGAAGCTTTCGGATGATCCTTTATTCTAACAGGAAAAGGTGGTTTCTCAACATAAGTAGTTGGGACAATAGGATAATTATAAGTGATAGTCTTTTCTTCAACTGTAATAGGTGCAACTACTTTTACTTCAATGTGAGGATTATATTTAAACCACTTCTCCTTAGGAAGATCAATGTGAGCAACAAAAGATTCACAAAAGGAAGCTACTATCTCAGAGTCAAGTCCATATTTAGCGCTAAATCCACGAAAAGCATCGGTATCCATAAAAGATTTAACCCGAACCCCAATCTTCAGAGTTGTGTTTAATTCTTTCCAATAAATCACACTTGAATTCAGTAGTCTTTCGCATATAAGAACCAACACAGGAAGTATCAAGCATGGTGCAATCATTGAGAGAAAGCCGAGCATAAATTTTTTGAATAATCATTTCTCTTGATAGCTCATGATTGGGGCATGAATATAACATTGACATAAGCCTCCCCCAAGCTTGAGCGATACTTTCTCCTTTGCGAGGACAGAAATTATATAAGTAATTATGATCACGATGAACAAGATGCATATGATAGAACCTCTGGTGAAATTCCAACTTCAATCGTTTATAGTTCCAAGATCCCATATCATCACATAGCTTATACCATGTCAATGCATATCCCTTCAAAGATAAAGGGAAGACCTTCCTCTTAACAACATCATCGGGAATACCTGCAAGCTTAAATAATCCACAAACTTCATCCACATAGATAAGGTGTAAGTCGGGATGCAATGTTCCATCCCCTGCAAAGGGATTAGCTAGCAGTTTCTCTATCATACCCGAAGGAATCTCAAAGTAAACATTTTCAGTAGGTTCAGTAGGTTGAGGAGCAAATCTTTGCTCTACTGGTCAGGGCGAAGATGCCCCGAACAAGCCCCTCAAAGGATTAGTTTCCATAGTAACAAGTGATTGAAAATTTCAGCACACTATATAATTGTTTCCTTACCAAGTTCCACTCACCAAAGGAGCTTCACTCCCCGGCAACGATGCCAGAAAAGAGTCTTGATGACCCACAAGTATAGGGGATCTATCGTATTCCTTTCGATAAGTAAGAGTGTCGAACCCAATGAGGAGCAGAAGGAAATGACAAGCGGTTTTCAGTAAGGTATTCTCTGCAAGCACTGTACTTGTAGGTAACAGATAGTTTTGTGATAAGATAACTTGTAAAGAGTAACAAGGAATTAAAGTAAATAAGGTGCAATAAAGTGGCCCAATCCTTTTTGTAGCAAAGGACAAGCCTGGACAATTTCTTATAATGAGAAAAGCGCTCCCGAGACACATGGGAATTATGGTCAAGCTAGTTTTCATCATGCTCAAATGATTCGCGTTCGTTACTTTGATAATTTGATATGTGGGTGGACCGGTGCTTGGGTACTGCCCTTTCTTGGACAAGCATCCCACTTATGATTAACCCCTATTGCAAGCATCCGCAACTACAAAAGATGTATTAAGGTAAACCTAAGCCTAGCGTGAAACTAGTGGATCCAAATCAGCCCCTTACAAAGCAACCCATAAACTAGCAATACAAAAAAAGACACATCCGTGACATTTTGGGCCGAACGATTTTTTTTTCTGTCATACATATGACACTTCTATGACGATAATTGTGACAAAACCCGGTATCATCATAGATGTGGTGGGCTCCTACTTCTATGACAGAAAATGGGCTTTTCGTCCTGGGCGGACCGGAGACGCAGTTGCATGACATTCATTGGGCCGTCCATGACAGAATAAACCGTGGTAGAAGCGAGGGCGAGGAAAATTTCGGGGAGTTCTCGGTTACGGTGGGTGGTCGGGGGCCCAGCGATGCACGTTTCTCTCGTACACGTACGCGCGTGCGTGCAAGGCGTTGGCTCTAACTGAACTCGAGCGAGGCATTGGGCTCTAACTAAACCCGAGCGATCAATTCCTTCTCTACTGCTGCTAACTGAATCCGATCGATGTTGCCTCCCTGGATGAACAGTGAGCGTTGCGGGTTGGTTTGGATGAACAGTGAGCAGTGGGAGTGGATGAACATGACCCGTGGAGTTGCCTCTGGATGAACAAGACCCCGATCGATCGAGCCGGTTGGGGCTGGATGAACAGGACCCCGTGGAGGGCTGGATGAACAAGACGACCCTGTGCAGGGCTGGATGAACAGTAGATGGTGGAGGGGTGGATGAACAGTAGCCCGTGGAGGGGTGGTTGAACAGGAGCCCGTGGAGAGGGGTGGTTGAACAGTAGCTGGTGGAGTAGCGCGTGGTGGAGGCTATATGAACAGGAGCCCGTGGATGAACAGTCGCAGGTGGAGGCTGGAGGAGGTCGACGGTGGATGAACAGTAGCCCGTGGAGGCTGGCAGAGGTCGACGGTGGAGATGAACAGTACCCCGTGGAGTCCCATTTTGCGGTACGCCACACCCTTCCCAATGAACAAGACCCCCGTTTCGACCGTAGCGCTCCAACACAAGTCCGTTTCGTCCGTTTTGCGGTACGCCACACCCCTCTCGATCAACAGGACCCCCGTTTCGACCATAGGAGGTCCGTTTCCTCTGTTTTGCGGTACGCCACACCCCTCCCGGTGAACAGGATCCCGTTTCGAACGTGGCCGGTTGAACACAAGGCCGTTTCCTCCATTCTGCGGTACGCCATGCCTCGTTTCCATTGCCTGTTCTGTCCAAGCCCTCCCGATGAACACGAGCACACATTCTGTTCCGACCCAGCCGGTTGGCTCCCCATGAACACGACGACGATGCTGTTTCTCCGTTCCGACCCAGCCATGTACACGAGCCCTGGCCGTACGTATATATGCGCGAGTAGGCGTTCGAGACCCCGCCCGTATGTACACATACGTGGCCGTATTTTCTTTCTTGTGCACTGGCCGTTGTACATACGTGTACATGCTACATGCGCGCCTGTACTACGACACGTGCGTGCCTCTACATCAAGAAGTATATATGTACGTACACATTCGCGACCAGAACGACAATACTACGTACGCTTCGACCAGGTGGGTCCCAACTATCAGGCACTTCCTTGCGTGCAAAGATGTAGCTGGTGGGTCCCAGCAGTCAAGGGGGCGAATCATTTGTTTTTTTTGCTCGGACGCACTTCCTTGCGTGCGAAGATGTAGCTGGTGGGTCCCAGCAGTCAGGGGGAAATGTTTTTTTGCGAAATAAGGTGGCCCGTCCGGTGGGTCCCTAATGTCAGGTGGAGGAATAATTATTTTGCACGTAATAAGGAGGCACTTCCTTGCTGTGGCCGTGGACCCAGCTGTCAGCCTCTCCACGTACAGTCCACTTTAGATGCATGTCGGTCGTTGACCACGTTGACCAGGCTGCGCCGAGAGCACCAGGGTGGTGGACGATGGCGAGGCCTAGGAAGGGAACGAGACGGAGGCAGGGAAGACGTGGAAGTTGTTTCCCACGCGGAGGGGAGTACGACTGTATGAGGGTTTACTGGTTCGTGTGCCATCACCGGAGAATAACAGCAGGTGTGGGTGAGTAGAGGGATGGCTAGGCCAGCGATGGGAGTACGGTGGGGCGGTGAGGCCTGCGCGGCAGCACAGCCGGCCGCGGGGAGGAGGGAGCAGGCAGTCCCGCCGGCGCTTGTTTGAGCGGCTGGAGCAGGAAGAGCAGAGATTGAAGAAGCATGACGGCTGTTGGATGGAAATCCTACAGTCACTACTTGTGTGTCAACCTTTTTTTAGGAAAGCCTCAAATCTGTGGAAAACAACATATAGCCCATCTGCCATTATTTCTAATAATTTACAGCCCATTAGCTAATTCTTAAGGTTTTTTTTTGGAGCCCATATTCTTTTTGTTAGCATTACAGCCCATATTGTGGCCACGGTTAAAAAATTATACGAAATTTTGCATATTTCGGTGCGGTCCGAACTGTTTTTAATCCCGAAATTTCGAGTCACATTCAAACTGATTTTAGAAATAAATGTATATCAATATAAATTCCAACAAATTGTCCACGCATAAAAATCAATGCAATTTAAAATCTCGAAATGAAAAAAAAAATTGAAACTAATTGCTGGTTTGATGTGTTTTAAAAATGTACAACCCATTTCTCATTACTGATAGGCCATTTTCTTGGCCAGCCGAATGAAACTCTCCTTGTCTTGGAAGATTTGTAGCCCAACAGGCCTGACGAAGCAACTTACTTGGCAAATCACAAAAAAACTGGGCTGAGGCCATGGACCCAGCTGTCAGCCTCTCCATGTATAATACTCGTCCGATGGAAGTCGGTCGTTGACCACAGTGACCACGCCGCGCCGAGAGCACCATGGCGGTGGACGATGGCGAGGTCTAGGAAGGGGACGACGTAGAGCCGGGGAAGACGCGACAGTGGATGCACACGCGTAGAGGAGTATGAGGGTTCACTTGTTTGGCTACAGTGTGAGGTTGCCGTCGCCGCAGAATAATAGCGGGTGTGGGTGAGTGGAGGGATGGCCTGGCCAGCTGCGGGAATAGTAGGGGGTGGTGAGGCCTCCGCGGCATCACAGCCGGCCACGAGAGGCAGGAGCAGGCGACACGACCGGCGCTGCTTTGGGCGGCTGGAGCAAGAAGACCAGAGGTTGAAGAAGCACGATGGCTGTTGGATGGACATCGTACGGCCACTGTAGCTAGAATCGTTCATATTGACTAAGTTGACAAAGCCCTCCGTCCCCGTCAACTTAGTGGGTCCAGCTGTCAGCCTCTCCACGTACAGTATACTTCCGATGGAAGTCGTTCCTTGACCACGTTGACCACGCCGAGTTCCGTTGCATGCATGCGTCCATGGGCGTGGTGCGTCCCCACTGTCAGCCTCTCACGTACAGTCATCTTCGCAGCGATAGCCTGGCCAGCGGTGGGTAGCGCTTTGCAGCGATGCGTGCTAAGCAGAGCCGCTAGCCACCGGAGGCCGGACCAGGCAGTCCCAGCGACGCTGGAGGAAGAAGACGAGAGATTGAAGGTGCATGCCAGCTGTTGGATATAAATCCAATGGCTGTAGATGTCACAATCATTTGTTGACCAAGTTGACAATGCCCTGCATAGGCTTCGACCTATTGGCCCACATGTCAGCATGAAAAAATGAGGCATATATTTAACCCATGTTTTCTAGAATGTACAGTCCATTTGCTGGGCTGGGTGAACAAATAATTTCACGTCAATCAGGCCCATTTATATTTTCTAAGAAATCCCAGCCCATTTGCACTTCCTTGAAATACACGAATTAGCTAGGCTCGTTATATTTTCTAAGAAATCTCAGCCCATTTATACACGAATCCCATCCCATGTCGAGAAGCACTAGCGTTGAGTGAGGACCTGGACCTGGAAAGAGTACATATTGCTACTGACTGTCTGAGAGTTGTCCGGGAAATCGAAGCACCAAAGAACCTTTGTGGACATTGTATGGTGTTTCATGAGATCAAAGAACGAAGCAATTTATTTAGGGCTTGTCTTTTTAGTCATGAACAGCGTGAATGTAATGAGGAGCCTCATAGACTAGCACGTATGGCTACGTCTCTTGATATAGGTAGGTATGTGTGGCTTGATGCACCACCTGCTCATTTATGTATCCCTGTAAGCATTGAACTTAGGCAATAAAGTGCGTTGTGATTCTCAAAAAAAATGTTGGGCTCGTTATATATATAATGTTATGTTAGAAGGAGCAATTAATATCAAAGAATAAACCGGAGAGGCACATTTTTTTAATAAATTGGTCCTTAAAATGTTGGGCTAGTTAATATCAAATGTTATGTTAGAAGGAGCAATTAATACCAAATGTTGGGCTAGTTAACAAATTAACGACTTATTGCTCAAACTAAAAATGAGCGCGTTATTATTAAATTGGTCCTTAAAATCTTCGCAAGCTTTTGTACGCAATCACCAGGATTTTCCTTGCCTGTGAGTCAAAAAACAACCAGGATTTTCCTTGCCAACTTCCATTAAACATTTACTTTTATAAGTTAATAACACGTGGGATGTTTTTATAATGTATATATAAGTCTCTATAAAATATACGATAATAGTAATAATATAAATATATATAATGTGGTTAGAAGGGAAAACATAAATTGGACACATCATTATTATTCTTATATATAGTTAAATAGAACAGAGACCTGCATTTTATTAAAAAATACATTGGGCTGCCGATCTTTGAGAAAAAGCCCATAGGCTGGTAAGGACCTCAAAAAATAAGTTGAAACCATTGTCTCCCTCTCGTGGGCTACGCATGTTAAAATACAAAACCTAGGCCTAGCTGATACTTGTTCGCCCTCTGGAAAAAAATGATACCAGATCCCCGAGCGAACTGGATTAAAGAGGGGGCCGGCGGCACGACTGAAGAAGCACATCAGGAGCGATTTTTTTTCTTCAGTGGATGGATATCGATAGCGTTTTTTACTTGCCTCTGCACCATACAACTTGTATTTTTAGCCTCCTAGTCTGTCGTGGTGGACCAGCAGCCCATTTGCTGGGCGGGCCAACCTATAGAAACTAGCACTCGATTTTTCATCAAGCCCCAAAAACAATGCCGTACTATGTGTGTTTTGAGGCCGAAAACATTACGGTAGGGGTTGAGCAGGGGAGAGGGGAAGACAGAGTAATGAAAAGATTAAAAAGAGTTGATGCGCCGTTGCTACCCTAACAAAGCAGGTGCAATTCTTCTCAGGAAGAAGGTGTGCCATTGAAATTCACACGTCACATACCCCACAGTAGGCATACTAACAAGTTCACACACAAATACAACAGAAAAGGTAAACATTCGTATCAAACTCAGGTTCACAGGACACGTTCATATTCATAGCCAACATTCACTATCAGCAACTCAAAAGATTCATATATACACAATCTTAGCATATCTATGCATCCAAATGATTGATAGATCACACGACAATATTCATGCATAATTCACAAAAAGATTCAGATATACTCATGTTCAGTATGTTTATGCATCCAAATGATTGAGATCACAGCCAATATGATCCATGGTCGAACTTTAATTACCTAGGGTACAGACTGGTAAATGGTGTTCAGTCGGAGGTACTTCTTGCTAAAATTAGTTCTTGTACGAGTAAACTTTTGAGTACATAAGAGGTAGCACAGACAATCTGAACTTTGCTTGTAGGTTTATCCTCAAATAGTGTCCTCGTGCCGAGCGAGGTTTGAGCAACATGGCCACTATTTTCATCCAACTAGTTTATTGTCTCATCTTGGTCCTGTACCTCGCCAAAATTCTACATTGCAGACGAGAAAGGAGGCAGTTGAGAAAATGAACCACCCAAATTTTTTGTGCAGTTCAACTGAAATGGAGCATCCCTGGCGTGCATACTGATTAAGTGCCGGATGAATATACGCGTCAACCAACTTGTTTGGAATCTTTAGACTCCATGCCATACAATTCGCTACCATATCTGCCGATAACCAAAAGGCACAAGTTGGGACCAAAGACTGGACTGTGTTCTTCTGGGCTATGCGCCAAGCAATATTTTTGGTGTTAACTCTCCTAATAGTTGGGAGTCTAACAACTGGTTGACGCTGGTTGATACTCGAATGAATATACGCACTTCTTGTCAACATCGATGCTTGTCTAAGTGAACTTTGGAGTACATGGCAGCAACATAAGTATCTATCCATCTGATCATTTTGTGCGGTTCTATTGAAATCACCCAATGCAATGATTTGCCTGCGAGTTCAGGCTCCAAGTTACTCCTTTATAAAATCGGCAAACAGTAGCACAATACCAAATTACCAATACATGACAAGCACAATAATCAGGATAAAGACCAGTACCAACCTGTGTGAGGTAGCATATCGATTACTATTTCCTTTCACTAGAAGTCGAGATAAGCGACTGACAGGAAACGAAGGAAGCAAGCAAACCGAGACAAAACGACTGACATGAAAGGAAGGAAGCGGTCGAGGCAATGAAGCACCCAATGTTTTTGTGCAGTTCCACCAAAATCGAGCATCCCTGTTGGCACATATATTGAGAGAGTGAGATTACTATAATAGTGGGACTAGTTGATGAAACATACACTAACAAACAGAAGCACCCTCATTATCTTAATGGGTAAAGTTAGCAACATAGTAGTCTTGCTTAAAGAGAGGTATTAGTTTATTTAATCAGTGCCAATTAGCTCAACACTCAAAACATTGCCATATATCATAGCTTGCAAAACTTTAATGTGCAAAGATAAAGGATTTTCACATGATAGTAGCAACACAGTAGCACAATACATATATAGGTACAACAAACTAATATGGCTGAAGGCCTTAGGCTGGTACCAAGCAAAATATGCTTATTTAAGTAATTCCAAAAGAGATGGTAAAGCACTCACTGGAATCACTCAATAGTATATATTTTTGTGCACTTCAAATGTATGGTTGAAACAACTATTGTTTACCAGTGGTGAGATTATATTGAAAGATTATCAAGAACTTCTAGCAGAGTTAAAGCACTGGCTGGGATATAGTTCATTGTATTCTCTAGTGCAGTTCCACTAAAATGTACGATTGGCACAACATGATCCCTGTTTGCACAAGTAGGAAACATGTGAAACCTTCATTAGCTTACTGAGAAAGGATAGAAAGACAATAGCATTATTATGTCATGACACTACCAAGATTCCCTCCCTGCTCCACCACATGATTCACCTCCAGATACATATATACACATACATGATTCAGCATAGGGTGCTACTAAAGATTTGTTTAACTGTGACGGGAAAATTAGGCAGCAATAAATTAGTGC
This sequence comes from Triticum aestivum, assembly GCF_018294505.1. Lineage (NCBI taxonomy): Eukaryota > Viridiplantae > Streptophyta > Magnoliopsida > Poales > Poaceae > Triticum > Triticum aestivum. Next base: position 55,913,508 of record NC_057801.1, on the reverse strand, counting down.
TACTTAAGTACTCCTGATTAATTAAGTGACCTTGCAGGAGAGACGACAAAAGTGGAAGGGATCCCTGGATGATCGTATCACATGTAAGGGAGACATTGCCGGAGCCCTTGAATGCCTCGACTGAGGCCTCGGCTTCAGCAAGATCAACTTGGCACCGTTGACCGTGTAGAGCTGGGATCACACATGCATCCAGAATCCGATTAATTAGTATGATTAAGTGCAGTTCAACCTGGCACTGTTGATCGTGTCGTTAAGCCAAGTACTACTATGCTGCATTTCTCTATCTATCTCTACTCTATTAACTTCAGCAAGATCAACTTGGCACTGTTGATCATGTCGTTAAGCCAAGTACTACTATGCTGCATTTCTCTATCTATCTATACTCTATTATATATTACTCTTATACTCTTACAAAAAACAGATTTGGTGATCTTGTTGTTAAGTGCATCTCGATGTTACGTGCAGTGAACGAGCATCTTGCTAGTGTTCCAAGTAAATTAAGACTAGTAGCAACACAACAATACAACACCACTAGCATGATGTCAGGATAACATAGGACGGTACCATCGTGTGATCTTCTTCATTTCCTCCTCCTCCTTTTTCTTCTTCCTCTTCATGCTCTGTTTCTCATTCTCCTCACAAGTTGGTGAAACCAAGTACATGATTGGCCTTCTAGTTCAGAATTGGTTTTGTCAGTGAGGGAGTACAAGTGTACTAGCAAAAAAATAGCATTATTTTCTCATGGCAGTTGGAAAATAGAGATGAACACATGCATTAAATATCATTCTTACCTAAAGGGAGGTTATGGCGCCAATATGGATGATGAGGATTGGAACACAGATCTCCCTTTGTGGAGTTCCACCAAAATGAACCAACTGTTCCATTCTGACATTCCAGTTAAGCAGCACAAAAGTCACTTCTTTTAAGAAGAGTTTTGTGCAGTGCACCAAAAGGTCACAACAGCAACCAGGTGAATTGGATATCCCTGTTTGCACAAAAAGGTACATAGCAAACAGGCAGTCTCAAACAATTACAGGCAAAAACATTTGGCTAAACTTGTCGTGGCTTATAACAGTGGCATGGCTTCATTTTTACCAGGGACATTAGATTAAGAACAGCTAAATATTTGGTATAAGGGCATGGGACAGTGGGTGTACCAGCAGTCCAGCACCATGTACATAAACAGGGGCATAAAGTGTTGATTCATAGTTTGTTCCCCCGAGAAACAAACATCCAAGAAACATATCTGGGTTGGTCCCATTTTTGTTCACTCTAGCCACCTACTCCTATGTGTGGATAGCAAATCTTGTCCTGGTCATACCACTGTGTACATTGTTACCCCTATATTTCCCTTTTCGACCAAGATACCGGTTGGATGACCAGTCTGTACTACTTTCACCCCCTTTCCTTCCTGTTTGTACCAAGTCTGATGTACATACTAAATTCCCCCAGCCCCACTTTATTTCTTGTTTGAACCAAGTACTCCCTCCGTCCGGAATTACTTGTCATCAAAATGGATGTGTCTAGAACTAAAATACATCTAGATACATCCATTTCAATGACACGTATTTTCGGACGGAGGTAGTACAAGATTCGACTCCATGAAGTAGCTTTACCTCTAACAATAGAAGAAAAAAAATACTAGGTGATGTTGGACCATCCTATCGAGAGGGGCTGAGAGGTAGAAAATGATGCACATGCAGCGACATAGCTAGCTGGGGAAGTAGAGCTAAGGCGGTTTCGAACGAAGATATACCTGATGGTCGTCGGGGTGTGGATAGGTGGGCGGCGGGAGGCCGGATCCGCCCACAGGTAACGACGAAGGGATCGGAGGACCTACCGAGCCGGCGCTCGGCCAGAGATAACGTTGCAGCCGGCAGTGGGTCTCCTCCCTCGCTGTTGATGACGAACTAAACGCTGCCCCTCCTCCCCTTCACCGGCGGAGGGGGATATGTCCGGATCTGTAACCAACGGTGAGGATAGAAAGCCAGTGTTTTTTAAGGGAGAAAGACAGTGTTACAACCTCTATCTTGTTTAGATCTGGAGAGGATGAGAGTGTGTGAATAGAGCAACCCTAGCAAGCAAGCACGGAGGCTCCGGCCTATATATACGTAGTGGGGTAGTTTTCCTTTTTCACTCCATCAAAACAATCGTTTAAAATTGTGTACTACTACATGCGAGGTCGCGGTTTTTTTAGTTGTTGATTGTTTTTTGAGATAGCTACCCGCTTGTTCCAAGTGGTGTTACGGTGTGCCAGATTGCACTTTGTACTGTTCAAGTATGGTACTACAAGTCCCTCCATTAAATGAACAACCACCCCTCGTAAAAATTGTGAACAAGCCCACGGCTAAAATTAGCGGAAACGTGGGTTGCCCCAACATGCATTATTATTTTTATTTTCTACTCCACATGTCATAGACACAAAAATAATGTGTCATAGACACAAAAATTGTGGCAAGATTCCCTTAGCCAAGCCAAAGTGTGTCTAACAATTTGAGCAAGCCAGGTTAGGCAAGTGTGGCAAGTGTGGGAAAAATAATGTGGCAACATAAGACAAACATAGTCACAATCCAAATAGCCCCGCAATTTTTTGTGACATGCATGAAAATTTGGTTAGTTAAATTTATAGTCAAAATTTGGCAAGGTGTATCAAATCAACACATGCAAGTATCAAAAGGAAAGTCACGGCATGCATGCATGCGTTGTACTCCCTCCGTTTCCAAATATAAGTCTTTTTAGAGATTGAAACAAGTGACTACATACGAAGCATAATATGTCTATATACGAAGTAGTCCATTTGAAATGTGTAAAAATACTTATATCGAGTGCAGTGCTTTGATGTGTCGCATCAACTCGTACAAGACCGAGAAATTTGATTACTACAACACCCTCTCCCTCGCGGACTGATCTCCGGTGCCTTAACTGCACTTGCCTTTGGCTGCATGACAGGAGGGCCAACCACCTGTTGGGCCCACCTGTCATAGACGCAAAGGCAGGAGCATTAAGTAGAAGCTTTCGCTACATGCTATCCCTCCCGCACGAGGTGGACGGACATGCAGCAGTGGATTCGATACTGTAGAAGTAGGAGTAACATCATTGTTCGTCTTCTCGAAGAGGCGAAGAGCCAAGCGCAACCCGAACATGGCAGTTGCGAACGCTCGCATGGTGCGGTGCCTTGGAGCACGCATATAGTAGCCAGGCTCTTGCATGAGACAAAATTGCTATTGTTTAACAATTAAACTCCATCATCCATTAGTTGATACTCATTATGCATAGGTCCACGTGCTTAGCACCGTTTCCTCCTGGGGTCACCAATATTTATTTGCTAATTAATAGCATTGCTTTCAATGAACTAGCCATTCCAAGTCATTAAAAGCATGCACACCTCTCATCTCTTATTGGTTGCTATGTCAAGAAACAAGAAACAAGGTAGAAGTTAATGCACCGTGCCTAAGTGTTTTGGGACTATTTGGTTTTTGTAAGATGACTTACACACCTAGACGGAGGGAGTAGTATAGCCCTGTAAACCGGTAAGTAGTATTTGCCTTTCTAGAGATTTCAACAAGTAACTAGACTACACCACATGCAGCCGTGCAGTACTCCCTCCCTGACGGTTCATAGGGCTCAAATCTCAAATCTCATGAAGCAAGGATTTTTGCGATTGGAGGAATGTATCTCGTACTAATTTAAAGTCATGCATTAATTACATAGTTCTCTCGTTTTCCTCTCCGCCTTGGTCACCGTGCACAATATTGAGCACTCCTATATGACTAGCCGCTCTATCTACATGCGGGACATTTCAAAGCATCTGCGTGCCATCCACCAAATCACAACGAGGTGCTACAGTCGAGACTCACCTGTCACCCCGGTGTGGCCATCATGACCTGTCATATCACAAAACCCACACCTTTACCAGCTGTGGTAAGGTGATCTCCAAGTTGGACAGGACGAAGCAACCATCATTTCACTGGAATGCTCGTTCAATCCCTTTCTTCCCTTTCTCGAAGAAAACCTCACTCCAGGCTACTCACTTCTGCCATTTTTCTTCTGTACTGATGAAGGAAAGGTGGGCGAATCAGTTATGCTGCTATATTTTCAATCCAAGAATCTTCTTTTTGCGAAGCACCGACCAATTCTCACATCCTATTCTTTTCCCGTTTTCGTTGCGATTGTGGTTTCCTTTCGATTGCTTTTTGTTTGTCAGTTCATTGATGGATCCTCGAGCACTAGGCAAAGAATTGCCGGCGGACAACCCACTGGAGACAGCGATTTCCAGGAAGCGAGCACCGACCAACGAGTTGACCATGTTGGTGGGCCAACCCATGGAGACGAAGAACTCCAAGAAATAAGCACTGGCCAAAGAGTTGAGGACGTTGGCAGACGAACTCCTCAAAGAAAGTTGGAAGAACAGCAAGCGCCCCACCGTTCCTACCCCAGGAGCTCTGATTGCCACCTATGTGAGGCTCAAGACCAAGTTTGAGGAGATAGTCGCCGTTGAGAAGCAGTATTCCCCTGGCAAGGTGATGGCTCCCATCGAGGACGAGGAGATGGCCCCAGGAGGGATGAGATCCCCCGGTGAGCTGCACAAGGTAAAAAATAATGGCTTATTACCATAGTTGTGGTTTTTGATTGTTTGCAATGTGCTTGCTAATATGTTAGGGTTGTGCAGGTGCCGGTGGACGTCCTTGATGATTCCGATGTCGTGGCCCGTCTTGTTGGCATCGCCCCGGAGATCGATTCCGATGCCGATGTCCATCATGTGGACATCGCCCCAGAGATTGATTCCGATGTCGCGGTCAGTACTGTGGACATCGCCCTAGAAATCGATTCCCATGCCGCTGTCCGTGCTGTGGTCATTGCCCGAGAGATCGATGACAAGAAATAGTCGGTCGCGCTAATCCTTCAGGGTAGTTTGCATTGCCCTGTGTTTAATAACCAGAATGATGTGTGTTATCAAACCATCTTAGGGCTAGTGCACTGTCTTGTGTGGGCGGATCTTGCTACTTTTGTTTGATAGTGAATCATGCGAACCCTCTCCGAGTTATGGAAACAGATGTATCCTCACCAGCTTTTGTTGTAATATATTTCATGCTTAGATGTAAGTTTGAACTGTTTATCATATCAGCAGGGCTTGTTTGATGATTCTTGGTGTTAGTAGGCTAGCTACTGTGCGAGCTATAGTACTTGCAAAACACTCATGGAAGAGAAATGTTGGGGTTGATGAGCTCGTGTTATGCTTATACTTATCCATCATCGATCGACCAATAGCCCTAGCTCCTAAAATTGTAGGCTTAGCGATCGGTCAGACAATAGTCGACACGGATACATTCAGGCCTCATTTGGTTCATAGTGTAGGAAAATCATAGCAAAAGTATAGAGAACATGCAACACAAAATCATAGCAGTGCAGAGACGTACTCCCTCCGTTCCAAAATAGATGACCTAGGCGGGCTAGTTTGGCCTAGTAGGTTTCAGTGATATGATGTGGTACAGTGCCCTCCAGTCTTCGCGTGTGGTAGCAGTATTGCGGGTACAGTAAGTTTTCTTGAAGAAGCGGAATTCAATGCAGTCATGATGGTTCCTTCGTCCGAACAACTTACAGTGGGAAAGGTTGGGCCTCCAATACGACCAGGGTAGACCAGGATAATTTTGTGCATGACACATGTCGGCGAATGAAAGTATTCTTTCCTTTATAGAGGACGAGCAACGAGTATTCATTGTTTATTTTTTTATGAAAGCTATTGTATCCACTGTTACTCCTTGACTTTGTCAATGGCTCTCTCTCCTCCACATAAGTGGGGACTACTTGCAATGCATGCGATGGGCATCTGGCGTCTTGAGGGGCCAGGGCGGTCAGAGCGGACTCCGGAAGCGGTCCGGACTCCAGCATGGCCCACATCACATTATCACCATATATTTCTTGGAGTCCGTGCACGGCGGGCGGGCGATCTTTTCTCCCTCCCCCGTTTCTCTCTTCTCAGCTGACACCCACCGAGCAATTAGATTTCGGCTATCGACTGTTTATTCAAATACAGTCCCACATGTCAGTGAAATTGCAAGACAACGCGTGCCCCCTCTAGTGAGCGGCGTGCGAGCCGGACTATCGCGGGTGCAATGCGTACGAGTCGTAAGTGTGCCGCCTCTTCCTTTAGAACTTGCGAAGCGTAACATTTTCGCGCGATCGATCGATAAAATGACGAGGGCGGTGCTTTCCCGCTTGTTAGGTGAGTTAGTTCGAGGGATATGACGTGCTACAGTGCCATCCACTTGCTCCATTTTTATGTAAGCAAGATACAAATGGAGGACTGTTAGCGATTATAGCATGATAGTTAGGGCATCTCCAGCGCTCTCCCACAAATTTACACCGGCATCTATCCGAGGACACTCATGGATGCCATCCGATGATGCCCGCATACCTTTCGACAACTATATGAACTAACCAGACGAAATTCATGCAAACAAAGCAATTTTCAAATTAACCAAATGAAATTCATTACATTTCGAAAACTTTTCCTACAAACTGGATGAAATTCATTACATATTTCGCACAAACCTTACTAAAACCTACTGTAAACCTAATCTAAACGATCGCCGGCACCCGACCACCATGTCCGGCCATGAACCCGAGAAAGCCGGCCATTGCCTTTGCCTCCTCCTCATCCGCCTCGATAACCTCCTCCTCCGGAGCACAAGGTTCTAAAGATTTCCGCCTCCACATCGCCGTCAAGCGGCTAATCGGCCGCCGATGTTTACCCCACCAAGCTTGGCATCGACTGAGTGGAGTAGAGGTGGCCTTCCTAGGAGCAGAGCGGCGGTGACCTACTGTGTACTACTCTTCCTCGCTGCCGGCTGCACCCGCGCACGCACGCCGGCTTCGTGGTCGTGGCGGCGGAGGGCGGCCGGGGGTGTGCCGGAGATCTCCTTTGTTTGCTCCTGTGATAGTACGTTGAAGAGAGCTTTGGAGCGCGCCCAGAGCGGAGCCGCCGATGTCCCTCGTCTGCTCCTGCGACAGTACGTCCAAGAGAGCTTTGGAGCGCCAGGAGGCCATGGTTGGAGTGGTGCCGACAGAAGGAAGGGACCGGAGGAGAATAAGTGTGGGTCTTTGGCTATGGCTGGGAGCTGGGGCTCAAGTTAATATAGCGGGCGAATGGCAATGATCCGCGGCAGACGGATGGACAACTGGCGCCGAAGTAGGTTCGTCGGGCGTGAATGCGGACGCTGCTTCAGTGACTTAACTGCAGATGCGTTGTGTTACTGACATGTGGGCCCAACGGGCATCTGGCCCGCATGTCAGTGACACACCAATTGCACATGCAGTTATGTCTGGTGAATGTGGCATTGACATTCTGGAGAGACAGTGACCGTTTCAGGCGGGAAGCGCGCACTAGCGATGGAAGGGGTTTCGGTGTGCAGTGGCACTAAGATCGGTCGCTCACGATTGTACATACTCCGTACCATACTACCATAGTACCCTCTCTATCTAAGCTATTTTATAGATTGTTTGTGATGGACGATATACATGAGCAAGGCGGTCCGAGTATGACCGTTGGTGTTGAGCTAGGTGTCGGTGTCAAAACCGGCGGATCTCGGGTAGGGGGTCCCAAACTGTGCGTCTAGGCGGATGGTAACAGGAGACAAGGGACACGATGTTTTTACCCAGGTTCAGGCCCTCTCGATGGAGGTAAAACCCTACTCCTGCTTGATTAATATGGATGATATGGGTAGTACAAGAGTTGATCTACCGCGAGATCAGAGAGGCTAAACCCTAGAAGCTAGCCTATGGTATGATTGTTGTATATCTCTATCGCCTAGCCTGGCCTTGGTTTATATAATGCACCAGAGGCATAGGATAACAAGAGTCCTAGCCGAATACGCCGGTGGGGGACGAGTCCTTGTCTTGATCGCCAAGTCTTGCAGAATCTTCCTTGTATGCGGCAGCTGACAGGACTGACCCATGAGTATACGGCCATGGGGGTCCTCGGCCCAATCTAACAGATCGGGAGATGACGTGGTGAGTACCCCCTAGTCCAGGACACCGTCAGTAGCCCCCCTGAACCGGTCTTCAAGTTTAGGGACGCTCCTCAATTCTTCCGAACCATTCTTCATCTTCAGTCGTCGGTCTTGAAAACTGGTTCAACAAATCTTCTCATCTTCGATCTCGAGGATCGCCGAAATGCATTCGACGAGTTTACACGTCGGGTATCCGAGGAGCCCGTTTAAGTTTCCGGCCTTTATCAATGCTTTGTTATTTTTATGCCACACCTCAGGTTTGAAGTTGTTCCCAGGCGGCAACGTCCTCTTGCATCCGAGCTCCAACGCCAGACTGCATTCGAGGTATCTTTTGTAGCTGAGCACCAATGCCGGACTATGTATCCGAGCTCCGACGCCGAACTATATCCGAGGTGTCGTAAATCACCTTGGTTCAAAGAAGTTTGAAGAAGTTTAGCCGAGCTTAATGCCGGAAATGCCCTCTATGGAGCCAGCCACTAGCACTAGAGCTTTATGCCGGACTGCTTCCGAGGTGGTGCACCACCCCGAATGTGGGTCGATTTTTGTCAATATTTTTGATTGGTGCAATTTATTCTCTGCCGAGATACATAGCCAGTAGCCCTCAAGGTGTGTATCGGTCTAAAACCCGAGATGCCCATGAAGGATAACATAAGACCGCTGATCCTCGTAGCTGCTGCGACTCAGGTTGATTTGCAAAATCGGTCTAAGGATCAAGTCCTAGCTCGGCAGAATACTTCGGGACACAAAAAGCGGCATGCTCAGTCCTCAAGACTCAGGTTGGGTGCGGCCGACCAACCCGAGGATCAAAATCTCCTCGGAGACTGTATTACACTTAAAATTTTCTGCATTGGATAGCCAATGCAGTAGCCCCCGAGACACTGGTCGGGTGGCAACACCAGATCAGGGGATCGATGTGCCCCTTTAATATTTGTAAATAATAAGCCCGAAGCCCAGTAGCCCCCGAGCCTTAATGCGGGCACGGGAGGCCGAATTAAGGATCGATATCCATAGTAAAATCACAAATTGTGTGTAATTTCTCTATGTATCCAAGTACTTTATGTCATTAATGCTCGGATCTGCATTGTACAAAACTTTGTTGACCGACCATCGGCTTCAACCTCGTCGGCCAGTAGCCGAGGAGTGTTTGTCCCATTTTATAAAGCCTTTATGAGGGCAAAGATTTACGACAAACAAGGCAATCTGGCCATACGGTTTTATAAACAAAGGTACGCAGAGAGATATGTTATATTGTTGTTTAACAGAAGAAATGTCTTCCAAAGAAAATAGTCCTGCTATCGGTTCCTTTCTTTGGGTTGTCATGCTAAGCATGATCATGAAACCTCAGCTCCAATGTAAGAGCAAAATATCGAGGATTTAGTTTGGGAGGCCAGTTAATAGCCCCCGGTAGTGTTCAGCGACAGTCGAGGTCAAGCCGTAAACACTTCAACCATTGTTATGAATGGCCCGTCGTTTAACACCGTCATCAGATCGTTGACCAGTTTACGCTTATTGTGACAGTCAGTTTTCGGCCTTCTCCACTGAGGTGCTTAACCATGTGAGCTGGAAGCACAATCGCAGTGGTTCTCCCTTTGCACACCTAGCCGAACAAAGCGGAACGTAGGGGGCAAGCCCAGGAGCCGGGCAACCCAACTATTGACCGAAGACACAATTCGAAACCGATGCATATAGAGCAATATCCGAGAATGTTTTTGCCGAATCTCTAAAGGTGTCCGGCGTTGCACTGCGAGACTTGTGCTGAAAACACACAAATAGTTGAAAAGTGCCATGGGCTCGAAAAGCCAAAAAACTTATTCAAAAGGTTAATGTCCGAACTAGATCAAGTGTTTGGTGCCAATCCGAAAATTGGTCTTTAGAAAAAAAGGTGCTTCTGCCGTGCTTTAACATGACACATCCTATCTCAAAACTTCAAGCGGGTCAGCCTATGGCTTCAACCTCCTATCCCGAAGGTGGAGTACTTCTTACTAGGCCAGTTTAGCAAACTAAACTCTAGCGGCTTTGAGAGAGAAATTAGGCTCCCCGCCTAGTGACCGCACACTTGTGTCGAAAAAAGGAGTGATAAATAATAATAAAAACTTTGCAACGACTAAGAAGAGAAACACTTATTATAAAATGGCTCAAATAAACATAAGAGCCCCCAAGTGACTTGGGTAAAAGAATGATTATATGTACCGAAGTACTTGTATCATATCTATGTTCACCCGAACTTTATACGCGTCTTAACCGACCGTCGGCTTCTCCCTCTTCGGCAAGGGCCGAAAAGTGCTATGTACTCCACCTGTCGAGAATATCGACGGTGTTTCTGATAACCAGGCAATTAGGCCATAAGGCTGTAACAGACAAAGCGCGCTCAGGGAACTTATGCTATATTACTAACAAAGTGTAAGAAGCATCTTCGAAGAAAATAGTACCCCCACCGATACCTTTCTTCGGTGCTCATTATTACTATGAGACTTTGTGCAATAGAGTTTTTGTACTCATGAGTTCCGTTGCGTGCCGGCCATGATTGAAAACAATAAGAGCGCTAGCTTTTGGCTTCACCCAGTCTGAGGTCCGGCTCGGGTGACCCGATTGTGACAATCGCAGAGGTGCTCCCTTTACTCCCTAGCCGAACAATCGGGAACGTATGGGTAAGCACAGGAGCCAGGCAACCCAGCTTGCAAATCGCTTAAGTCAATATGGTGCATATTGTGGTGTAATACACGAACAAGGAACAAAGCCGTACAAGTATAATCATATGCAAGAGGAAAAAGCTTCATGAAGGAAGCCCCCAAGTAAACGTGGTATTTGAATTTGCGTGTCACAAACAAAGTTTGGACAAGGAAAATTTTACAAGCAACTTTTTTCCAAAAAAGTATAATGCTTGGTCGAGCCGAACACAAGTTAAAAATTTAAAACTTTGAGCATGAAGGCAACTTAGCTGGTTAATATGTTCGGTATTGGTGACGCGATCCGAGCTATGCGGGACAAGGTTCCATCCCCAAGCCGGTCCCGAGGTGGCGAAGCAAAGAGCTCGGCACTCCGAAGTGGTGACAAAGCACGGTCAATGCAGGACGGTAGGGTGATGCCGAAGTCCCCGGCATGGGGTAATGAAGTGTTGACGAAGCCCCCCGTCCAGCCGAGGTGACGCCAAAGGATATAGACCGGCTGGATCATTTTCCTGTGCACAAAAAATAGTGCAAACCGGAGATAACAGTAATAATAATAAAAAATCGTTGCATAACAAATAATTTATGCAAAGTGAGTAATAAAAGAAATATGGCCTGGCGCCGAAGTCAATGTCGATGCAGGGCGGCAACGTGATGCAGTAAAGGCATGGCAAGGCCTGAATTCACAGGTCGGTTCGAGTCCCGGATGCGGCATTCACTGGACTATGTACGGAAACTGACCGGACCACCACGCGATCATCGTTAATGCGGCCACCATTTGATAGACCTGCATACATATAATGGACAAACCAGAGTAATAATTCGTTGGAAAAAATGAACCCAAACAATCAAAAAAACTAGGATTAATAGCACCTGGCTTATTTGTTGTAGCAATCCGAAGAAAGGTGATTCCCAAAATTGGGACTCGATCCGCACACCTATCGCCTGATGGGCGATAAATCAATGGCATGGCGATGCTGGCAAAGGTTGGCTCACCAAGGCAAAGCCCTCGGTCCAGCTAATGTGACGGAGCTGGTCGGCCAGCGACGCCGAAGTCTCCGGAGTAGGTTGATGAAGAGATGATGAAGCCCCCGGTCCAGCTAACGTGATGAAGTCTCGGTGTCAGCCGATGAGTCGAAGTAGGTCGGCGTGATGGACACCAGCTTGAAAAAGCAACAGTGCGGCCCTGCCGATGCAGGTCGTGATGTGGTCGATGCCGGCTTGATGAAGAGACCGTGCGGCGATGCCGGTATGCCCGCTCCGTGTAATCTGTGGGTCGGCGATGTTGGTGATGATTTGTCCTTCGCGATGCCGGACTCTTGTTTGGCTTGCCGAGATGATGATCCGAAGAAGTTGAGCGCGGCTCAACAAAGTGACGACGTGTCTAGCGTAGGTCGGCAGCTGTGGAGCAATATTGCCGGACTGGTTTGACTCCAGCATGACGTTGAAGATCATCTTCAAAAGATTTTAAGGCTAGTGGGATGTGTTCGGGAACAAAACACGATACACCATACAAAACTTCCTTCAAAAAGGATGTCCGAATTCCCGTTCATAAAAAAGATGAACTCGGGTCGGATTCGTTTTCGCGCAGAAAACAGATCCGAAAAGTGATGCACTAATCGAAAGGTTCCCGGAGTTTGGACCGTCGGATCGAGCTGAAATTTTGGGAGGTGGTCGATACAGGAATTCCGCAGCCGATCAACAGTTGGTCTTCCAAAGGACGTCCGAGCTAGAAGCTGGACACCACGCCCTAAACTCGTCTAGATTTGACAGGGCTCCGGTATTATCGTAGATTGTCGGAGATTTCTTCATCGGAACTCGACGAAATTTAGCGTGGCTGTTGTAGACGTAATTCCACACTATTCCACTGAAGCAATCGTCGAACCGACGTTCGAGGAGGCGGTGACGGCGGATGCAAGTTCGTTGTCCAGAAAAACAGCACGGTCGCCCGAGGGCAATGTTGACGTTGAGCCCCCGGGCTCCCTGGATGATTCCTCTGTGATCTTGATAGAGATCGGAGCTGATGTTGATGAAGGCCCTCATCCGATCATGACGATCAGAGGTAGGGCGCATTCCTTGGTCGAACCAAGGTGACCAGTCGAGCTGGTGACGAAGATGCCAAGGTCGCAGTTGATTTGCAGGCGAGCCATCGGCCTTTTGTCGAACACACAGCAGAACTCTCAATGAAAGCACCAATGTCGGTGTCAAAACCGGCAGATCTCGGGTAGGGCGTCCCAAACTGTGCGTCTAGGCAGATGGTAACAGGAGACAAGGGACACGATGTTTTTACCAAGGTTCGGGCCCTCTCGATGGAGGTAAAACCCTACTCCTGCTTGATTAATATGGATGATATGGGTAGTACAAGAGTTGATCTACCGCGAGATCAGAGAGGCTAAACCCTAGAAGCTAGCCTATGGTATGATTGTTGTATATCTCTATCGACTAGCCTGGCCTTGGTTTATATAATGCACCAGAGGCCTAGGATAACAAGAGTCCTAGCCGAATACGCCGGTGGGGGAGGAGTCCTTGTCTTGATCGCCAAGTCTTGCGGAATCTTCCTTGTATGCGGCAGCTGACGGGACTGGCCCATGAGTATACGGCCATGGGGGTCCTCGGCCCAATCTAACAGATCGGGAGATGACGTGGTGAGTACCCCCTAGTCCAGGACACCATCAGTAGCCCCCCTAAACCGGTCTTCAAGTTTAGGGATGCTCCTCGATTCTTCCGAACCGTTCTTCATCTTCCGTCGTCGGTCTTGAAAACTGGTTCAACAAATCTTCTCATCTTCGATCTTCAGGATCGCCGAAATGCATTCGACGAGTTTACACGTCGGGTATCCAAGGAGCCCCTTTAAGTTTCCGGTCTTTATCAATGCCTTGTTATTTTTATGCCACACCTCGGGTTTGAAGTTGTTCCCGGGCGGCAACGTCCTCTTGCGTCCGAGCTCCAACGCCGGACTGCATTCGAGGTATCTTTTGCAGCCGAGCACCAATGCCAGACTATGTATCCGAGCTCCGACGCCGAACTATATCCGAGGTGTCGTAAATCACCTTGGTTCAAAGAAGTTTGAAGAAGTTTAGCCGAGCTTAATGCCGGAAATGCCCTCTATGGAGCCAGCCACTAGCACCCGAGCTTTATGCCGGACTGCTTCCGAGGTGGTGCACCACCCCGAATGTGGGTCGATTTTTGTCAATATTTTTTTTGGTGCAATTTATTCTCTGCCGAGATACATAGCCAGTAGCCCTCAAGGTGGGTATCGGTCTAAAACCCGAGATGCCCATGAAGGATGACATAAGACCACTGATCCCCGTAGCTGCTGAGACTCAGGTTGATTTGCAAAATCGGTCTAAGGATCAAGTCCTAGCTCGGCAGAATACTTCGGGACACGAAAAGCGGCGTGCTCAGTCCTCAAGACTCAGGTTGGGTGCGGCCGACCAACCTGAGGATCAAAATCTCCTCGGAGACTGTATTACACTTAAAATTTTCTGCATTGGACAGGCAATGCAGTAGCCCCCGAGACACTGGTCGGGTGACAACACCAGATTAGGGGATCGATGTGCCCCTTTAATATTTGTAAATAATAAGCCCGAAGCCCAGTAGCCCCCGAGCCTTAATGCGGGCACGGGAGGCCGAATTAAGGATCGATATCCATAGTAAAATCACAAATTGTGTGTAATGACTCTATGTATCCAAGTACTTTATGTCATTAATGCTCGGATCCGCATTGTACAAAACTTTGTTGACCGACCATCAGCTTCAACCTCCTCGGCCAGTAGCCAAGGAGTGTTTGTCCTATTTTATAAAGCCTTTATGAGGGCAAAGATTTACGACAAACAAGGCAATCTGGCCATACGGTTTTATAAACAAAGGTACACAGAGAGATATGTTATATTGCTGTTCAACATAAGAAATGTCTTCCAAAGAAAATAGTGCCGCTATCGGTTCCTTTCTTTGGGTTGTCATGCTAAGCATGATCATGAAACCTCAGCTCCAATGCAAGAGCAAAATATCGAGGATTTAGTTTGGGAGGCCAGTTAATAGCCCCCGGTAGTGTTCGGCGACAGTCGAGGTCAAGCCGTAAACACTTCGGCCATTGTTATAAATGGCCCGTCGTTTAACACAGTCATCGGATCGTTGACCAGTTTACGCTTATTGTGACAGTCAGTTTTCGGCCTTCTCGACTGAGGTGCTTAACCATGTGAGCTGGAAGCACAATCGCAGTGGTTCTCCCTTTGCACACCTAGCCGAACAAAGCGGAACGTTGGGGGCAAGCGCAGGAGCCGGGCAACCCAACTATTGACCGAAGACACAATTCGAAACCGATTCATATAGAGAAATATCCGAGAATGTTTTTGCCGAATCTCTAAAGGTGTCCGGCGTTGCACTGCGAGACTTGTGCTGAAAACACACAAATAGTTGAAAAGTGCCATGGGCTCGAAAAGCCAAAAAACTTATTCAAAAGGTTAATGTCCGAACTAGATCAAGTGTTTGGTGCCAATCCGAAAATTGGACTTTAGAAAAAAAGGTGCTTCTGCCCTGCTTTAACATGACACATCCTATCTCAAAACTTCAAGCGGGTCAGCCTATGGCTTCAACCTGCTATCCCGAAGACGGAGTACTTCTTACTAGGCCAGTTCAGCAAACTAAATTCTAGCGGCTTTGAGAGTGAAATTAGGCTCCCCGGCTAGTGACCGCACACTTGTGTCAAAAAAAGGAGTGATAAATAATAGAAACAACTTTGCAACGACTAAGAAGAGAAACACTTATTATAAAACGGCTCAAATAAACATAAGAGCCCCCAAGTGACTTGGGTAAAAGAATGATTATATGTACCGAAGTACTTGTATCATATCTATGTTCACCCGAACTTTATACGCGTCTTAACCGACCGTCGGCTTCTCCCTCTTCGGCAAGGGCCGGAAAGTGTTATGTACTCCACCTGTCGAGAATATCGACGGTGTTTCCGATAACCAGGCAATCAGGCCATAAGGCTGTAACTGACAAAGCGCGCTCAAGGAACTTATGCTATATTACTAACAAAGTGTAAGAAGCATCTTCTAAGAAAATAGTACCCCCACCGATACCTTTCTTCGGTGCTCATTATTACTATGAGACTTTGTGCAATAGATTTTTTGTACTCATGAGTTCCGTTGTGTGCTGACCATGATTGAAAACAATAAGAGCGCTAGCATTCGGCTTCACCCAGTCTGAGGTCCAGCTCGGGTGACCCAATCGTGACAATCGCAGAGGTGCTCCCTTTACTCCCTAGCCGAACAATCGGGAACGTATGGGTAAGCACAGGAGCCACGCAACCCAGCTTGCAAATCGCTTAAGTCAATATGGTGCATATTGTGGCGCAATACACGAACAAGGAACGAAGCCGTACAAGTATAATCATATGCAAGAGGAAAAAGCTTCATGAAGGAAGCCCCCAAGTAAACGGGGTATTTGAATTTGCGCGTCACAAACAAAGTTTGGACAAGGAAATTTTTACAAGCAACTTTTTTCCAAAAAAGTATAATGCTTGGTCGAGCCGAACACAAGTTAAAAATTTAAAACTTTGAGCATGAAGGCAACTTAGCTGGTTAATGTGTTCGGTATTGATGACGCGGGCCGAGCTTGATGCGGGACAAGGTTCCATCCCCCAAGCCAGTCCCGAGGTGGCGAAGCAAAGAGCTCGGCACTCCGAAGTGGTGACAAAGCACGGTCAATGCAGGACGGCAGGGTGATGCCGAAGTCCCCGGCATGGGGTAATGAAGTGTTGACGAAGCCCCCTGTCTAGCCGAGGTGACGCCAAAGGATATAGTCCGGCTGGATCATTTTCCTGTGCACAAAAAATAGTGCAAACCGGAGATAACAGTAATAATAATAAAAATCGTTGCATAACAAATAATTTATGCAAAGTGAGTAATAAAAGAAATATGGCATGGCGCCGAAGTCAATGTCGATGCAGGGCGGCGGCGTGATGCGGTAAAGGCATGGCAAGGCCTGAATTCACAGGTCGGTTCGATGGGCGATAAATCAACGGCATGGCGATGCTGGCAAAGGTTGGTTCGCCGAGGCAAAGCCCTCGGTCCAGCTAATGTGACGGAGCTGGTCGGCCAGCAACACCGAAGTCTCCGGAGTAGGTTGATGAAGAGATGATGAAGCCCCCGGTCCAGCTAACATGATGAAGTCTCGGTGTCAGCCGATGAGTCGAAGTAGGTCGGCGTGATGGACACCAGCTTGAAAAAGCAACAGTGCGGCCCTGCCGATGCAGGTCGTGATGTGGTCGATGCCGGCTTGATGAAGCGACCGTGGAGCGATACCAGTATGCCCGCTCCGTGTAATCTGTGGGGCGACGATGTTGGTGATGATTTGTCCTTCGCGATGCCGGACTTTTGTTCGGCTTGCCGAGATGATGATCCGAAGAAGTTGAGTGTGGCTCAACAAAGTGATGACGTGTCTAGCGAAGGTCGGCAGCCGTGGAGCAATATTGCTGGACTGGTTTGACACCAGCATGACGTTAAAGATCATGTTCAAAAGATTTTAAGGCTAGTGGGATGTGTTCGGGAACAAAACACGATGCCCCATACAAAACTTCCTTCAAAAAAGACGAACTCGGGTCGGATTTGTTTTCGCGCAGAAAACAGATCCGAAAAGTGATGCAGTAATCGGAAGGTTCCCGGAGTTTGGACGGTCAGATCGAGCTAAAATTTCGGGAGGTGGTCGATACAGAAATTCCGCAGCCGATCAACGGTTGGATCTTCCAAAGGACGTCCGAGATAGAAGCTGGACACCACGCCCTAAACTCGTCCAGATTTTCATCCGAATTTGACAGGGCTCCGGTATTATCATAGATTGTCGGAGATTTCTCCATCGGAACTCGACGAAATTTAGCATGGTCACCCGAGGGCAATGTTCGCTGTCCAGAAAAACATCACGGTCACCCGAGGGCAATGTTGATGTTGAGCCCCCGGGCAGTGATCTTGATAGAGATCGGAGCTGATGTTGATGAAGGCCCTCATCCGATCATGACGATCGGAGGTAGAGCGCAGTCCTTGGTCGAACCACGGTGACCAGTCGAGCTGGTGACGAAGATGCCAAGGTCGCAATTGATCTGCAGGCGAGCCATCGGCCTTTTGCCGAACACACAGCGGAACTCTCAATGAAAGCAACAATGTCGGTGTCAAAACTGGTGGATCTCGGGTAGGGGGTCCCAAACTGTGCGTCTAGGCGGATGGTAACAGGAGACAAGGGACACGATGTTTTTACCCAGGTTCGGGCCCTCTCGATGGAGATAAAACCCTACTCCTGCTTGATTAATATGGATGTTATGGGTAGTACAAGAGGTGATCTACCGCAAGATCAGAGAGGCTAAACCCTACAAGCTAGCCTATGGTATGATTGTTGTATATCTCTATCGACTAGCCTGGCCTTGGTTTATATAATGCACCAGAGGCCTAGGATAACAAGAGTCCTAGCCGAATACGCCGGTGGGGGAGGAGTCCTTGTCTTGATCGCCAAGTCTTGCGAAATCTTCCTTGTATGCGGCAGCTGACGGGACTGGCCCATGAGTATACGGCCATGGGGGTCCTCGGCCCAATCTAACAGATCGGGAGATGACGTGGTGAGTACCCCCTAGTCCAGGACACCGTCACCAGGTGAATACATGCTCGGCGTTCGCGTAGGCCTCCATCAAACGTCTAAACAGTAATGCCAGGCACCGCCGGGGCGCGCAGGTGATGGGCTCGCCATTTGCGTTGCGCCATGAGCAGGAGTTTGATTTAGAGGGCGACGTGCATGCATTAGCATGCTTTAACAGCATGAGCGTGAGTGTCTGACACGAAGTATTTCATTTTCATTTGGCTGACGAGGGTGCATTGCAGCGACGATTCCGTGGTTTGATTCCCCACATACGCATAATTTTGGTTTTTATAGTATTTCTTTCTCCATTGACAGGTAGGCCCGCGTAGATAGATAAAGAACACGAGCTGATGAGGCGCATGCAGACTGTTTGACTGGTCAACCAGACAAATACGGAGCTATACGCTGAGCCAGTGACCGTATAATCACCATATCTCGTATACAATGATCAAAGTGAGCTATCAAGACAAGTTCGATGACCGCCAATGCATTTTACTCGGTAATAAACCAGGATTGAAGGGGTATCCAAATTTGCTTCGTCTTCTGTCCTTGAGCTCTTGACAAACCAATGCACTATACGGTTGTCCAGCCACTCCACCCCAGAGCTCTCACCAAGCGTAGTTCATGCCACCGCGCCGCACACTAACCGGTAAGGCAGCGATGGCATCCCGTCGCGCTGAGTTCCTCGCCGCCCACGACCGCACACAAAATGGTAGGTAAGCGATGGCATCCTGCCGTGCCAAGTTCATCGCCGCTCGCGACCTGACAACTATGTGGGAGGAATTTGAAGATGGCAAGGCCGAATGGGCGGTAGAGCAAGAGGCGGCCAAAGCCGCACAGAGGGAGCGGAAAAGTCAGAAAGCACTCAAGAAAAGAGAGGCCCGCCGCCGCAAGAAATAAAAGGACGCACGCGTTGCTGCGGAGAGGTCGGCGGAGATCCAAGCACGCTGGGGTGTCGCCGACAGAGCCGAGAAGGAGAACGACGGCGTCTGGCCAGCATGTGAGAAGTAGTAGTACTAGTAGTTAGTGTGTGTGTCTGTGTTTGAGTACGAGCATGTACCAGTACTACTAGTTACTACTCTAGGTTTTAGAGCAAATTACCAGTACATTAGCCTAGACTAAATGGAAAAATTCCTATCCTATGCATCAAATGGCATCTCTTTCTCTATAGGAATTGAGATGCATGTCATCTCACTTCCTATGATTTTCATATTCCTATAAAATTCCTATCTTATGAACGAAAGGAGGCCTCTGTTGGAGTAACTATTGTAGCTAGCAGTACTTCTGGTACAGTAGTTTTCTTCAAGAAGCGAAATTCAACGAAGTCATGATGGTTCCTTCGTCCGAGCAACTTCAAAGTGGGAAGTGGGCCTATGATTTGACGGCTCATTAGTCATGGTTACTGCAGCGTGACGACCTGGGTTACTCTCCCTTGGAGTTCTGCGTGCATGGCAAGTGGACCAGGATGGTCGACGTCCCACATGTTGGCGAACGAAAGTATTCTTTCCGATATCGAGGAGCAAGGAAACCGCGTGGTATAGTATCACTGCTGATTGGTTCGCAAAAAAATAGTATCGCTGCTGATTTATAATTATTTTTTATTTTTGATGAATGCTAGTGTTTCAACTCTTACGACGAAGGGTGCCAAACACGACACGTGCTGGATGTCCCACACGTCAGCAAAAGGAGTGGGACAGGAACAACGTGGTAGAGCCCAGCGTAAAAAAACAGTATGGTAGAGCGTCTCCACTTCTTCCACTTCTGGGTCGGAGACCACACGTAGTAGTACTTAGTGGTATGAACGATACAAAGTGCGACCTGAAGAGAAAGACACGTCTAGTTGGAAGGTCTCGGGGCATACACGTAAACAAATATAAAAGTTAATATGTGCCACCAACTAATATAGTAGTAGTAGATTA
This sequence comes from Triticum aestivum, assembly GCF_018294505.1. Classification (NCBI taxonomy): domain Eukaryota; kingdom Viridiplantae; phylum Streptophyta; class Magnoliopsida; order Poales; family Poaceae; genus Triticum; species Triticum aestivum. The sequence goes on along the minus strand of NC_057801.1, from coordinate 55,893,288 downwards.
CTTAGGCACGTACTCCATAACATCACCGTGTGTTGCATGTACAACATTTAGTGGTAGTACGTAGTAAGATACAAATGCCGCCCAAGAGTTCCCTTCTCGACCCACTTTTGGGTGTTTGGTAGAGTGTATGGAGTGTGCATGAATCCACACTAGTTTAGCACAAATACACTAGAAGCATGCATGAAGAGAGCAGGCATGAAGAGAGGTGTTGAGTTGAGCATGCATGAAGAGGGAACAACCATGCTGAGACGAGAACGCAACCAAACACACCCTATATGCCACACATGTTCATACCATTTGTGCCTTTCTACTTCACTTACTGCGCTACATTACTCCGTTTCGTACTTCCACTCCTGGGTACATGTCTGTCTCGTAGTTCCAGTCCCACGTGTTCTTCATATAGATGGAACGATCCTTGCATAACACGTGCACCTTGATGCTAGATGTCTTGCCTGTTGGCAAAAGGATGAACAAAGCTCACGTTAAAAAATAGAGTGGAGGAACATAGATTCCGAACGACCAAGTAGGAGCAAGGAACCTCGTGGTGGAGCGTCTGCACTCATAATATTTAATATTATTCGGTGATATAAAATTAACCAATCATCTCCACAGTGGACTGGAAGAGTACGAAACACGGCAGCCCAGTGTAGTTACATCATACTAGTACATGGCTAACCCACACCATCACCATATTTCTTGGCTTCCGTGCGACACCTATCTCTAGTAATCCAGCAGCCTGTATCGCTTCTCCCTCCTTGTCTCTATCAAAGTGCGGCGGGCTGGCGTTTTTGCCGTCTATTGAGGTCGGTTAACTCATCACATGTTTGCGACATGCCAAGAGCATTCTAAAAAAATTCCTTTCACGTTCCGTTTTCAAAAAAAAATCCTTTCACGTACGAATTTGCCTGTATACTTTGAGCAACTTGCATGTCCTATACTACTCCTGTTTGATACTCTAAATTAGCTAGAGGTTAGACTAACTCATGACTAACCCTGAACTAACTGTAGCCAAAGAGGTGTTTGGGTGACAGGGTTAGATTGACAATAAATGCACTTGATGGAGAGATAAAAGTGATTTTTCAGTGATCCTAGTGAGAACTATCTCTAGTTAGCACCCCTTGGGTGGGATAGTTTTTTTTGGTGGGTTCGGTGCAACTTGCTCCAATTTAAACCCTCATGCTTGGATACTTTAGGGCTATTTGAGCCCCAACTAGCTCATACTAACTCTAACTCATGGATCCAAACAGGGCCTATGGACAGTCTCAATGCGGAGCAGTCGTGTGCACCGGGAAGCGGCGCTCTCTCGGCCGTCGTGCCACTTCAAAGCCGGCGCCAGCGAGAGGTCGCCTCCGCTCTGGCCGGGCATTAATGCGGCGCTGACGCTCCACGACGACACGGACCGTTTCACGCGAGAAGCGCGTGCTGGCAAGGGAGTATAGGTTATGAACCGTTTCAGGTGTAGTACTGGTAGTTTGCAAAACTACTGAATTATTGCACTCAGTTTCCTAAGAAATTGTGGTAAAAAACGTTACTCCATAGCCCGCTTCCCTTCTCCTTACTCTTCCACCACCCGCGCACGTCCGCGGGAAGTGACCGGTCAACCCTTATATAGGAGTGCTAGCACAAAAAGATGCATGCATGACCACTAAAATTTCCATATTAAAGCACCGCTCCGGCGGGAGTATGGCGTATGTTGTTACCTTCGGCCGGGCCATGGCTACCGGGCAACGTTGACCAGAGAAGAGGCGGCGGGAGGGGAATGAACGCAGCTACTGTTTGGTTTCGCCTTCCGACTTAAATAAATGCGCAACATCACGTGTACCCACGGGTGCACAAATTGTAACATACGTGTCTGCTTAAGTGGGTGTCACGTAAATGGTGTGTGTGTGCGAGAGGTTCTGAGAGACAGAGTGCGTGTGTGCGACTCTACTCTTCGGACATGTACTCAACCTTTTGCATCGGGATAAAAGTATAATGGTATTTACTTTAGCTAGTGATTTACGTGGCCATGTTAACGTGGTTGTGTCAAAAAAATGTCACTTCCTGCTCATGATTTGTGTTATATAATTACAAGCAAGATTCTCGTGCATTGCACGGAACATCAATATGCATTTTTTTACAAAACACTTGTTGTGATTGACCCATGCAGGAGTAATCCCATGTGTAAAAACAAATGATATCTTGAGAATTTTATTGGAAAACTGGTATCTCGAGAATGTCATTGAAGAAATGAAAGATGAGACATAAGGCAAGGAGGAGTGGAGCGTGGTGGTGACTGGTGGAGGTGCAGGTATCTTTGGTAAAATTATCATAGTTGGCTTTCTATCCGTCAGATATAGATTGTATGGTGTGTATTACAAGATGGCAGGCACACCATCATCGCCAACTCGTTTTTTATATGGGTACATATGATAAGTTTGCTGACTACTAAAGTAAAGTGGAATTTGTCCATGTTATGCAAGTAAATAAAGGTGATTGTTTATCATACGGGTAAGGTTGGATGAAGGGTGGTAGGAACAAATTCTCCGCCTAGAGCATGTGTGTGTGAGATGGAGTCTTAGTGTGTGTGGGGTGTGTTTGTGTGTGTGTGTGAGAGAGAGAGATGGAGTCTTAGTTTGTGTGTGTATGAGTGAGAGAGAGAGAGAGATGGAGTCTTAGTGTGCGTGGGGGGTGTGCGTTCGTGCATGTGTGTGTGTGTGTGTTTGTGTGTGTGTGTGAGAGAGAGAGAGGAAAAGAGAGAGGGAGAGAGATGGAGTCTTAGTGTGTATGTGGGGGGGTGCATGCGTGTGTGTGTTTGTCGCGGGGTCCTCTATGGAGGATGTAATTTAAGTGTGCATGGCTTCATCATAGAGAGGTGTTGTGTATGGCAGAGGCCACCAACGATGGGGTGCGAGAGAGAAAATGCCCGTAGAGAGGGAAGAGAAGGTGTGTGCATGTGAGAGGAGTCGATATCGAGAGAACGTGTTTGTTAGAGAGACACCGAGGAAGACTACTATATATCGATGGTGCATGTAGGTGGGAATTAAACAAAGGGATGGTCTTATTGGTTTCGCGGATATAGGGGAAGAGTGAGAGGCGGGGGGGGGGGGGGGTAACCTAGAAGGAGATTGTTAAGTGTGAGTGTGTGTTTTACCCATCCAGGCGGAAGTTATGTGCACAAAAGAGGAGAACGGTTCGATGTGGCGTTAGGATTGAGGGTAATTAACTACGTATGGAGACATAGAGACCTTGAACGTGCATGTGTGAGAGGTATACATGTATACGTGGGATGTGTGTGTGTGTGCACGCGCATGATCAAGATAAAAGAAAGAAGACATGAGTCATAAGATCAACGACATGGGAGAGACGGATCAGTATGACAATATGCATGCATGTGAGAATGCAGGGAAGAATGCCAGACAATTGAGCATGTGTTTTTGTCTTTAAGAGATAGTGGCGTGGGCTGGAGCATGCATCTATGGCGAGTAGAGGGAGTGAGGCACAACGATTGTGCAAAAGAGATCAACCTATAAATGCATATGTATGGAGAGACATATATAGTGTGGATGATAGGAATCAAGACTCCGTGTGAGAAAGAAATGTTGACAGAGAAACTACAGATAGATACAGAGATGGAGATGATAGCTAGAGGGACATCCGCTAGTTTGGGTGTTGGAGATGACCGTCGGGTGGTTCAGAGGGTGAAGTTATATATGTGTGTGAGAGGGCACTTGACTGCATGTAGAGAGAAACATATGTAGTGTGCGTGATCGGAATCAAGAGTGAGGGCGAGAAAGAAGGTTGATGGAGAAACATATAAATAGAAAGATAAAGATGCTAGCTAGAGTGCGTTAGAGATAGGAGTCGAGTGGATCAGAAGGCTGAGTTATGTGTGTGTGTGAGAGAGAGATAGAGAGAGGGTGCATGTGAGTCACATACAAACAGATATCAGAGAGAAATGAGATCCTGAGAGACGGAGTTTTGTGTCTGCGAGAGAGAAAGATATTTCACAACAAGAGTGATAGCTAGAGAGACATATGAGGGAACGCAAGATATATCTAGGGAGAGAGTGTGTGTGTGAGCGGCATACAAGAGAACAATGGAGAAATATGAGACCCTGGGAGACAGAGTTTGTGTTTATGTGTGGGAAAGATATATTTAAGAGGAAGAGTCTTAGGTTCTCATATCTAAGGAGCGAAAGACATCTCTGTATGAGGGGTGTGCGAGTGGCATACATGGGAATAGTAGAGAGAAATGAGACTCCGGGAGACAAAGTTTTGTGTTTGTGTGAGATAAAGAGATTCCACATGGAGAATCATAGTTAGAGACACATAGCTGGGAGCGAGATATACTTAGAGAGAGATAGAGTGATGAAGGTCGAGGGAGCGAGTACCGTCAGTGTGTTACGAAGATAAAAGATCATTGTCAACATACAGGTAGCACGAGAGATACCTGAGAGACGATGAACGTGTAAAGGTCCAGAGAGATAGTCCTATATAAGCATGAGTGATAGCTATATGAGACGAATATCTGGATTAAAGGGGATTCAATTATTTAAACTGGAGATCATGACATCGATAATTTCATAACGCAAATTGGTGTATCAAACATGCATATTCAATTGAATTTGGGCACACGTGTAATGTTATATAGTTTATCAATATTGGTGATCCATAGATTCTTTAATTACAAACAATGCATGGTCTATATGCAATTAATGTCTAAACATGATTAAACTATATGTTGCGTGTGTGAAACACATTATACATGATTGAGAAGTAAAAAAACCCGCATGAAACACACATTAATTGGAGACAGTTAGCGAGGAATGCATACATTGAATTTCAACATAAAGTGGTTTCAAATATTTGAAAATCCAAATTGATGGACACAACCTTATGAATCTGAGATCATGCCATTTGTAAACCATATTTATGTATAAATGGTGTTGTGCTTTTGAAAGTATATATAAAAAAATGATGCATATAGAATGTAATTCCAATTGAAAATGGATCCCGCCCAAAAAAAATAGAATACAAACGGGATTCGAATTGAGTTGGCACGAGCGTAAACATGCATTGTGCAAAATTTGAACGAAGCGGGGAAAGTCGTAGTAACCGCCCAAAACCAAAATCTGCGAGATGGAAATTAGTACTACCTATCCCTGCCACGCAAAGCCTATCTGCTGGATTTCTATAGGTTTCGATAGGGGTAGGTTTGTAATTTCACCCAAATGTGACGTAACCGCCTCTCACCCGGATTCATACACGGTGGGTGCCAAAACACAGTGTGTCCTCGGCCGAAATCGACTCCCTCCCCGATTCATATTCATATACACGGGGGCACCAAAAACAAACTCGCGTTGGCAAATACTCGGTGTATGCGAGATTACCGTCCTATCCCCAACCGACTAATGTTGCTGTGATGTAGTAGAAATTTGAAACGGGGGCTAAGTTTGTAAATTTCCTCGCATTTGAGACAAGCGCGCCCTGAATACATGGTTCCCCCTTCCTCTCTACCTTCATTTTCCCCATTCATACTCCGTGGGCGCCAAAACACCCTCTCCACCCCACCCTCCTCCGTCCGCCGCCACCCGCCACCCCATCCACCGTTGTCCTCCTCCACCATGCCGGAGCTGATACGCCGCCGCCGCCGTCCATTACAAGAGATCGACCTCTCTCATGCACGGCTTCGGATCGGGATCCTTGCATCCCGTCCTCTCGCTTCATCCCTGCCGTTGTCCATGTTGCTGGCGCAACTCCTACGACCGTCTCGTCCACCGTGCCCCGCCGCCACCGTCTACCATCCTAGGTCTGGTTCCACGCCGCCGACAGCCATCGCTAATGCAGCACCATCAAATTCTCAGCAGATGCGTACACAGCACCGCAGCAGAGGCGGTACTCTTTCGTATCTGCTCAACTTATTTATCGCAGCAAGAAAATTGATCGCCACTGCTTTACTCTGATTTCTTGTCTTGTTTGCGAAGTTGCCTTTGTCCGGTTTGCACCTTCAGATCCGTCATGGCACGCTCAACACTATAGTCCCAATGCTTATGGTTTTCCGCTTTTATATTCCACACTAGTTAAATCACAGTAGACTAAATTTTTCAGAGCTCGCCGGAGTTCGCCGGTGCGAACGAAGGGGCTCGGGTGGTTGTGGGGCCTCTCCGAACAAAGAAAACTCGACGCGGGTGGGGGTTGGGGCGGGGGGGGGGGGTGAGGGTGGCGGAGGAACACAGGCGGTGGGGGCCGGTGGTCAGGACGGCAACCTGTGCGGTGTTCTGTATGGGAAGAATCAGAGACGAGGAAGAAGATGGGTTAGGAGACGTAGGCTCTTCATCCAACCGCCTGAAATGGTCGAGAGACAGCTGGGAGTTGCATTCTTAATCTGCTTTGGTTCATCATGTGTGGGCACCGCGCAACCAATATTTTATTATCCAAAATCTTCTTGCTCTTCTTTACCATGTTCCTCTTCCGTTCTTCATTAATATGTACTCTCTCCGTTCCTAAATACAATTCTTTGTATAGATTCCACCATGGACTACATATGGAGCAAAATGAGTGAATCTACACTCTGAAATGTATCTGGATACATCTGAATGTGATCCATAGTGGAAATCTCTACCAAGACTTATATTTTGGAACGGGGGGAGTTTGATAGTAGTACAGTATGTTCCTTGTACTGAAGATGAGCAGGGACATTTGCAGTGTAGAGGTCTATATGGTCGGTTCAGATGGACACTTTGAGCCTCTTTGATTCGTAGGATCTTGTAAACATAGGAATAGGATTTGTAGTGGCCTGCCCACTTGAATCCTATAAGAACAGCAAGGAAATGCGGGGAGCTATGTTGCCTTTGAGGGTTACACTGATATTAACAGTACCGCACCTTCACTTGAAGAGAGCTGGTATCCGAAGCCTTTCTAGCCGTACCGGCAAACTAGCACATATATTCCAGCAAGCTCCACTTTGCTGATTTTACTCTGATGCTTAAGGTTTTCCCGTTATATCTACACTGTGATCTGTGTAGCTGCTTTGTGTCGCACTAGTAGCAGTCCACTCTTGAAGCTAAACACTACAATACCTTACAAAATTGGCACCAAGGCATTGAGTGCCATTCTGGATGCAATGAAACCCATACACTCCCCACCTGTTGACTCTTGTTCAGAATATGATCCTAATGACTCTTGTTCAAAATTGCCACATATAGAGAGACAACATGGAATTGCATTTATTTGGGCGCTGTGATTCATCATGAGTGGGCAAGCAAGATTGTATGCAATGAAGCGGAACCTCAAGAATATGCTTCCTCTTATGTTCTTTAACATGTTCCTCTTTGTTTATTCTGTATTTAGTACGTACAACATGTTCCTTGTTAGGAAGGGGCGCAGGGACATCTGCAGTCAACAGCTGATAGAGCTCGCCTGTACATGATCGATAGGCTTTCAATTACTAGTGGCAATACAACACCGTATTTTCAAGCCAGTTCCACTTTCCCGATTTAGATATCGTGGTTATGGTGTACCCCTGTTATGTACACTATGATCTGCCTAGTTGCTGTGTGCTCTTGTTATCATGGTTTGGCAATAAACTCTCTATACAGTATATTATGAACCTGCCATCTGCCAGCTATCCTTACTTATGGAGCCTATTTTTTTGTGTGCTTGTGCCAGCTTATATAAATGCACGCACCATATTACAACACACATGAGCTCTCTCATCAGAATCCAGTGATAGCACATAAGTGTTTACAGGGGTGCCCCTATATTAGAATATCATCTGCATTACAAAGATAATCTGACAACTATTTATGTTTTCATGATTCTCAGATATTATACGCAATTACAGTGAATATCAGAATCCGCGCATCAGAAGAATATTGTGGAACACTACAATGATTTACAAAATTGGCACCAAGGCATTGAGTGCCATTCTGGAAGCAATGGAACTCTTACGCTCCCCACCTGTTGATTCTTGTTCAGAATATCATCCTAATGACTATTCTAACCTCGAGGAGTCAAAGGCAGATGGAATGTCTTGTTCACCCATCAAGGTGCATGTTCTAATTTGGCAAGGTTTTATTGATTGCGCATATCTTGCATATGTTGTCTTGCAGTTCTTCTACTTTGTTGCGCCACCATCTGCTTAGTTTACTCATCATATAAATAGAGATGCCATGCCCATCCATTATCAATACATATTCCATCTGCCATCATACCGTGTTTTTCACTCAAATGTTGTTCTTGTGCATCAGACATCAAAAAGGAAGAGGGTGATTGCCGAACCCGAAGGAGCACCAGCAAAGTCCTTGGAAAACATGGTGGTGCCGGAGAAATCAGACAGCGCCCCACTTATATTGGTTGTACATCCAGTGACACAAAACGTAGGACCGACTCCAGTAGACTGTACCCATACTTTACTGGCCACACCACTAGCCCCACCACACAGGACCTGCACTCTAGCAAAAGGTATACCGATTTCATTTGCCATAGAACCAGCAGTACCACAGAAAAATCCCACTCCAGCAAAAAGTACAGCAAGTCCACTGGCCGAAGACCTATCCCAACTGCAGAGACGGCCAATTCCTGCAGATTGGAACCCCATTCCATTTATTCCCAGTTTAAAAGACAACGCTTTCAATGTTGTTAGGGACTACGTGCATATATTCCCATCATGGGAAGATTATAGTGAAGGTAAACACCATTTTCACATCTTCCTGTCCAACTTATGTGTAAGTGCTATTATTCATGGTTATTATTTTCCTGTTTTCTGCTGATCGAACACATCAATGATTTACATTACATTGTTGTAACTAGGCGAGGATCAATCTTGATAGTCATGACGAGCAAAGCTTGCTTGTGCTTTTCAAGGAAGCATTGCAGCAGTATCGGTGTTCCCTGAGGAAATCACACTCTGATGGCAAGTCTATAAACGAATTTCCGGTGAAGTCTCCTATGCTAAATTTAGAAGACATTGAATGGAAAAACCTTGTTATGCACTAGTCTCGTTCCCAGGATGAGGTATGATAATTTGAACTTCTACTTTTCCGCATGTGCTTTACGGATCTTTTTTGCAGGAAATGTGCTTGAAGAAGAATTACGATTTGAAAAGAACGATAGGATATCGCAAATATGTTGCCCGCTGCTTTGCTCTTGTTAGTACTTGTTGTCCTGTATCAATGTACTTGCATACATACCTCCTTCATTATGTGACAGCAGTATGCATGATTGCTTGCTTATCAATTGTTCGCTCCAAATTATCTGATCTGTATGAATGGTTACATTAGTGTAGAATATATCCAATGACAATGAATTTTTTTAGCCCTGCATTGTTCTTGTAAGTACATGCTATCCTTTATCAGTGTACTTATATTGACAGTTAGTTGTTCATGTACCATCACTCTGCAGCTTATTTTCATTTGCCGTCCATTTTCTACACATCAGATCTCTATTTACTCTTACGATAAGGTTGGTACTGAAGAAGTTTAGCTGCGCATTGCTCTTGGCTGTGCCTTATGCCTGTATCGCTGCACATACATTTATCGCTACTTGGTTATGTAGCATCACTCTTCATCTTATCTTAAATATTCTCCATTTTTTCATATATTATCACATCTATATATACTCTTAAAAAATGTAAACTTCCTGAATTTCCGCCCCATCAGCATGGACAAGGGCTTTATAGATCCTGTCTTCACCAGTAATTATGTTTGTCCTTCTCAAGCCTTCAAACTTTCTTGTGTATATTTGGTTAGGCATGAATGCAACAACTGTTTATTTTTGGTGTTCGCATCAAATTGCATGTTTAAAGTTTATTATGTAGTTCATAAACAAAAGTTTGTCCTTCTCAATTTAAGTTTTCAGTTGTACAACCAAGTTCCTTCTTCATACCATGTAAATTAAACTATACGGAGCAAATGATCTTCTTTTGCACTGCATGTATGCTTCTGTTCTTCATCGTAATCCAGTGGTGTGGTGAACCTACCCTCTAAAGCACAATCTCATATTCTACAATGTCTTAACTATGAACAATGTCATATCATTCTACTATTATTTAAACCGTCTCTTTATTTGCCAATCTGAAATGGGATAAATTAACAGCACGCTAACCATTGATACTTATGAGTTCTTGATCTGTAATCCAGTGGTGTCGTGAAGCTGCGAACTCCTTCACAATGTTATTTCCTGCCATGTCTTGACCTGAACAATACCATATTGTGTTAATGCATTTTTAAACTGTGTCACTTTATTCGTCAGTAAGAAATGTGATGAATTGTCATCACTAATACTTTTATATGCAAAACCTGTCATCTGTCTGCTTGTTTATCTTTCAGAGTGATGAAGATATAAGTGTTGAACAAGCGCAGTCTCATCATCTTGCTCAGGTGCTTGCGCTGCAGGTCACCAGCAGGGCTAACCTTTCTTGAACTCTATTGAAGTGCTATCGGTTTTGTATATTATTTTGTCGGTGTGTTTATTTACACTTGTGGCGATCTTTGATGCCCAGTGTATGTAATCTGCTGTCTGCTTGTGCTTTATTATCATAGTGGCGAACTTTGATGCCCAGTGGATGTAATACACCGTAATTTATTTATTGTATAGTTTAGGTTTTTTCTTGTTCACGATGCTGCTGTTATTTTACTGTATATATATCTTGTCTTCGCAGTAAAGCGGCCAAACTGTAAAATTACGGTACATAATCGGGCCGTCATGCAATCACGATGTATGATCCGCATCATGGGCCCCGCCAAACTGGCCCACTAGTAGATTCGGGCCTTTAATAGGCCGAGTAACCCCGACCCTCTTTTCGCAAGAAAACTCAATGGGCTTTTAGGAGGCTGAGAAGTAGGTTGGGCCTGAAACATGCAGAAGAGCTCACGGGCCGACAGCAGCCCGAAATGGACCCCGACCCATGATTGTGTGAATCAAATCACGGGCTTTTAATTGGCCAAAATTGTCTCGGTCCTTGTTTGGCCCAATCAGATATTGGCTGCGAGCAGGCCGGATGCAAACCAGGTCGTAGTTAGGCCCAACTATATGACGGGCTTTTAATAGGCCGAAATTAGTATAGGGCCGAAATGTTAAACCGGCCCTTAACAGGCCGAAACTAATATCAGGCCGATTTACTAAATGGGCCTTTTGCAAGTGGTCCCAAAAGCATAGCGTTTAGTTAACGGGCCAAATCTGATATGGGCCATAATTGAGGCCAAAGCCTCTTAAAGGGCCGGACCTGATCTGGGCCGTGATTTGGCCCAGAACGTGGGAGTCTTTTAATGGGCCGGATCTCATATGGGCCATTATTAGCCCCGGAACGTGGCAGGCCATTAATGGACCGGATCAAATATGGGCTGGCATTTGGCCCAAAACATGGCAGTCAGTTAATGGGTCGGCCTACTAGGGTCCTCAAAATCTTGTGGGCCTATAGCTGGGCTGGCCCATTATTGTCGGCGAAATCTCGTGGGCCTTTAGCTGGGCCGACCCATTATGATCTGCAAGAATTTTATGGGCCTTTACCTGGGCTGGCCCATTATGGCACACAAAAATCTTGTGGGCCTTTACCTGGGCCAGCCCATTATGGCCCGCGAAATCTTGTGGGCCTTTAGCTGGGCCAGCCCATTATGGTCCGCAAAATCTCGTTGGCCTTTAGCTGGGCCGACCCATTATGGTCCGCAAAATCTTGTGGGCCTTTAGTTGGGCCGCCCATTTAAAGTTGATGGGTCATGCCACGGGTCGACGTATCATAGGCGCCTTCTGTCCAATGAGTGGATGACATCTGTCCTAATGATGAGCCGACACGTGTTTCCTCCAGCCAATGCTGATTTTACACGTGGAAAATCCACATTGGTTGGGGCTTTTAACGGGTTATCGGATCCAAAAACCGACCCGATAGCTTAACGGCGTTCCGTTACGGTGGATGCCACGTGTCGGTCCCCTTCACGAAAGCCCTTCTGTGACGCGCGATTTATCGTCACGGAAGTGGACACTTCCGTGATGATAATTTTGGTAATGTCATGGAACACTTCTACGACAGCACAGGTATGATTATCTTGATTCTGTCATAAAATTGTCATGGATGTACATGCATGACAAAAAATGCGACCTACTATGACAAACACGTATCATCACGGAAGTGTATTTTTTTTTGTAGTGTAGGGTTTAAGCTTCTGTCACTCTAAAAACCCATCATCTACTTATTACTTCCCAATGCCTTCCTCTAGGCCCAAATAATGGTAAAGTGTCATGTAGTCGACGTTCACATAACACCGCTAGAGGATAGACAACATACATCTCATCGAAATATCAAATGAATACCAAATTCACATGACTACTAATAGCAAGACTTCACCCATGTCCTTGGGAACAAACATAACTACTCACAAAGCATATTCATGTTCATGATTAGAGGAGTATTAATATGCATTAAGGATCTCAACATATGATCTTCCACCAAGTAAACTAATTAGCATGAACTACAAGGAGTAATCAACACTACTAGCAACCCACATGTACCAATTTGTGGTTTTGATACAAGATTGGATACAAGAGATGAACTAGGGTTTTGAGAGGAGATGGTGCTGGTGAAGATGTTGATGGAGATTAACCCCCTCTCGATTAGAGGATGGTTGGTGATGACGATGGTGATGATTTCCCCCTCCCGGAGGGAAATTTCCCCGGTAGAACAGCTCCGCCGGAGCCCTAGATTGGTTCCGCCAAGGTTCCGCCTCGTGGTGGCGGAGTTTCATCCCGTAAGCTTGCCTATGATTTTTTCCAGGGTAAAAGCCTTCATATAGCAGAAGATGGGCACTGGAGGGCTACCAGGGGGCCCACGAGACAAGGGGGCGCGCCTAGTAGGGGGGCGCCCCCCACCCTCGTGGCCAGGGTATGGGCCCCCTCTGGTACTTTCTTTGCTCAATAATTCTTATTAATTCCAAAAATGACTTTCGTGGAGTTTCAGGACTTTTGGAGATGTGCCGAATATGTTTCCAATATTTGCTCCTTTTCCAGCCAGAATCCCAGCTCCCAGCATTCTCCCTCTTCATGATAAACCTTGCAAAATAAGAGAGAATAGCCGTAAGTATTGTGACATAACATGTAATAACAGCCCATAATGCAATAAATATCGATATAAAGCATGATGCAAAATGGACGTATCAGTTAGCATCATCATGCACTGGCGTCCACGCCTGCTTGCTATTGAACGGGTGTGTGCAAACCGCCGCCCCTGCAGCTCGATCCACCTTAACTCACTGGGACCGTGCCCGTGATTGACTCGCCGTCCGCGTGGCTTACCCGTCCACGCAGCTTACCACGCCTGTGATTGATTCACCCGTCCGCACCGGCTTAAAACGCTGTGGCCGGCTCATCTGTCTGCTCCCGCGGCCGACTCGGCCGTGATTGATTTCAGCTTCACCATGGTGATCATTAACTCCATGGTGGATAATTACTGGCCTGACGTATCAGGTGAAATCAGTCCAGTATATATTTATATTATATATTGTTTTCTTTAAAAGAGCAATAACTCTGGCTTGCAAGTTCTCCAATGCAGGACAAGTTATCTACTGCAAAAAGGGACTACTATATCACTGAGCTGTCAAATGACTCATACCGGTTTATGTCACGGTCAAATATGGAGAATCTAAAGCCAATTCCTCGAGTAGTCTTAAGACTCGGGGGCTACATGGACATGGCTCAGTAAATGTTGCCAGTTTAAAGGCCGTCAGAAAATTTCCGCCTCAAAATGAAGAATATCCGGTTTAAAATCCGGCTCAAGGGAAATCAGTCTCTCATTGAAGCTGTCAATATCCGGTTTAAAGTTCCGGCTCAAGAAGAATTTATCTTTTGCAAAGTTAGAATTCTCAGAAAGTTAAAATGTTGTCGAAGAGGACCTGCTGCCATGATGCGCAGTTCAAACATGGGTATCCTGCCTTATGGGCTTATCTTATTATGGTCACTTGGTGGCTTCCTGATCGTATTCGAATCATAGCTTTCATTACCCTCTTGATCGGCGCAATGCCAAACCTTAAGGTCACCAGGGGGCTTCCTGTTCAAACATAGGTGTATTCACCAAAGAGAACATAGCTTTCATTACCCTCTTGATCGGTGCAATGCCAAAACCTCATGGTCACTTGGGGGCTTCCAGTTCGAACATAGGTGTATTGACCAAAGAAATCATAGCTGTCGTTACCCTCTTGATCGGTGCAATGCCAAAACCTCATGGTCACTTGGGGGCTTCCTGTTCAAACGTAGGTGTATTGACCAAAGAGAACATAGTTGTCATTACCCTCTTGATCGGCGCAATGCCAACACCTTATGGTCACTTGGGGGCTTCCTCATCGTATTCGAATCATAGCAGTCATTACCCTCTTGATTGGCCCAAGGCCACAAACCACTTGGGGGCTTTTTGCTCATAGTCGAAGCTTAACGGTGAATTGACCTTTTTGCTCCTGCTCTTATTCGAAGCATAATTGTGAACTAACCCTTTTTGTCCGGCTGATACGCCATGATTACAAAGCACGTGGGGGCTTCCTGTTCAAACATAGGTGTATTCACCAAAGAGAACATAGAGTTACTACCCTCGTGAGCTGGCTTTGGACGATAACTCACCGGTATATATAATGATTTTATGTGCTTACAGAGCTGTGCTCTAAGCTTTGGGATATTACCCCTTGCTGCAGGTGGCGTGATAAGCTGGTGGTACGAATCAATTGAACAGGGCGTTCTGCTCTCACTCTTTGGGTTGTAACCCTTACTGCACAGGTATGATACTTAAGTTTTGTTATCTGAGGTTTGATTACCCGCACTGGCTTTTGACGTTAAGTCGCCAGGGCATATGTTGTAGAAACTCTGTGCAGGATTTACAGAACTATGACTTACATAAATGATTAAGTCCAATCATCAAAAATTGAAATTGGTGTTTCAAAAGGGTTATCAATTATTGCTGTTCACAAAGGCTATAAGCCGCCAGGTTACAAAAAATCCCGGATTACAATGGATGTTTGTTAAGTCGCTATCGGCCAAGAGCTATTCAGTACTTAAACTCCGGATTTACTTGTCAACCAATAAGGTATTCAGATATTTAATAGCCAAACTCGGCTGGATTGTCATGATAATATTGAGTGATTAGGGTTTTCATACCGGATTATGTTATTCAAGTCTTGAATAGCCAACATGGCTGGATTTTTATTATGGTTATCAATAACCAGTATTATGATTGAGGTTTTCAAAAGTTGCTTTAGTGCAATGAATATTATTGTATCAATGGATATGATTTATTCTACAATGGAAAGAATAACCCAGAGTCACTACAGGCTTACGACCCGGCACTTGGGGGCTACATTATTCAGATTGAGATTTCATCAAATATGCAAGTCCCATGTCACTACCAACATGCACCATGGCACTTGGGGGCTAATGCAAGATTACTTTTTATTGGCCTTATTGAAGACACAACCCATCACATTGTATTGAGCCGGCCCTTGGGGGCTACAAGTTGCTCCTGTCAAAAATTCAAGGTATTTAGTTGGTAGAGTACAAAGCTCTTAACCTTGTGGACGTGGGTTCGAGCCCCATGATGGGGGTTACATCATATGATGCTATTTTCAATGAAGTATACATAAAGTCCAAGCTCAGCATTATCTTACTGAGCCAACCCTTGGGGGCTACACGTTGCTGTTCAAGCCTACATGATCATATCTACAAAGTCTCTGCTCATTATTGTATAATGACCCGGCCCTTGGGGGCTACACTGGTTGAAGTTTTTATGAGAATAAGGCAATTACAAGTCCCAGGTTGTTGCAAGTATGACAACCCGACATTTGTGGGCTGCATATGTTGAACATTTAGTTTTGACTAGTGATTGAGATGAACAACCTGGATTTCTTCAAGGTTACAACATTTTTTGAAGCAAGTCTTAAGCTGTTACTGTGTGATACGTCCATTTTGCATCATGCTTTTATATCGATATTTATTGCATTATGGGCTGTTATTACACGTTATGTCACAATACTTATGGCTATTCTCTCTTATTTTACAAGGTTTATCATGAAGAGGGAGAATGCTGACAGCTGGGATTCTGGCTGGAAAAGGAGAAAATATTGGAAACATATTCTGCACAGCTCCAAAAGTCCTGAAACTCCACGAAAGTCATTTTTGGAATTAATAACAATTATTGAGCAAAGAAAGTATCAGAGGGGGCCCACACCCTGGCCACGAGGGTGGGGGCGCCCCCCCCCCCTACTGGGCGCGCCCCCTGTCTTGTGGGCCCCCTGGTGGCCCTCCGGTGCCCATCTTCTGCTATATGAAGGCTTTTACCCTGGAAAAAATCATAAGCAAGCTTACTGGATGAAACTTCGCTGCCGCGAGGCAGATCCTTGGCGGAACCAATCTAGGGCTCTGGCGGAGCTGTTCTGCTGGGGAAACTTCCCTCCAAGAGGGGGAAATCACCACCATCGTCATCATCGACGATGCTCTCACCGGGAGGGGGGGTCAATCTCCATCAACATCTTCACCAGCACCATCTCCTCTCAAAACCCTAGTTCATCTCTTGTATCCAATCTTGTATCAAAACCACAAATTGGTACCTGTGGGTTGCTAGTAGTGTTGATTACTCTTTGTAGTTGATGCTAATTGGTTTACTTGGTGGAAGATCATATGTTCAGATCCTTAATGCATATTAATACTCCTCTGATCATGAACATGAATATGCTTTGTGAGTAGTTACGTTTGTTCCTGAGGACATGGGTGAAGACTTGCTATTAGTATTCATGTGAATTTGGTATTTGTCTGATATTTTGATGAGATGTATGTTGTTTCTCCTCTAGTGGTGTTATGTGAACGTCGACTACATGAAACTTCACCATCATTTGGGCCTAGAGGATGGCATTGGGAAGTAATAAGTAGATGATGGGTTGTTAGAGTGACAGAAGCTTAAACCCTAGTTTATGCGTTGCTTTCTAAGGGGCTAATTTGGATCCATTAGTTTCATGCTATGGTTAGGTTTACCTTAATACTTATTTTGTTGTTGTGAATGCTTGCAATAGGGGTTAATCATAAGTGGGATGCTTGTCCAAGATAGGGTAGTACCCAAGCACTGGTCCACCCACATATCAAGTTATCAAAGTACCGAACGCGAATCATATGAGCGTGATGAAAACTAGCTTGAAGATAATTCCCATGTGTTCTCGGGAGCGCTTTTCTCATTATAAGAAATTGTCCAGGCTTGTCCTCTCCCAGAAGAAGGAAATGACAAGGACTTAAGGACGATCAGGTGCCGGCTTACAAGAATTTTTAACCCGGAGCACAACCTGACATATTTGTTCATGTGTTTATTTTGTAGGATCAGTTTAACATGGATAAATCTAAATTAAACTTGGGGCTAAGGTCAAGGATATACCCCGCGGTATGACTCGGCCGTAAGTATGACCCGACCGGACTTGGCGACTCACTCGTGACCCGCCCTGACTTGGCGACTCACTAAATGACCCGCCCGGATCTGTCCACTCACTAAT
This sequence comes from Triticum aestivum, assembly GCF_018294505.1. Classification (NCBI taxonomy): domain Eukaryota; kingdom Viridiplantae; phylum Streptophyta; class Magnoliopsida; order Poales; family Poaceae; genus Triticum; species Triticum aestivum. The sequence goes on along the minus strand of NC_057801.1, from coordinate 55,875,806 downwards.
AACCCGGCCGAGCCAGGTGACTCATTGGTGACCCGGCAGGCTGGTTAGAGGAGCGACAAGACCCGGAGGCCTAGAAGACTCAAGGCGCAGAAGGTCGGCTCATATTATGGTGGGCCGGCTTAAGAGGAAAGCATAAGGAATATTCCCTTATAAAGGAAGCAAGCCTAGGACTCCACTTGTAAAAGAGTAATCCTAATCCTACTAGGAGTAGTCATGTAAGCCGTCCATTCAACTTATATAAGGAGGGGTAAGGCACCCAAAGAGGGACACATTTTACAAGTCGAGATAGATAGACACTACTAGGGAAAAGCCTATACACAGAATCTTACCAGCAGCGCTCCCAAAAATACCACGCTACCGCTATTTAGCAGCAGCGCGTGTTAGCGAAACGCGCTGCTGACAGGAAAATAGCAGTAGCGCGTCCACCACAAACCGCGCTACTGATATAATTGCCATGACCTCGCCCCCCCCCCCCCCCCGCTAGTTATAGCAGTAGCGCACTATATTGAACAATGCTACTGCTATAGAAGTTAGCAGCAGCGCGCTTATAGGAAAACCGCTACTACTAAGATCAGCCCACAAGTTTAGTCCCACCTCGCTCCATGAACAGGGTGTTTACCACCTTAAATATGTTATTTCTGAAACTACCACAATCAGTTGGTCTTCACTGAACTCTATGTGTAAAATTTGTGGCCGAAATATGAGTTCTCTCTGGTTCCTACCGGAGAGGACTCATATCGACAATCCAAATTGTACACAAAAAGATCATTGATGGCCAATGTATTTTTGCATTGATGTATTTTTTGTATAGTTACACTTAGCAGTAGCGGTTTATGTGCAAAGCGCTACTGCTATTCTGATTAGCTGTAGCGCGTTTTGGCAAACGCGCTACAACTATCCCTACCTTATCCCCATGTGCACTACCGGCCCTCACTCACACTCTCACTCTCACCGCCCCGTGCCGATAACCGTCGTCGTGCGTCGCCGCCGCCGCCACCTACGTCCGTCCGCCGCCGAGGTACTCCCCTCCTTCCGTCCCTCCTCCCTCCTCCTCGCACATCCTCCCTCCGCCTGCGGCCGCCCCTCCCTCCTCCGTCGCCGCCCTCCTCCCTCCGCCTGCGGCCGCCCCTTCTCCCTCCTCCGCCGGCTGCCCTCCTCCCACCGCCCTCGACCTCACCGCCCGTAGCTACCTCTCCGTCGCCCCCACCCCCTGCCACTAGTTAGTACTAGATTTAGTAGTTGTAGATGTTAATTTAGGGTTCATAGCTAGTACTAGATGTTGCTTAGTTAGTACTAGATTTTTAGTAGTAGTAGATGTCAATTACTAGTAGTGATGGTACTAGTTAACTAGGGCAGTATGATTAATAGTAGTTGTAGTTGAACTACTTTAGTTGTAGTTGAACTAGTTTAGTAAGTAAATTAATAAACTAGTTGAACTAGTTGAATTAATAGAACTAATGTATTTTTAGTAAGATAATTAATATAACTAGCTGAACTACTTTATATTTAGAAAGAACTACTTTTTTCTATTTATGGTAAGTTTATATTTAGTAAGAACTAGTTGAATTAATAAAACTAGTTGAACATGTCATATTTATTGTTATTTTTTAGTTTAAGCAATTATTCGGGGTGTATTAGTGATAACTTATATGGTTTCAGGTGACCACCGTCGTCCCCGTCACCGACCCCCTCCGACATCCCCACCGTCGTCCCCGTCACCGACCCCCTCCGACATCCCCGCCGTCGTCCCAGTCACCGACCCCCTCCGACATCGAGGTGAGACCAGCCAAATATCCTTGTATATCTTGTGTGGTTGCTCAAATAGGATATGTGGTTGCCCAAGTGGCCGTTCATGTTCAGTTTACATCTCCGAGTGGCCTATGTTTTGCCGGAGTGTTGATTAATTTCTGTTCCGGCAAATTTCAGGCGCTCGATATGTCCTTTTTTAGTAAAGGTCATGCCGGATTTTTTCGTGAATTCTGGCATGACTTGTGCTAGAATATGTACAAGTTTAATCTTTGAATTATGAACGTAGGAAATGTCGTACTCGGACGACGATAGTCTCCCGGGGGAGTGTAGCTGGTGCCACAACGATCGAGGTATGTGCGACAGGTTCGTTCAGCTGGACAAAGATCGGTGCTTCAGCATTAAGCTCGAGGAGACCTTCGATTGTGAAATGGTACGCAACAACGACAAGTGTTTTTTTCGTAATTAAGCATGACTTCAACTATTTCAACGTCTAATTTTCATATTTTACAATTCGACTAGCTTATCCCATGCCATGCAAGACGCTATGTCTTGGAGAGGATGGGTTTTGAAGACCATGAAAATTTCGAAACAAAGAAAATACACCTAAGGACCCATCATGATATGGATTTTGAAGTAAATCTGTGCAATGCTCAGAGCGTAACCCATTTTGGTTGCCAAAATTGGGAAGCACTTTGCAAAATGTATGGTTTTTATGAGGGTATGATTGTCACCATGGATCTTGGTGATCCTTACATCCAGCAAGACAATATGGACATTTGGGTCCTTGTTGATACGCTTCCTATTGTACCGCTATGTGAGTTTCTCAAACATTGTTATTAAATAATTTATATTGTTTATTTCAAAATAGTTGATAGCTTATTTCCGTTGACAGCTTATTTTGATTCTTCAAAGACTGTGTGGAAGATGGTAGATAAAACCCACTACACCGATGGCACTGAATTAACGTATAAGGAGAAAAATTATCTGATCACATTTTGTACTCTTCTTGAGAATTACAATAACTATTATCGAACTCCTCCAAATTATGGTGAATATGTGCCACTAGTGCATGTGTTAAACCATGGTAACTTCTCTGGAGATACCCTGGTAAGATTTTTTACTATTACGACACCCGTGTATCTTTTGCATACTTCTAAAACTAGTACATCATTGCTAACTACGAAGTTATTATTATGTTTTTCAACAGAAACTCCCGATGGATTGTGTGCCTCATCTGATGTCTCTGCATGGTCGCCTCTCAGTTCTGAACATACTGCCAGGTAAATCTACGGAGCTCACCTGTGCATATCGGATTTCTAAAACCCGTGAACACATGTTCATCAAAGAATGGAAGAAATGTATGGACATTCGCAAGGAGGTTCTTGGAAGTAACATTCAGCGAAAGGCAAGAATTGGAGACAGGTAATCTCCATTCTCCATAATGGAGAGTCAGGGGCTATCTTGTTTTTTGCTATTTTACCTTAGAAAATGTAGTAGGTCTTAATCGAATGTAATAGGTCCTATGAGGTACAATATGTTTATTATGTGGTAATGTGTTAGAGTTGATAATGAGGAGTACTTGTGATTACGACTAGTGACCAATTTGCTATGTGATGTCATTGATGAAAACGATGATCTTGAGGAGGTGTTATATACAATGATGTATTATGATGATAAGTTCTTAATGATATGATGATGATGATGATATTATTATATCATTGGGTGAAAGAACCGCGGATTAGTTTCAAGTGGATGGACATCCACTTGAAACTAGTCCACGGTTCTTTCACCCCGTGATGTAATAACTCATTATGATGTAAAAACAATCTCTAAATTCCTGTTGTATGAAAACTTGTGTAAAGGTGTATGAATACAACATGAAATAAAAAAGAAATAAAATACTAAATAATAGTAGTAGCGCGGGAAAGGAGAAGCGCTACTACTAATTACAAGTAGCGCTGTTCTGAAGAAGCGCTACTACTAAGTCAATTTAGCAGTAGCGTGGATCCAGGCGCGCAATTGCTAAGCATTAGCTGTAGCGCCTTATCAGTAGAGCTCCTGCCCGTGCTACTGATAGGCCTAAAACCCGCACTGCTGCTAGGCTTTTCCCTAGTAGTGAGACAAGTCAAGAGCTCTCGAAATAGAGCACCCTTGTAATCGTGATAATCATCATTAATATCAATGAAGCAAGATGTAGGCTTTTACCTCCACCGTGAGGGGTAGAACCTGGGTAAAACCTTGCGTCTCTTGTCCCACTCAACCCCTCTCAAGCTACCACATAGATGCGTTGGCCTCATGACTAAGTCCTGACACTAAGGACATCTGCCGTGACAAATCCATGACAGGAACCTTACGTTCTTTTTAAGTAGTAGAGATAGAGATAAGTAGTAGAGATTATGAAAGTAATGGAAGGATGGGGCTTGCCTGCTCTGCCTCTATGCTCCCATCCATGCTCCACTTCCACTGCTTTGGCATCGGATGATGCCAGCAATTTTCCTCACCCCACCGTCCCTTTCATTGCATTTTTTTTAAAAATACTCTGATTTAATACTATTCATTCCTTTCGTAATACGTGCACATCAATCTAATACACATCTTCTCTTCATTGTTATGTGTTGGCAGAACTAAGACGTGATCATCCGAACAAGTGGCCTGCTGCGTAATGCCCCTTTCATTATAAAAATGTTTGGCAAACCCATGCGGACTATGACAAAAAATTTGTGGATCTTTGGCAATCTGGGGCTGGCCAAGGAGGACTGAAAGGAGTAGTGGAAGCACTGAACTCGGTACAGTCCCATCTCGGCTCATGGGGTGAGTGTGAGTTTGGTGATATGGCAAAAAAGGTGCGAAAACTACAGAAATCCTTGGAAAGGCTGAGAGCCGCATCTGTTGGTAGAGGCCCAACAAAAGAAGAACTCTCTGTGGCTTCTCAGCTCCGAGAAGCACTGCGGCAAGAGGAAATCTGGATCAAACAAAGATCCAGAGTTCAAACAGTTCGAGCCAGTGACAGGAATACATAGTTTCTCCATGCCCGAGCGTCGCAGCAGAAAAGGATAAATCTGATCACCACCTTACAAAGAGAAGATGGCCATATATGTTGAGAACATGAAGACTTGGTTGAGTAGATCCAAATATTTTACACGAATCTGTACACCTCTCAGGGTTACACAGACATGTCAGAGTTACTTTAGTTTTTCACACCAAGAGTATCGGCAACAATGAACGAAACGTTCGAGAAGGACTACACTGATGATGAGGTGCGGACAACTTTGTTTCAGATGGCCCCATCCAAGGCGCCAGGTGTTGATGGTTTCATTGCCGGTTCTTCCAAATGCATTGGACATCCTCGGTGATGATATAACAATGGCCATCCTATAATTTTTGAATGGTGGTGAACTGCCCAGGGGACTAAATGACACAACCATCACTTTTATCCCCAAGGTACGTAACCCCTAGAAAATTACCTAGTTCTGCCCTATAGCTCTCTGTCCAGTTCTATACAAAATCGCTACAAAAGCAAACACCAACTGCATGAGAAGCTTGATGGATGAGGTTATAGGCGATGAACATAGTGCCTTTGTCCCGGGACGTCTCATTACGGACAACATTCTGGTGGCATACAAAAGTAGCCATGCAATGAAGAAGGAAAAATGCAAGAATTCTGTATGTGCAGTTAAGTTGGACATGCTCAAAGCATTCGACGGGTTGGAGTGGCACTACCTGGAAGCCATGATGACCAAACTGGGCTTTTGTGACAAGTTCGTCAGACTGGTTATGAAATGTGTCTCATCAGTCTACTTCTCTATCAAGGTCAATGGAACACTCCTACCTTTTTTCAGCCAACAAAAGGATTGCGCCAAGGGTGTCCCATGTCCCCCTTCCTATTCCTAATTTGTGAAGAAGGTTTTATTTTGTTAATGAACAATTTTGGTGGCTCTCATATTGATCGTGGGATTCGCGTGAGTGTACGCTCGCCATGGGGTAACCACCTACTATCCGCGGACGAAAGCCTCATTTTTCTCGGTGCTAACCTTCAGAGCGCGTGAAGATTGAATGAGATCCTGCGGATTTATGCAGAGTGCTCTGGACAATCAGTGAACAAGGCCAAAAGCTCAATTTACTTCAGTCCGAATGCACATCAGCTAGTTCGTGAAGTAGTAATGCAAGAACTGCAAATTCTTTTTGAAGCTTTTCACGGAACGTTACTTGGGTCTACCAACAGCGGTAGCACGCATAACCAGTGGCTCCTTTGACCACATTGGATAGAGAAGCTGCGCTAATATGCAAGCTTGGTCAGAGCGCTACCTTGCATGCGCAGGAAGAGAGGTACTACTGAAGTCAGTAATTCAAGCCATCCCTACCTTCAGTATGTCTTGTTTCCTATGGACGAAAAAAGTTGGCAAACAACTTACATCATCAATGGAAAAATATTGGTGGAGCAGATCTATTGATAGGAGATCTTTGCACTCGCTATCATGGGAGAAATTGTCAGCACCAAATGTTCAGGGGGCATGGGTTTCAAAAAGCTCGAAAAATTTAACCTCGCTTCTTGGGAAGCATGGCTGATAGCTTAACTCACCCTAACTCCCTTTGCTATCGAGTTCTCAAAGGGAAATATTTCCTAGACTATGATTTTATGCAGGCCAATGCTCCACCCGCCTCATCAGCAACATGGAAAGATATCATTGCAGGGAGAACGACATTGCAAATTGGATTGATCAAACGTGTCAGCAACGGAGAATCAATCTCTATCTAGAACGACTCTTGGATCCCCACCACTACTACCCTTAAGCCCATGGGGTGACTAGGGAACGATCCGCTCGAGCAGGTCTCTGAGCTCATTGATGCTAATACAAGGACTTGGGATAATGAAACAGTAAGTCGGAACTTACTTCCACCTGATGCGGAGGCCATACTGAACATTCCTATTCGACACAATGGTGGAGAAGACTTGCTGGCGTAGGCCCTTGAAAAATCAGGAGAGTACACTGTAAAATCAGCCTACCGTGCACTTGTGACTTAGAACGAGCGTCGAGCTCTAGAGGAAGGGACGGCAGTGGGAACATCGACTTCGCAAAAATAGTTATGGACTACTCTATGGAAACTCAAGGTGACCCCAAGAGTTCGCATGTTCATGTGGAGAGTTGTCAGGGGGATACTTCCTGATTCAACATGAAATACCGCCATATTCGCACCAACTCTCTTTGTGATTTGTGCAAGGCAATGGACGAAAACCTAATGCATGCACTTGTTCATTGCACACATGCACAAGCTTTCTCGTCTGCAACTAAGAAAGTCCTCGGTCTGAAACTTCCTCAGCTACACCATGACACATGGGCGCGAGACTTAGTGGTTGACACTAGGTTCTCAGATTTGGATAGATGCAAGATCATTACAATCATGCACTCAATCTAGACCTTGCGGAACCGCTGGACACACGACGAGGAAGGCTATGACCCTACCTAGGCAATCAAAAGGGCCCATGATGACCTGGCTATACTTGATCTTCCTCCGATCCAACGACGCAACACGGGGGTTTAGAACTGGAGCCCACAACAGCCCGGATGGATCAAAATCAACACGGATGGCGCTCTCGACACACAACTCCGGGTGGGAGGTGCGGGAGGAGTTGCTCGCTCACACCTCTCCTTCATTGGTGCATGGAGCAAGCCAATCCCTGGTGTAATAGACCCCTTCATTGCCGAAACCCTAGCGCTGTGAGAGGGAGTGACATTTGCCCAGCTGAGGGGTTTCTCGCACATGGTAATGGAGGTGGACTGCTTGGAGGTAGCGGACCTCTGGAACTCGCATCACAATCTTAGATCGATTGTGAAGCCTATCTTCGATGAAATCAAGGAAAGAGCTGCAAACTTCATTTCCATCTTGATCCAGCATGTCGCAAGAGAAGCCAATTGTTCGACTGACCTTTGCGTGAAACATGCAACTACCCTTTTAGTATCAGATGTCTGGCTCGACTCTTGTCCATCCTTCTTAGTTAGCAGCTTCTTAGTTGAATGTAATCGGATCTCGATCAAGCAATAAAGCTCCTTAATTTCGCGTCAAAAAAATAAATTGCACATCCCGTGGCGAGCGCAGCCCCGGCACAGAACCACATCTCGTGTCCTTCGCAGCGAGCTCGCCGTACGCCCGACGCCGGCTTGCCCACTTCAGAGGTCACCCGTGTGCAGCTAGTGGTCAGCGACATCTATATGAGGAGGCGCAGGACGAGGTCAGGCAGACCATTCCCATGGGCTAGCTGGGCATCCCTGGACGGCGAGTTTTCCACCATGATCGCATGCATGGACGCCGGCAATGACGGGTGCGTAGACGTGAAGGAGTTGGGAGAGTTCACCTGTCTCGTTATTCAGGCACCACGACGAGCCATCACCCTCCATCTCCGGCCCTCCGCCGTCGAGCTCTCCTCTCGTCGGCGAATCGTAGCGGGCAACACTAATGTTGTTCGTGCGCGCATGGAGCTCCTCATATGGCGAGGTAAGGCAAACCTAGGCGCTGCCATGGTGGCTTCATCGGAGTCGCAGTCCTATTGGAATGCCGTCGAGCGGTGGTTCTGCACGTGACGTGTTCATCAGGTGCCGTTCTAGGATGCGGGATAGTCGGATTCACCTCGGGCATCAACGTAAGGACTGACGGTGCCGCCGTTATGTCATACACACCACTGTGGATGCCGTGGTCATCAACGCATACAATATGGGTTAGCTCGATGGACCTCCGACATCGACGCCATGACCACCAGCGCCGGCTGTTGTGCCAGCCACACCGGTGTGTACGCCGAGAACTTGAAAAAGTATGCAGTCTTCAGTGGAGTGAGATTACCTCCGGCATCAATTTGCAGACTTCCTGTACCCCCTGTTACGCCGTCCACGCCGCAAGGTCGGTGTAGTATGCAGTCCTCGGTGCACAACTCACCTCTGCTGGGAAAAAGCAAATACGGTTGTTAACTGTTATACCGGGTAGCAGACGGAGATACTGGATATTTAGCGCTTTATTTTGGTCAAAGAAGAGACATGGGGGATGAGACTTGGTGAACGGTCGGATGGGAAATGGGTAAACGGGAGCATGGATGGGAGCACGAAGGCGGAGCAGGCAAGTCCCGTCTGTAATGGAAGGGGGAAGCCCGGACCTAAAAAAGCAAGGTTGATCACGATTGAGGAATTGCTTGCATGACATGCACTACCGGAACTGGGGCGATGCCGATGACCAAATATATTCCGACAGCCACCGTCGGCCTACTCCTGGGTATGCCGACAGTCGAATCAAGGCCGTCGGTGTAGCTGGACCGTCGGGCTATCCCGAGCTATGCCGACGGCCATAGTCGGCACAGATCAGCCGTCGGCTTAGCCCCAGCCTATGCCTACAACAGTCGTCGGCATACACAAGCCGGCGGCATAGATGCGGGCCCGGCGGCCCCGCTCGTGACGTGCGGCTACCGGTGTCCGATCTATGCCGACGTCCTAGACGGGTGGCCATCGGCACAGAGACGCGTGCCACGTTATCGATCTGAGGCGCACCGACCACCATCTATGCCGACGGCTACCGCTGGCGTAGATGCCACGTCATCGATCCGGGACGCGCCGTCCATCTGCCCCTGGCCTAGGCTACTTTTACGTATTATTATTTAATTAACTTACATGGAGCATGTGTTAGTATAAGCAAAAATACCTTACTTTTTGAATCTATACCGAGGGGTGTGACCCCCCCCCCCCCCCCCCGCGCGCTCGCGGATGGCGTCGCCGTCGGTGGCCGACACCGGGAGGGGGGAAACAGTCGCATCAGATCTGTACGGAGGGGACGTTGCTCCCAAGTTTTTATATGGGATAACCTACCACAACCGTGTTGTGTGGTGGCATGTCTGAAGAGGTGGCACGCGTCTCAAGGGTGTGCCCCGGCACAGACGGAACAGTCGCCGGCACCTGGAGGGGGAAAGCAGACATGTCGGGTCTATACGGAGGGGATGTTGCTGTGGGTTTGGCCCGGATGTTGCTCCCAGGTGTCCCTGTGGGCTGACCTAACACAACCGGGTGGAGAGGTCCACTGGTCAAAGCCATTCGTGGGAAGTCAAAGGGCTAGATCTCATGGTCAGCCGCTCCAGGGTTAGTCGGCAAGGGGACCCTGGGCGGTAGCAATGCCAACGGAGCATCACACCGGCCCCTCATACATGCGGGATGGTGTTCTCGCATGTCTGAAGAGGTGGCACGTGTCTCCGAGGTGTGGACCTCCTCACAGACGGCGCCGCCACCGACACCTGGAGGGGGGAAACGGACGCGCCGGGTCTACACGTAGGGGATGTAGCTGTGGGTTTGGCCCGGATGTTGCTCCCAGGTGTCCCTCTGGGCTGACCTAACACAACCAGGTGGAGAGGTCCACTGGTCAAAGCCTGTTCGTGGAAAGTTTCAAAGCAATTGTCTGTTTTCGTAACGAAACTCTAATGGATACCGGAGCTTGCTTCGTATGGATTAGCCAAGTATTTAAACTGGTCAAATTACTCTTCCTTTGGCGATGTGCTACTAATTTTCAGTCTTCAGATGCTATCTATGCTGCTGCAAAAAAGTGCTATCTATGCCGACGGCATAGCCGACGGCATAGGTTGCCACGTGGCATCTTCACCTATGCTGACGGCTATGCCGGCGGCATAGATCTCCTTATCCACCCGGGTCGAGCCACGACCACTCATTCTCCTCACGTGCATCTCCACACCTGCCTCCACGTGCGCCGCTCCTCGCCGCCCGCCGCCGCTGCTTTACTGGTGCCCCTCCCCTTCGCTCACTCCTCCCTGCCTTCACCCGACCCTCTCCGCCCCTCCTCGCATCGCCGTCGTCGCCACCTCGACTCCACGCCTCCACGGCCACCATTCGCCCCACCCGCGCTCGCCGCCGCCGCCCACTCCACCTCGTCCCCTGCCATCGCCGCCGCCCCACCCCACCACCACCCCAACCCCCCCTCCCCATCCGCCCTGCACCGGCCCCGGCCTCGACCCCGTCCAAGTCGCTCCAACCCTGCCCCTTCCTCTCCTGCTCGGGCCTCCGCTGACCTTCGTCGTACCGGCCGGCCTGGGCTCGGTGACCCCTCCGCCAACGCCCTGCAGCCGCCCCGACACCGCCCCCTCCCACAGCCGCCCCAACCCCGCCCCTCCCGCAGCCGCCCCGACCCCGGTGAGCCTTCTCTTTTTTTTCATTTGTTAGATGTGAATGCCAATGTTAGATGCATGAATGGATATTAGATGCATATGCTAGATAGATGGATATTTTTTGTGTAGTTTTATTAGGTTTTTGGATACATAGTAGATAGTTTTTATTTAGTTTGTCAATGGATGTTAGTCAAGTTAAGAAATGTTTTAGTTTCTAAAATATAGATGAATAGATGTTGGTTAAGTTTGTGATAGAGGGATGGATATTGGTCAAGTTATTATTAGGTCAAGTTAATGTTAGGTCATGTTGATTCATAGGAAGCAATTCGAGACACTTAGTTTCTAAAATAGATAACGACGTTTTTTTACAATTTGACACATTGTTTCATGTAGATGCATAATGTTGTGCCAGTGTTTAATGTGAGGTGATGACCTAATTTTTTTCACTCGGTGGAATTAACAGGATTTGTGGTGTTCCATCTTCGTGGAGTGATCGTCGACGTTGGAGGTGTTGGTCCACGATCATCCCTCTCCTTTGATCGACTACATCGTCTACATCAGAGGGTGAGCAAAAATTTCATGACCTCGTCTGCTTTTTTCCATGTCAGTAGATTGAATTTTAACATCAAGTCGCGTAACCTAGGTGTCTCCTATCCGAAAGGGTTGCATCGATAAATATGCACTCAATTGCATATTTCTCACCACAACTCTTTCGGATTGTCTAGCGTTTTCCACGGACAGCCCGAGGATGTGTAGATTGGGCACGTTGTCCATGCTCAATCCCATTCCGAGACAGGATTTTGGCGGCGCCTCCTTGTTGTTCTTCGGATGCACATTCTCACGGCATTTTGCTGAGACGTGTATTTGGAGAACAACGGGGAGGTGCTGTCGAAATTTTGTCTCAGAATGGGGTAGAGCATGGACAACTTACTCAATCTACAGATTCTCGGGCGGGATTAGGACCCATCTTTACCTATTAGAGATGTAGGTGGATTAAATGTCGTTTCTCGTCAACCCTGTAAAAGCAAAATATTGATGTGAGTAATTTAAATGAATCCTTAATTTTTTTTGTGTGGCTTCCAAAGCAGAGATGGCAGATAATCAGTGGATGTATAGTGGGTTTTTCCGTCGGAATCAAATAACAATGGAGTGGGTCGAGAAAACTGATGTGTTTTTCAAAGAGATATTCCATAGTCCAATGAGGATTGTGCCAGAATGCCCGTGTGTCAAATGTAAGAGATATATGCGCAGAGTAAAGAGTGAGATGACTAAGCACCTTCGCACGCATGGATTTATGCCCAACTTTAATATGCCGATAAACTTTGCCCAGCGGGACCTTGGTAGAGAGGAGGCGATACTACAACGTGTCGCTGGTTATGAGGACAATGGGGTTAGAGACATGCTAGATGATTTTTTTTTGCTACACAGCCGACACCTCCGTCACATTCAGCGAATGAACCGGAGGAGCTGGAGGACCGCAAAGGCCTTCCTGGATATCTTGGCCTCGTCAAAGAAACCTCTTTATGAGGGTGCCAAGCTCTCTGTGATGGATGCCATCTCGCAACTGATGGCAGTCAAGGTCGAGTATGGCTGTAGCCGAGGTTGCTTCGAAGCATTTCTGGGAGTATGGGCTAACAGCCTGCCTGAGGGCCATGAACTGCCGAAAACCATGTATGCTATGAAGAAAATCATGAAGGTGCTCTCCATGGATTATAAGAAAATACATGTTTGTCCAAAGAATTGCCTTTTGTTTAGGCATGAGTATGCGAATGACAACTACTGTAGGAAGTGTGGTTCCTCTCGGTATATTAACGTGGTCGATGAGCAGGGTCAGAAGCAGCAGCTTAAAATCCCTGTGAAGGTTCTTCAGTATCTTGATTTTATAAAAAGACTGCAGCGACTTTTCATCAACGAGGAGTCTGCCAAAATGATGAAGTGGCACAATGAAGGGAAAAGGTACAATCAAAATAAAATTGTACATCCATCAGAAGGTGAAGCATGGAAGTCATTCGATATAGAATACCCGGAGGAAGCAGGCGAAGCTGGAAATGTCAGAATTGCTATATCAGGTGATGGGTTCAATCCGTATGGTATGTCGTCTAATCCATACAGCTGCTGGCCCATGTTTGTTATTCCGCTCAATCTCCCTCCCGGCGCCATAATGCAACAGAAGACCATGTTCCTGTCGCTTATAATTCCGGGGCCTGAATATCCGGGGAAGAATTTGAGTGTGTTTATGGAGCCGTTGGTGGATGATTTGCACCATTCTTGGTACTTTCCGAGGTTGACATACGACTGGCATCTGCAGAAAAATGTCTTCATGAAAGTTTGGCTACAGTATTGCATGCATGACTTTCTTATGCGCCTATGCCGACGGCTTTCCTATGCCGACGGTCTGACACATTTACGCTGACCTGATCTATACCGACGGGAATATGCCGTCGGCATAAACCTAAGCCGACGGCAAATGGCCTAGGCAAACGACCTATGGCCATCGGCATAGAGGGCGAGTCCGGTAGTGATGGAAAATTAAACTGTAACAAGAATATATGCAAATTACTTTGTGCAATCATTACTGCAAATTACCTAAATCAAGTCAATTCGAGAAGAGAAAGAGAAATGGGCCCTAGCTTATTATGCCAAAATAAAATTGATGAGGAGTTTTCCTTGCTCGTTCCTCTTCTTTTTTTTTAACACAGACGCAAGCACAACTACGAAATAAATGCGAGCACCAGGACTTAAACCCTGATGGGCTGGGGATACCACACTCCCTCTAACCATCCAACCACATGTTGGTTCGCGCTCGTTCCTCTTCTTCATGGTAGAAACGAGGGCATCACATGCGTGATACATACAAAACCCTAAATCGGAATGATGAAATGATGGAGAACCAGATCTTGGAGAATCAAGTGTGAAATAGAAATAAATCAAAGTAAGTGATCTTTCGAAGTTATTGTATGGAAACCAATCGGAATAAACATATTTGATACCACAGGTTTATACTTGGCATATAGCCGTCCTTAATTGTGGAATCGTAATAAAATCAAAGCGTTACTTACGGATGGTAAATATGGCGTAATCAACGCTCGCGCCATAAAAACGCCTACAGATAGCCGGCAAAGGACGATGCAGAATAGCATTACAACAAGCACAACACACACGTACGTACAGCAAAAGTATAGGAGAGGAAAAAATGGAGGCCAAGCTTATGAAGATCTTCGCCATGCTGATGCTCTTCTCCCTCTGCAACCGATGTACTCCTTCATTCATATTCACTGCCTTCATCCGTATAGGAAAAATAACCCAATGCTGATTTTGATCAACAACTGCTTCTTTTTTGTTTGAATAGGCAATGCGCAGTGCACTATATCGGACCTCCATGTTACACAGACCGCCACGGGGAAGAACGCCGGAGGGAACCCGCAGTACGCCGTGGAGGTGGTGAACAAGTGCATCTGCACACAGACGGACGTCAAGCTGCTTGCCCCCGGGTTCAAGTCCTCTGAGCCCGTGAACCCCCAGGTCTTCCGGCCGGACGCCGACGGCAAGCTCGGCACCCTCAACAACGGATCCCCGGTGTACTACGGATACCACATCAAGTTCAACTACGCGTCGGCTACCAAGTTCAGCCTCAAGCCCTTCTCCTCCGGCATCGTATGCTCGTGATTGGGAGGATTTGTTAGTTGGAATCGTTTGGGCCCGATTAATAAGTATGTGTCGGTAGACTGATCATAAATACGTCTGTAATTAATCCGGACATGTATGGAACGTTGTTTTATGGATCAAGGGTGGATGTATCTTGCTAATACTACTACCATTGGAAAATTTATGGGCTGCTTGAACACACAAAATGTACACGAGCTTCTGAACTTGGAGATCTCCTGAACTTGTATGCACTGGGCTCTTTTGACTCTCACGGCTTAGGTTTGGAGTAAAAATATATAATGATAGTGAAGAAGCTAGATCATTCATCCTGCAAAGAGATGATAGTTTGATAAAATAAGCCTTGCCCGCTTGCTGAAGGTCTTTCAGATTTAAAATTAGACAAGGCGACATGTCTCTCACGACAGAATGTTGAAGCTCTTTCAAGAAAATTAAACAAGGCATCCAATTGTTGACCGCTTTTGTAATGCACGAATACAGATTACAAATGCTATCTAAAAATCATACAGCTAAGACTTTTACAACACCAAAACAAGCATCACCTGGTACGAAAAAGCTATATAATCGCACTTCTGCTTCGGTACAACCCCTGACACATCAACAGCCAGATTAAAAGATACCCCTTCGTGGGGAAGGGCAGGATGGGAAATCCACTTAGCTCGCCGAAGCGCGGCGTACGGCGGCACGCGGACGTACGGCGCTATACGCCCGTACATGGGTGAGGGGGGCGGTGCACGCTACGCCAGGGGCGGCCCACGCGTGCTTAGGCTAACCACCACCGTCCGCCCGCATTAATCCGGCGCGGATTACGGTGGCCATTTACGCCGCACAACGCCCAGTCCAATCGCCGCAGTTAAGCGTCCAATCACCGGCGTCGGTCCGCGCGCAGCGTCGATTCCCATGCGGGCCGCCTGCGCTCGCCGCCCGCTCGCCTGCCGCACGCCACCGCTTTGACCGCCTGCGCACGCCGCCCCCTCGCCCGCCGACATTAATCGCCGGCACCAACCCCCGCCCCTCCTCCACCCCTATAAAAAGCTGCCCCTCCCGCCGTCGGTCACCACCCCGCTCTTGCCTCCCAACTCGCCGACATCCACCTCCGCAACTCGCGCCCCTCTCTCTGCCGCCGGTGATGGCCCGCCCCAACTTGACAATGGAGGAGGCGGAGGAGCTCACCCACTTCGCCATCCCCGCCGCGCCGGACGTCCGCCTGCCGTCGAGGTGGAGCCTCAGTGTCGACGGCGTGCCGGTCGCGCCGGTGCCCGACTTTGGCATGCCCCTCTTCGCCCGCGCCGTCGGCCTGTACCACGGCGGCTCTCGCCGAAGGAGAGGGCGGACCCGCAGTACGCCCCAACCACCCCGGGTGGGCGGCCCAGCTCACCGACGACCACGACAGCCGCCTCCACGCCTACGTCGGTCCCCGCCCGCCCGTCAAGCACAACCGCGCGGCGCGGCACCACCTCTGGGACAGGCGCTCCTTCGAGGAGGTCGTCGCCCCGTACCGCGCCTAGACGGCCGCCGGCGTCTTGCCCGCCCCGACGAGCTAGTGCTACACCCTCTTCCGTCGCAGCGAGGCCCGCTCCGCCTGCATCAACCTCGGCTAGCGCATGCCCCCGCGCGCGCCCCTCGCCGGCACAGGTGGCGACCGCGGCTCTGTCCGCCTCGGCGGAGGCGATCGACGATCGGTGGCGAGGAACGGCGCTGGGTCCAGCTGCGCCCCTCCGCCGGAGCCGGAGGAGCCAGAGCCAGCATTGCTGGCGGAGAACAGGTGGTTGGCGGCGGAGGCCGGCGACCCGGAAGACATGTCGGGCTACTTGACGGCGATTCGCGAGTCGGAGAACGTCCCGATGCCTCCGCCCCTCGTCCAGGAGTACATGCAGCTCGCTTCGGTCGCCGTGCACCCGGAGGACCCACCGGACTTCCACGGCTACCATGCCGCGGTGGCGGACTCGATAGCTGCGCCGGCCTCGCCCGCGGTGCCTGTAGTGCCCCTGGACAACAACAGCAGCATCAATGACAGCGATGACGGCGACGAGCTCTACGACGAGGCGGAGTTTGGCGGCGTCGAGGACGAGTAGTTTAACTTAGTCTAGTTTTGAAATGATGCTAATTTATGTTTAGTTATTTCCGTACTATCGTTTAGTTTCGAGGCGGAGTAGTAGTATGTAAAATATATCTGAAAATATATCGTAATGTCTTTTACTTTCATAATGGATGGTTTTAAAATATTATTTAAATATCAAGTGTTTGAATTGATACCGTTAATTAAATTTATTTTATTGTAAAAAATAAAAAAACAGAAAAGAAATAAACAACAAATGCTAAAAAAACTATGAAAAGTAGGAAAGTAAATAAAAAACAAAACGAAGGGAAAAATAAATAATATTAGCAAAAAATAGTTTTAAATAATTATAGAAGTAAATAAAAAATATTATTAGTTTTTTTTAAAATCACAAAAGAAATAAACTTGAATTGTTAAAAACTATGAAAATTAGAAAAGTAAATAAAAAACGAAACAAAGGAAAATAATAATTAATATAGACAGAAAGTAAAAAGAAATGTTTTTTTTTCAAAAAAACAGACCGCCGGCCTGGTGCCGAGCGAGGCGTAGTAAGCCGATCCCGATCAAGCCGAAGGCGAAAGGGAAGGTGTTTCCGCCCCCACAAGGCCCACATGCCCAACCAGGCGGCGTAGTAGGCGAGGGAGGTATATTTTTAGGAGTACGGCGAGGTGGGGCATGGCGTGGTATTTAAGCCGCTGCGAGTGAACTTCGGTAGGCGAGGAGGGACTAGGATGGGCCATAGTTGGTGGGCCGCGTGGGCCGCCTGTGGGCGTGCGAACGGTCAAGGGCACAGTGTATTTAGTCCCACCTCGCCCTCAGAAAGACGCCCCGACCGCCTTAAATAGCCACGTTCAGCCACCCTATCGGATAAGATAGTAATAATGTGATTTGACTTACACTGTACGGGCAGCTCTGGGGCAGCTGTCCAGGCAGTGTAAAATAACACTGCCCAGACTGCTAAGGCAGTGCTACTATAGCAGTGTAAACTCAAATCACATCATTAGTAGTTATCTTATTTTTGTCAGTTTTCCATTGTATGCAAGTTTGTCTAACCTTATTCAAGTTACTTAATTTATATGTATATTATTTTTTAATATTTATCACACCTCATTCAAATCACATCACGTAGGACGTATATTATTTTGACCGTTACACACATGTCGCGTCACGTTCGGGTAGTGTGTTTCTTTTTAAGAGCATGGAAAATCGTAAAAAAAATCAGAGGTCCAAAATGGCCCTAAACCTTCCATGCTTGCTTGCCATGAGTGTACAAACGTCTCAAAAAAATTTGGGACCATTTGAAGGCTATTGAAAAAAAAAACCTCTGTCGGAACGGGGCCTTCCCTGCTACAAGAACGGCGTGAGGAGAGGAATATTATTTTTTGAACATGTTCAGAACGACCCCAAAGTTTGCGACAGGGTAGGCATGCACACTGTAGGACCCCCGGCAAAAGTTTAGTGTGTTTCGAGCACACACTTATGTCGCGTCACGTCCGTGGAGTGTGTTTCGTTTTCAGAGCGTGGAAAATCGTAGAAATTTCTCGGAGATCCGAAATAGCCCGAAACCTTCCATGCTTGCTTGCCATGAGGGTACAAACGTCTAAAAAATTTGGGGCCATTTGAAGGCTATCGAGAAAAAACCTCTGTCGGAACAGGGCCTTCCCTCCTATCAGAACGGCGTGAGGAGAGGAATGCCATTTTTTGACCATGTTCAGAATGACCCCAAAGTTTACGACAGGATAGGCATGCCCACTGTAGGACCCTTCGCAAAAGTTCAGTGTGTTTCGAGCACACACTCATGTTGCAATCATTTATATTAATCTTGCATGCGTGCTAGTGTGTCATACTGTGGGATGTGAAAAAAATATGATGTCGTTTCATGACTTTGCAAAAGAGAACACCTCGCGGGTGTCCCTACCCCCTAACCAATTCCTCGGGTTTGCACTGCAAGTACATGTAAACATGGACGTACCTCACCCAACTTTTGCATGCACGTGTGAGTCACCCCCACCAGCCCCCACGCCAAATATCAACGGAATCGGAGTACACGTCGGGAGACAGTTTTTCCGTATTTTCACGGAGAAAATCATAGTAAATGCACCGAGTGTCCAAACGCACCGAAATTTTGCATGCAATCTAGTGTGTCACACTGTAGCATTTGAAAAAAAATGGTGTCCTTTCATGACTTTGCGAAAGAGAACACATCGCGGGTGCCCCTTCCCCCCTAACCGTACCTCGGGTTTGCACTTCAAGTACATGTCCACATGGACGTACCTCACCCACCTTTTGCATGCTGGCGTGAGTCACCCGCACCGGCCCCCACGCCAAAAATCAACGGAATCGGAGTACGACCGCACGTTGCATCACGTCGGGAGACCGTTTTTCCGTATTTTCACGCAGAAAATCATAGTAAATGCACCTAGTGTCCAAATTTGCATGCGTGCTAGTGTTTCACACTGTAGGATTTGAAAAAATTATGGTGTCGTTTCATGACTTTGCGAAAGAGAACACCTCGCGGGTGTCCCTTCCCCCCTAACCAATTTCTCGGGTTTGCACTGCAAGTACATGTGCACATGGACGTACCTCACCCAACTTTTGCATGCTCGTGTGAGTCACCCCCATCGGCCCCCACGCCAAAAATCAACGGAATCGGAGTACGAACGCACGTTGCGTCACGTCGGAAGACCGTTTTTCCGTATTTTCAATGAGAACATCATAGTAAATGCACCGAGTGTCCAAATGCACCGAAATTTTGCATGCAATCTAGTGTGTCACACTATAGCATTTGAAAAAAATATGGTGTCGTTTCATGACTTCGCGAAAGAGAACACCTCGCGGGTGCCCCTTCCCCCCTAACCGATACCTCGGGTTTGCATTTGAAGTACATGTGCACATGGATGTACCTCACCCAACTTTTGCATGCTCGTGTGAGTCACCCCCACCGGCCCCCACGCCAAAAGTCAACAGAATCGGAGTACGAACGCACGTTGCGTCAAGCCGGGAGACCGTTTTTACGTAATTTCACGCAGAAAATCATAGTAAAAGCACCGAGTGTCCAAACGCACCGAAACTTTGCATGCGTGCTAGTGTGTCACACTGTAGCATGTGAAAAACTATGGTGTCATTTCATGACTTTACGAAAGAGAACACCCCGCGGGTGCCCCTTCCTCCCTAACCGATACCTCGGGTTTGCACTTCAAGTACATGTGCACATGGACGTACCTCACCCAACTTTTGCATGCATGTGTGAGTCACCCCCACCGACCCCCATGCCAAAAACCAACGAATCAAAGTACGAACGCATGTTGCATCACGTCGGGAGACCATTTTTCCGTATTTTCACGCAGAAAATCATAGTAAATGCACCGAGTGTCCAAACGCACCGAAATTTTGCAAGCGTGCTAGTGTGTCACACTGTAGCATCTGAAAAAATATGGTGTCATTTCATGACTTTACGAAAGAGAACACCCCGCGGGTCCCCCTTCCTCCCTAACTGATACCTCGGGTTTGCACTTCAAGTACATGTGCACATGGACGTACCTCACCCAACTTTTGCATGCGTGTGTGAGTCACCCCCACCGGCCCCCATGCCAAAAACCAACGGAATCAGAGTACGAACGCATGTTGCGTCACGTCGGGAGACCGTTTTTCCGTACTTTCATGGAGAAAATCATAGTAAGTGCACCGAGTGTCCAAACGCACCGAAATTTTGCATGCAATCTAGTGTGTCACACTATAGGATGTGAAAAAAATATGGTGTCGTTTCATGACTTTGCGAAACAGAACACCTCGCGGGTGTCCCTACCCCCCTAACCAATTCCTCGGGTTTGCACTGCAAGTACATGTAAACATGGACGTACCTCACCCAACTTTTGCATGCACGTGTGAGTCACCCCCACCGGCCCCCACGCCAAATATCAATGGAATCGGAGTACGAACGCACGTTGCGTCACGTCGGGAGACCGTTTTTCCGTATTTCCACAGAGAAAATCATAGTAAATGCACCGAGTATCGAAACGCCTCGAAATTTTGCATGAGTGCTAGTGTGTCACACTATGGCATGTGAAAAAAATATGGTGTCGTTTCGTGACTTTACGAAAGAGAACACCTCGCGGGTGCCCCTTCCCCCTAACCGATACCTCGGGTTTGCATTGCAAGTACATCTACACATGGACGTACCTCGCCCAACTTTTGCATGCGCATGTGAGTCACCCCCGCCGGCTCCCACGCCAAAAATCAACGGAATCGGAGTACGAACGCACGTTGCATCATGCCGGGAGACAGTTTTTCCGTATTTTCACGGACAAAATCATAGTAAATGCACCGAGTGTCCAAACGCACCGAAATTTTGCATGTAATCTAGTGTGTCACACTGTAGCATTTGAAAGAAAATGGTGTCGTTTCATGACTTTGCGAAAGAGAACACCTCGTGGGCGCCCCTTCCCCCTAACCGATACCTCAGGCTTGCACTTCAAGTACATGTCCACATGGACGTACCTCACCCACCTTTTGCATGCTCGCGTGAGTCACCCGCACAGGACCCCACGCCAAAAATCAACAGAATCGGAGTACGACCGCACGTTGCGTCATGTCGGGAGACCATTTTTCCGTATTTTCACGCAGAAAATCATAGTAAATGCACCTAGTGTCCAAACGCACCACAATTTTGCATGCGTGCTAGTGTATCACACTATAGGATTTGAAAATATTATGGCGTCCTTTCATAACTTTGCGAAAGAGAACACCTAGCGGGTGTCCCTTCCCACCTAACCAATTTCTCGGGTTTGCACTGCAAGTACATGTGCACATGGACGTACCTCACCCAACTTTTGCATGCTTGTGTGAGTCACCCCCATTGGCCCAGACGCCAAAAATCAACGGAATCAGAGTACGAACGCACGTTGCGTCACGTCGGAAGACCGTTTTTCCGTGTTCTCAATGAGCAAATCATAGTAAATGCACCGAGTGTCCAAACGCACCGAAATTTTGCATGCAATCTAGTGTGTCACACTGTAGCATGTGAAAAAAATAAGGTGTCATTTCATGACTTTGCGAAAGAGAACACTTCGCGGGTGCCCCTTCCCCCCTAACCGATACCTCGGGTTTGCATTTGAAGTACATGTGCACATGGATGTACCTCACCCAACTTTTCCATACTCGTGTGAATCACCCCCACCGGACCCCACGCCAAAAATCAACGGAATCGGAGTACGAACGCACGTTGCGTCACATCGGGAGCCAATTTTTCCGTATTTTCACGCAGAAAATCATAGTAAATGCACCGAGTGTCCAAACGCACCGAAATTTTGCAAGCGTGCTAGTGTGTCACACTGTAGCATCTGAAAAAATATGGTGTCATTTCATGACTTTACGAAAGAGAACACCCCGCGGGTCCCCCTTCCTCCCTAACTGATACCTCGGGTTTGCACTTCAAGTACATGTGCACATGGACGTACCTCACCCAACTTTTGCATGCGTGTGTGAGTCACCCCCACCGGCCCCCATGCCAAAAACCAACGGAATCAGAGTACGAACGCATGTTGCGTCACGTCGGGAGACCGTTTTTCCGTACTTTCATGGAGAAAATCATAGTAAGTGCACCGAGTGTCCAAACGCACCGAAATTTTGCATGCAATCTAGTGTGTCACACTATAGTATGTGAAAAAAATGGTGTCGTTTCATGACTTTGCGAAAGAGAACACCTCGCGGGTGCCCCTTCCCTCCTAACCGATACCTCGGGTTTGCATTTGAAGTACATGTGCACATGGACGTACCTCACCCAACTTTTGCATGCTCGTGTGAGTCACCCCCACCGGCCCCCACGCCAAAAGTCAACGGAATCGGAGTACGAACGCACGTTGCGTCACGCCGGGAGACCGTTTTTACCTAATTTCACGCAGAAAATCATAGTAAAAGCACCGAGTGTCCAAACGCACCGAAATTTTGCATGCGTGCTAGTGTGTCACACTGTAGGATGTGAAAAACTATGGTGTCATTTCATGACTTTACGAAAGAGAACACCCCGTGGGTGCCCCTTCCTCCCTAACCGATACCTCGGGTTTGCACTTCAAGTACATGTGCACATGGACGTACCTCACCCAACTTTTGCATGCATGTGTGAGTCACCCCCACCGGCCCCCATGCCAAAAACCAACGGAATCAGACTACGAACGCATGTTGCATCATGTCGGGAGACCGTTTTTCCGTATTTTCACGGAGAAAATCTTAGTAAATGCACCGAGTGTCCAAACGCACCGAAATTTTGCATGCAATCTAGTGTGTCACACTGTAGCATGTGAAAAAAATGGTGTCGTTTCATGACTTTGCGAAAGAGAACACCTCGCGGGTGCCCCTTCTCCCCTAACTGATACCTCGGGTTTGCATTTCAAGTACATGTGCACATGGACGTACCTCACCCAACTTTTGCATGCTCGTGTGAGTCACCCCCACCGCCCCCACGCCAAAAATCAACGGAATCAGAGTACGAACACACGTTGTGTCACGTCGGGAGACTGTTTTTCTGTATTTCCATGGAGAAAATCATATTAAATGCCCCGAGTGTCGAAACACACTAAAATTTTGCATGCGTGCTAGTGTGTCACACTATAGGATGTGAAAGAAATATGGTGTCGTTTCATGACTTTGCGAAAGAGAACACCTCGCGGGTGTCCCTACCCCCCTAACCAATTCCTCGGGTTTGCACTGCAAGTACATGTAAACATGGACATACCTCACCCAACTTTTGCATGCACGTGTGAGTCACCCCCACCGGCCCCCACGCCAAATATCAACGGAATCGGAGTACGAACGCACGTTGCGTCACGTCGGGAGACCATTTTTCCGTATTTCCACAGAGAAAATCATAGTATGCACCGAGTATCGAAACGCCTCGAAATTTTGCATGAGTGCTAGTGTGCCACACTGTAGCATGTGAAAAAAAATATGGTGTCGTTTCGTGACTTTACGAAAGAGAACACCTCGCGGGTGCCCCTTCCCCCTAACCGATACCTCGGGTTTGCATTGCAAGTACATCTACACATGGACGTACCTCACCCAACTTTTGCATGCGCATGTGAGTCACCCCCGCCGGCCCCCACGCCAAAAATCAACGGAATCGGAGTACGAACGCACATTGCATCATGCCGGGAGACAGTTTTTCCGTATTTTCACGGAGAAAATCATAGTAAATGCACCGAGTGTCCAAACGCACCAAAATTTTGCATGTAATATAGTGTGTCACACTGTAGCATTTGAAAAAAAAATGGTGTCGTTTCATGACTTTGCAAAAGAGAACACATCGTGGGTGCCCCTTCCCCCTAACCGATACCTCAGGTTTGCACTTCAAGTACATGTCCACATGGACGTACCTCACCCACCTTTTGCATGCTCGCGTGAGTCACCCGCACAGGACCCCACGCCAAAAATCAACGGAACCGGAGTACGACCGCACGTTGCATCATGTCGGGAGACCATTTTTCCGTATTTTCACGCAGAAAATCATAGTAAATACACCTAGTGTCCAAACGCACCACAATTTTGCATGCGTGCTAGTGTGTCACACTATAGGATTTGAAAATATTACGGCGTCCTTTCATAACTTTGCGAAAGAGAACACCTAGCTGGTGTCCCTTCCCACCTAACCAATTTCTCGGGTTTGCACTGCAAGTACATGTGCACATGGACGTACCTCACCCAACTTTTGCATGCTTGTGTGAGTCACCCCCATTGGCCCAGACGCCAAAAATCAACGGAATCGGAGTACGAACGCACGTTGCGTCACGTCGGAAGACCGTTTTTCCGTATTCTCAATGAGCAAATCATAGTAAATGCACCAAGTGTCCAAACGCACCGAAATTTTGCATGCAATCTAGTGTGACACACTGTAGCATGTGAAAAAAATAAGGTGTCATTTCATGACTTTGCGAAAGAGAACACCTCGCGGGTGCCCCTTCCCCCCTAACCGATACCTCGGGTTTGCATTTGAAGTACATGTGCACATGGACGTACCTCACCCAACTTTTCCATACTCGTGTGAATCACCCCCACCGGACCCCACGCCAAAAATCAACGGAATCGGAGTACGAACGCACGTTGCGTCACGTCGGGAGACCGTTTTTCCGTATTTTCATGGAGAAAATCATAGTAAGTGCACCGAGTGTCCAAACGCACCGAAATTTTGCATGCAATCTAGTGTGTCACACTATAGTATGTGAAAAAAATGGTGTCGTTTCATGACTTTGCGAAAGAGAACACCTCGCGGGTGCCCCTTCCCCCCTACCGATACCTCGGGTTTGCATTTCAAGTACATGTGCACATGGACGTACCTCACCCAACTTTTGCATGCGTGTGTGAGTCACCCCCACCGGCCCCCATGCCAAAAATCAACAGAATCGGAGTACGAAGGCACATTGCGTCATGTCGGGAGACCGCTTTTCTGAATTTCCACAGAGAAAATCATATTAAATGCCCCGAGTGTCGAAACACATTGAAATTTTGCATGCGTGCTAGTGTGTCACACTGTAGGATGTGAAAAAAATATGGTGTGAAAGTGCTAGTTATCGACTAGAGGGGGTGAATAGGCGATTTTTATCCAAGTCTTCAAAACGTGGAAGTTTCAATGACAAACAATAGAAATGACCTAATTGATATGCAGCGGAATATAAACTACAACAAGCAAACCATAGTCAAGTATGCAATAATGTGAAAGTACAAAGACTAATAGCAGCTTGGTAGTAAGGATCAGGATGGAAGATAGTATGAATCCAACCAACGATAGTAGTCAAGCAATGAAGTCAAACAGGTATGACAAATAGGCAATGACTTCACGAAGACAAACTCAAAGTTAAAGGAGTTGGAGGATAGAACCAGTCACTTGTTGAAGACACAGGATTTGTTGGACCAGTTCCAGTTGCTGTGACAACTGTACGTCTGGTTAGGGAGGCTGAGATTCAACTCAGAAGACCGCGTCTTCACCTTATTCCCCTTGAGCTAAGGACACACAGTCCTCGCCCAATCACTCTGGTAAGTCTTCAAGGTAGACTTCCGAACCTTCATAGACTTCGTTCACCGGTGATCCACAATGACTCTTGGATGCTCAGAACGCGATGCCTAACCGGCTGGAGGATACACAGTCCTCAAGTGTAATAAGTCTTCAGGTCACTCAGATAGAAAGACTTCGGTGATGCCTAACACTCTTTGGCTCTGGGTGTTTGGGCTTTGTCCTCGCAAGGATTTCTCTCTCTCAAAGGCTTCGAGGTGGGTTGCTCTCAAACGACAAAAGCCGTAAACTAACTCTGAGCAGCCACCAATTTATGGTGTAAGGGGTGGGCTATTTATAGCCACAAGGCAACCCGACCTGATATGTCCGAAATGACCCTGGGTCACTAAGGAACTGACACGTGTTCCAACGGTCAGATTTCAAACACACACGGCAACTTTACTTGGGCTACAAGCAAAGCTGACTCATCCAGCTCTGGATAAGATTTGCTCTCATTGTCTTCGCTCGAAGACATAGGATTTGGGTTGAGCATCACTTCAGTCATTCTGACTTTGTTCACTTGGACCCCACTTAACAGTACGGTGGTTCCTATGACTCAACAAAGAAGAAAAGGAAACAACGAAACAACACAGTCTTCGCGCTCCATAGTCTTCACTCAATGTCTTCTCATGTCATAGTCTTCAGTATGAATATCTTCACATACCACCATTGTCGTCAATGTCTTCATACATTTGTAGGGGTCATCTCCGGTAAGTAAACCAAATCAATGAGGGACACTACCTGCGTTGTCCTGCAATTCTCACAAACGCATTAGTCCCTCAACCAACTTTGTCGTCAATACTCCAAAACCAACTAGGGGTGGCACTTGATGCACTTACAATCTCCCCCTTTTTGGTGATTGATGACATACTGGTTGAAGTTTTCAACGGGGATAAAGTATGTGAAATTGTAAATGATAGGATATTGTCTTCATAAGTGGCAAAGGCTCCCCCTGAAGATGTGCATATAAGTAATTTGCTTTTGGAATGCAAATGCACATGGCAGGTTGTACTTGTGGAGATCCTCTTCAACTTATGAAGATAATTCATCATGCATGAAATGATATAACTAAGAGAGTGACATGCAGAATGAAAAATGGACGTCTGCAGAATGATCTAAGTGCGGAAGTTATCATCGCACACGGAAAAGCAAATAAGTAGCAGACGACCATCGAGTTTAAGTGTTACAACTCAAAGAACGAAATGTATCAAAAGCAAGAGTTGTAATCACTAGGAAAAATATAAAGCAACCGCCCATATGAACCCGCTTGAAGACTATCAAATTCATATGCTTCTCCCCCTTTTGTCAGTAATGACCAAAAAGATTTGAATACATAGAGCATCTACTCGTCCTCATGAGGACTAGGTGAAGCAGCAGGGTTGTCGTTGTTGTTTGGTGGCACAGACGAACTTGCTGCAGTGTCGATGCGTGCAGAAGTAGGGGGCGGTGAAGTAGCATCGTCTTCATCATCGATCGCTTTGGCATTCACAGTTGCCGCCGAGGAAGAATAGTCAGAGTCTTCAAGGGATGGAGTTCGACGTAGGACAGCATTCCGTGGAGGAGTGGAGTCAAACTTGAATCTTTCAGTGAAGCCATCGTCTTGAAGATCTGCTTCAGCACTCAGCAGTGTCAAACTCTTCCATGATCGCCGACAGGTCTCGTGAGTGACAAAGGCATTCTTGGTGGCAAGATTTCGAATGCGATTGACTTCCACCAATAGGCTTTGCATCTATTGCTTGAGCCAAAAGTGATGCTTGTCTTGTTTCTGATGCAGCGCCACAAGAAGTTCTCGGTCATTTAGGACGCGAGAGCGCTTCTTAGGCCTTTGGGCAATTGTGCTCTCAGTAGCTTCAGTTGGCGCACGATGAGGCAGAGAGTGTTCCCAGCCATTGGATAGACACGAGTTACAGCTTGGACTCCTTCCATGGGCTGAGTGAAGCTTTGGTGTTCAGCATTTTGAAGACAAAGAGGCTTCTTGGCAGGCTCAGGGTATATGGCTTCAACTGACATATCAACCTCTGGTAGAAAGATCAGATGATTGCGAGCAGAGGGTTGATAGTTGATAGCAGAGTGTAGCTTGATGAGGCGCATGACCCATGGAGCATAGAATTTCAGGCCAAAAAGGTCAGATCCAGACGCAGCCAGTTTCCGGAGGAAGAATTCTTGTGCATTGAAGCTGATGCCATTGAGTATGTAAAAGACCAATGTCTTCATGGCTCCTTCAAGTTTTGCAGCTGATGAATGCCCTTTGATAGGCCATAGAGTCCACCTGATGATGTGATATATTGTGCCAGGCAGATACTCAAGGTCATCAACAAAGAACTCCTTTGGGTATTCAGCGTCATGTGGCAAAGGCTTCATCATGCTCAACATCTGGCTCATGTTGGGTTCTGGCTTATGGAAGATGCTCTCCAGTGCATTGCGGTGGAGTTGACAATTAGGGTCAAACAGCTCTCCGGGAGTGGATAAGCCTGTAAGCTCAATGATGTCAAGAGCTTTGGCTTCATGATGAACATTTCCTGTCATCCACTCAAGAACCCATGTCTTTGTATCCCTATTGTAGCCGTGAATGTGGAGGGTAGCATAGAATTGAAGTAAAAGTTCCTCATTCCAATGTTCTTTCTCTGTCACAAAGCTGAGCAGACCTGCATCATGAAAGCAGTCAAGTGCTTCTTCTAAGCATGGCAGTCCAGCAATGGCTTCAGTGTCGAGGTGCATATGAGGGAAAATGCGCCCTTGATCATAGAGAACGCAGGAGTAATAGCTTCGTTGCTGATGGCTCCAGAAACGATCAGATGATATTCTTGGCCTTGAGTAGGGTTTATTTGCGCTATCAAAGAAGGTGTTGTGGCTTTTGAAGCCATTTGCATTGAAGGACCCTGTAGAGGTGACAGTACCTGGGAACCTTGGCAGTCTTGGCTTTGGTTTCTGGACCTGAGGCCTATGCTCAATATGATAATCAAACTGAGGACCAGAGACATTAGGCGAAGGGACCAGAACGGGCCATCTGACAGTGATTAGCTGGCCATGGTTGTATGCTTGCTCAATTGTATGGGGCCTTGGTGGCGGAACAGGAGCAGGGGCAACAACAGAGGCTTCAGGCTGCACAACAGAAGCTTCAGGAGCAGTTGCAGCATTGGCTTCTGGCATATTGGTTGGTGCAGGCTCCACACTTGCTTCAGCCATGACTACGTCATGGGCTTCATTTGTGTTGGTGGTGGCAGCCTCAAGATTTTCAACCTCCACTTGATGAGCTGGAGGGTCTGGCACTGGCACGTTCACTTCAGGAACAGCTTCTTCAGTAATGGGGGGAGTAGGGACACATTCTTCTTCTTGTTCGTCATCGGCTGATGCAGCCGGATTGTCTTCAGCAGCTTTGGCTTTAGACACGGAGACATTCACAGTCAGAGTTGCTTCTGGAAACACTTGACGTGCAACAGATTGTTGGTGCACTTCTCCTTCTGGAACGCTCGAAAGAGGGACTTGAGGCCTTGGTCCTTTGCGAAGCCTTTGTAATACTGGCGACGCCTTTGGAGATGGAGTTGGCTGGGCCTCATCCTCTTCTTCTTGGACAGGTGGTGTGACTTGTTGTTGTTGGGGAGTACTTGGGGAGTCTTGTTGTTGTGGGTGATCAGCCCATGATGCATCCGAGAGATTGGCGTCAGAGGACGACCAATGCTGATGATTTCGCTGTTCATGAGAACAGGCGATGATACCAAGATGTGTTCGATCTGAGGAAGAACTTCATCATCTTCAACATTGTCATGGTGACCAATGTCTTCAGCAGCGATGGGATCAACTGCTGGAATGTCTTCAGCTTCATAAGCCTCTATGGAAGCAGGCTCATGAACAATCATCCGTCGTTCTTGGTGTTCAGATGAAGGTCGAACCATTGAGATAGGTTCAACAACTAACGGCTCTGTGGGAGCAGCCCGATTCTTCTTGGTCTTGCGCTTCTTCTTGAAGGGAGCAACATCAGAGGCTTCTGTGTTTTTCCTTTTTCTGCCTTCAGCCTCGGCAGCCCTCGTCTTCTTCAGTTCTGAAGCAGTTGACATGACCTTTGGCTTTGAGCCAGTCATGCTGCTTGGGAAGACTATGCGAGGTTCATCCTGCATTGAAGGTGCAGATTGGACAGTTGATAGCTTCTTCTTCTTTGCAGCCATTCTGGGGACAATGCCAGGACGACCAAGAGCCTTGCGCTTCTCAACCTCATTGTAGGCTAGCACACACTTGTCAGCCAGATTCTTCATGAGCCCACGAGAGCCTCTAGCTTCTTCGCGCTTCTTGTGAAAGGCTTCTTTGAGCTCGTGCAGCATGATCTTGAAGTTTTTGACATCTTGCACGCTGAGCTTGGCGACATGCTTCTTGAACTGAGCTTTCTCATGGTCGATCTTGTGCATCAGTTCAACAATGCGCTGAGCAATAGCTAGCTCAGAAGTAATAGCACCATTGAAGGAGACGTTGAGGCCAATAGGAAAATGCAAATCATCAAAGCTGAGATTTGGGGTGTCAAACCACTCATCAATGAAGTTATGGATGATTGCCACATCAAAGAGAGGCAAATCATTGAAGATCTCTGCTTCTTCCTTGCTCTTGATCAACTGCTCAAGAGCATCATCTGCAAGATCTTCATCGCTGGACATATCAATGTGCACTTCTCGCAGAATGGTAGCAGGAGTCAATGTGTGATCAGTATTCTTGACGACTTTCTGTTTCTTCTCCGTCTTCTTGGAGATGCGTGATAGATCTTCAGACTACACACTATCTTCAGGAGGTGCAGTTATCAGTGGCTTCGCACGTGAAGCTTTTGGAGGTGCAGCTGATCGTGAAGTCTTAGTCTTCTTTAGCTTCTGCGGCTTTGGAGGAAGAGCGGGGGCTTCATCAGTGTCAGCTTCATTATCAGAATGATCCACTTTGGCACCTTGGACCAAGATGTAAGTGATGAGGCCATCAAGGTTTGAAAAGGGGCTGATGACATTGGGTTCTGCATCACGTGAGCCGTCAGCACGGGGAGCAGAGGGATCAGGGTTGAAGTCTAATCCCAATGACTTCTTGTTTTCCTTGGCCGATGCCTTTGCATGCTGGAAGTTGCGCTTGAAGAGATTATCGTCACGACACTAGAGCAATGATGATGGGTCGGCATTTTCAGGCTGAGGTCCACGGACCATACAAGGATAGAAATCCTGTGCAATAGCTTCAGCTCTGTTCTTGGGTGGAAGGCCTCGATAGAGAATATCGCCCCAAGGACTTTTGATAGCATTCTTCTCATCGTATTCCTGGGTCACAAACTTGTATTTGAACCATTGTTCAGCCCAATATCGTCGAATCCATTGGATTCGTGTCTTGCGCTGATTATAATCCTCTTCAGGATCTGTCTTGTAAAGTTCTGCGAGGTCATCAGGCAAATCTTTTGATGTTCCCCCTCGACGCTGTCTGCCACCCTTCCTTACTGATTTCTCTGCAGCCATGAACTTCAAACTGAATGGCTTCAATACGTTCAAAGGCTTCAAGGGCTTTCGCTTGCTGGACAAACAGGAACTAGCTTCAGGAGAGTTAATGTGTTGCTGTAAGAATTCTGCAAACGAATGCAGACTATGAGAACCAAGGGATTCTCCCACGGACATGTACCTGTGACAGCATTAGAGATGCGAGGGAAGGGGAAGAGGTCATATGCATTCTCAGAAGATTTGAAGATAAATCAGTTTGAAGACATTGACCTCATGATGCGAAGACATTCACTTATATGTTGAGAGTTGGTTCCAGATTTGTACGAATCCGTGAATAAGTACAAGTGAGGAATCTAACTAGATATGAAGCTTAAGTGAATATACTAGGCAGTATGAGATGCAGACAGAATAGATCTAACATTGTATAGGCAGAAACCAATTTTGGTAAATAGGATGAATCATTGAGGATCAAAAAGATGGTAAAAATAGAGTTGTATTTACCACACAAAGAACTGCTAGATGGGATGAATAGGAGACCGAGCAACCTAACTTGGCGACGGAGGACACCTACGGTGACGGCAGAGAGGACGATGTCCGCGGCCGGCGTGAGGACGGCGTCGGAGAAGTCGCGGCAGCTAAGCGCTTCGTCACCAGCGTCGTCGAGAGCTAGCGGTGGCGCTAGGGTTTTGACGAGGTGGAGAGGTGGAAGAAGGTTTTCTTTACCGCAGGGGACATGTATTTATAAGGAAGTGTGCGGCATAGCGCAATTACGCAGGTGCCCCTGGCTGTTCACATCTGAGGGGCATGTGGCAAGCATGCAACATACTCAGAGTTGTCCCACGTTCCCACGCCCGCCAGGTTTGTCGGATGGTTGTTCCGGCTTCTCCGGATTTCAACAATAAGGATGAATCATTTAAAACAGACTTAATGTTTGTCTCTGTGTCTTCTGCTGACAAGGATGCAGAGAAGACATTCGACAGTTTCAATAGAATGCATATGATTTGGACAGATAGAGTTTGAGATAGAAAGCATAGAGAGATTAGGGTCCGATCACATTCACTTAGTTCAAAAGATTCAACAAGGAAGACATAGCTATAAGTGAATGCTGTAGAGGACAGAACACTAGTATATATATCAGAAAGCAATCAAATCAACATAGTGAAGTAAATCATGAAGATAAGTTGAAATTGAAGACAAACCAAATGCGAAGACATTGCAAAAATAACGCCATGAGTGAAACACTTCAAACCAAGAAATTTGGTGGTGGCGTTACCCACCGTATAGGAAGTATTAGACCCAGACACGGCGCACAATTATCGTGGCGCTCCGAAGTCAAATTCCACGTTAATGTATTCACACTCAGAATGTAAGTCTTCATTGATTGAAGATATACTTTACTTCGTGTGTTGCACATCTAAGTCATCAACATGCATAAGTGTTAGGATGTGTGCCTGATCACAGGACATTTGAGGATTCCAAGATATTTAGCTCACACCGTAACTTGCAAAACCTTTTCTCATCCAAGGGCTTTGTGAAGATATCTGCCAGTTGCTCTTCAGTGTTGACGTGAATGATGTCAATATCTTTCTTCATGACATGATCTCTGAGAAAGTGATGACGAATTTCAATGTGCTTTGTCTTCGAGTGCTGGACTGGATTGTTGGCAATCTTGATGGCGCTTTCGTTGTCGCAGAAGAGAGGTACTTGTTTCAGATTGATGCCATAGTCCTTGAGAGTTTGCTTCATCCATAGAAGCTGAGCGCAGCAAGATCCAGCAGCAATGTATTCAGATTCAGCAGTTGAGAGTGATACACAGTTTTGCTTCTTTGAAGACCAACAGACAAGTGATCGTCCCAGAAAGTGACATGTGCCTGATGTAGACTTGCGATCCACCTTGTCTCCAGCATAATCAGCATCCGAGAATCCAACCAGATCAAATCTTGAGCCCTTTGGATACCATAATCCGAGTGTTGGGGTGTAAGCCAAATATCGAAGAATTCGCTTCACAGCTAAGTGATGCGATTCCTTTGGTGCCGCTTGGAATCGAGCACACATGCAAACACTAAGCATAATATCTGGCCTAGATGCACATAGGTAAAGTAAGGAACCAATCATGGAGCGGTATACCTTTTGATCGAACTCTTTACCATTGTCGTCGGGACCAAGATGGTGTTTGGCTGGCATTGGCGTCGTGTAACCTTTGCAATCTTGCATTCCAAACTTCTTCAGACAGTCTTTGAGATATTTTTCTTGAGATATGAAGATGCCATTCCTTTGCTGACGAATTTGAAGACCAAGGAAGAACTTCAGCTCACCCATCATGGACATCTGATATTGCTCTTGCATCATGTATCCAAACTCATCACTATACTTCTGGTTGGTGCAGCCGAAGATAATGTCATCCACATATATTTGGCACACAAACAGTTCACCATCATATGTCTTCGTGAAGAGTGTGGGATCGAGGGATCCAGGTTTGAAGCCTTTGCTCTTCAGGAAGTCTTTGATCGTATCATACCAAGCGCGAGGAGCTTGTTTGAGGCCATACAGTGCTTTGTTTAGCTTGTACACCATATCAGGATGTTTTGGATCTTCAAAGCCAGGTGGTTGAGCAACGTACACTTCTTCTTCAATCTTGCCGTTGAGGAATGCACTCTTCACATCCATTTGATATAGTAAGATGTTGTGGTGGTTAGCATAGGCTAGCAGTATGTGAATAGCTTCAAGCCTAGCCACAGGAGCAAATGTTTCATCGAAGTCAATTCCTTCAACTTGAGTATATCCTTGAGCCACAAGACGTGCTTTGTTTCTGACGACTTGACCATGCTCATCTTGCTTGTTTCGATATATCCATTTTGTGCCAATAATGTTATGCTTGCGAGGGTCAGGACGCTTGACAAGTTCCCAAACATTGTTCAGCTTGAACTGTTGAAGTTCTTCTTGCATGGCTTGAATCCATTCAGGTTCCATAAAGGCTTCAGCAACTTTCTTGGGTTCTGATATTGACACAAATGAAAAGTGCCCACAGAAATTTGCTAACTGTGTTGCTCTTGAGCGAGTAAGTGGACCAGGTGCATTGATGCTATCAATTATCTTCTCAATTTGTACTTCATTTGCAACACGAGGATGAACTGGACGAAGACCTTGCTCTTGCTGATCATTGTCATCATTGGGAGGATTGTCTTCGGTCTGAGCATTGTCTTCAGGTTGGTTTGGTGCAGAAATGATAAGTTCCTCTTCAGGCTGTGCTTCAGAAGGCATGATTTCACCAGTTCCCATCAGCTTGATAGATTCGCTGGCGGAGCTTCATCTAGTGTACTTGGCAGGAGCTCTCTTTGTGAACCATTGGTTTCATCAAATCGCACGTCCACAGTTTCAACGATTTTGTAGAGATAGAGGTTGAAGACTCTGTAAGAGTGCGAGTCCTTTCCGTAACCGAGCATGAAGCCTTCGTGAGCTTTAGGTGCAAATTTTGACTTGTGATGGGGATCCTTGATCCAGCACCTAGCACCAAATACTCTGAAGTAGCTGACATTTGGCTTCTTGCCAGTAAGGAGCTCATAGGATGTTTTGCTCAGAAGCTTATGGATGTAAACACGGTTGATGATGTGACATGCTGTATCAATAGCTTCAGGCCAGAACTTTCTTGGTGTCTTGTACTCGTCGAGCATTGTTCGAGCCATCTCAATGAGGGTTCTGTTCTTGCGCTCTACAATGCCATTTTGCTGAGGTGTGTATGGAGCAGAAAACTCATGAGTGATTCCCATTGTATCCAGATAAAGATCAAGCCCGGTGTTCTTGAATTCAGTGCCGTTGTCACTTCTGATATGCTTGATCTTGACGCCATAATTGTTCATGGCTCGATTGGCGAAGCGTCTGAAGACATCTTGCACTTCAGTCTTGTAGAGAATTATGTGCACCCATGTATATCTTGAGTAGTCATCAACAATGACGAAGCCATAGAGACAAGCTGTTGTTGTGAGGGTAGAGTAGTGAGTAGGGCCAAATAAGTCCATGTGTAACAGCTCGAAGGGTTGAGATGTCGTCATGATTGTCTTCGAGGGGTGCTTTGCCCTAGTCATCTTTCCAGCTTCGCAGGCACCACACAAATGATCCTTCTTGAACTTGACACCCTCGATGCCTATGACATGCTTCTTCTTGACGAGTGTGTGTAAGTTCCTCATGCCAGCATGCCCCAGCCTCCGATGCCAGAGCCAGCATTCTGAAGCTTTTGCAAGAAGACATACGGCAAGCTGTGGACCTGCTGAGAAATCTACCATGTATAGATCATCTTTCCGATACCCTTCAAAGACTAGAGACTTGTCAGATTCCATTAGTACAAGGCAACGATATTTTCCGAATAGCACAATCATGTTCAAGTCACAAAGCATTGAGACAGACATTAAGTTGAACCCAAGGGATTCAACAAGCATCACTTTATCCATGTGTTGATCCTTTGAGATTGCAACTCTACCTAGACCCAATACCTTGCTTTTACCAGTGTCAGCAAATGTGATGTGACTCTTGTCTGATGGACGTAAGGTTGAGTCCATGAGAAGACTTCGATCACCAGTCATATGATTAGTGCATCCGCTGTCCATAATCCATTCTGAAGCATGAGGTGTCATACCCTACAGTGCAGTTAGGAGGATAGGCTTCACAAAGTGTGTTGTGAAGCATAAGCATTTGACGCACACAAGGATTATCACAGCTTAGATCAAGGTGAGAACTCATAGTATGACTGATAAGTGATTCTCATGTGAAATACATAGTAAGACCATTTTATCATGCATCCCTTAATATGTTTTAGGTCCCCAGCAATAGTATCGACGCCTTTGATAGCAGGCTGGAGACCTTATTCTGCAAAAGAAAGTTAATTCTTCTTCACCACCCACATCTTCAGGGGTGGCTTAGAAGCAATGAGTCTAAGTGCAGCATCTGAGAACTTCGGCTTTGGATCCCTAGCAAATAGCCTTGCAGGAGATGAATGATAATCATATGAATAAGCAGAAAAGTTCTTAGTTCTATGAACATAGCGGTTTGAGGACACACGCTCATATTCATAAGTCTGAGTATGATTTCCCTGCAAAACATTGGCGTTAGGGTGACTCAGGTGAGTCATGTATCTGTATGAAGCCTTTGGACCATATGACGCCTTAGGTCTGGGGTTTGTCTTCTTCCCTGGTGGTGTCATGATGACATTCACTGGAAGATTCTCAAGACAGCTTTTGGGAACCCAGATCTTCTTCATAGGTGGTCCATTCCTGCAGTTAGTACCAATATACCTGGCAAACACTTCACTATTCTGATTTTTGAACAGTTTATAGTTTGCATCAAAGGATTTATCAATGATAATATGATTAGCACAGGTAAAGCCAGATAAGGTGGATGGATCCACTGAAGGTTCCTTTGCAGCAACCCATGTGGTTTTGGGATACTGCTCAGGCTTCCAGTAGGAACCATCAACATTCATTTTCCTCTCGAACCCAACACCCTCTTTCCTAGGGTTTCGGTTCAGAATCTGCTTTTTGAGGACATCGCAAAGTGTCTGATGTCCTTTCAGACTTTTATACATCCCTGTTTCAAGCAATGTCTTCAACCTAGCATTTTCATCAGCAATAGTAGTGGTATCCTCCATAGAGGGGTTAGTTTCCACATCAGTAGTTGAAGACAAAGCAACAGTAGCAGCAGTGGAACATTCAGCAACAGAGGTAGCGTTATCACGCTCAATGCATTTTAGACATGGTGGTTCAAATCCATCCTGAGCGGAACTGATCTGTTGAGCGCGAAGTGACTCATTCTCTTTTTGAAGATCTTCATGAGCCGCTTTCAATTTCTCAAGCTCTTGCTTCCTTTGAAGATAATCATAGGAGAGCTTTTCATAAGTGGTTGAGAGCGTCTCATGAAGACTTTCAAGTTCTTGGTACTTAGCATGAAGATTTTTTATGTCTTCAACTAAGGACTGTGAACGTGTCATTTCCGCGTCCAACAGGTCATCGCTTTTGTCTAACAGTTTTTGAGTATGTTCCATAGCCTTTTGTTGTTCAGTAGCAATTTTAGCAAGTGTTTTGTAGCTGGGTTTGGATTCACAATCAGAGTCATCTTCACTTGATGTTTGAAAGTAAGCATCACGTGATTTTACCTTGGCACCACGTGCCATGAAGCAGTAGGTGGGAGCAGGATCGTCCATGTCATCAGCTTCAGCGTTGGTGTGGAAGTCATTGTCTTCAGTGTTGAAGATGGACTTGGCAACATAGGCTGTGGCTAGAGCCAGACTTGCAACGCCAGGGTCGGACTCTTCTTCAGACTCCACCTCCGCCTCCTCAGAAGCAGACTCCTCCTCTGAATCCATTTCCTTGCCAACAAAAGCACGAGCCTTGCCAGATGAGCTCTTCTTATGAGATGAAGACCTTGATGAGGACTTGGAAGAAGACTTTGAAGATTTCTTCTTCTTCTTGTCATCAGAATCATATTCCTTGCTCTTCTTCTTCTTCTTCTCATTGTCCCACTGTGGACACTCAGAGATATAGTGTCCAGGTTTCTTGCACTTGTGACATGTTCTCTTCTTGTTGTCATGAGTGGAAGCTTCATCATTTCTTGAGCTAGATCGTGAAGACTTTCTGAAGCCCTTCTTCTTGGTGAACTTCTGGAACTTCTTCACAAGCATGGCAAGTTCCTTTCCAATGTCTTCAGGATCATCAGAACCGCAGTCAGATTCTTCTTCAGATGAGGAAACAACTTTTGCCTTCAAAGCGCGAGTTCGGCCATAGTTGGGACCATAGATATCTCTTTTCTCAGAAAGCTGGAACTCATGTGTGTTGAGCCTCTCAAGTATATCAGACGGATCGAGTGTCTTGAAGTCAGGGCGTTCTTGTATCATGAGGGCAAGGGTGTCAAAGGAGCTGTCAAGTGATCTCAGTAGTGTCTTGACGATTTCATGCTTGGTAATCTCAGTGGCGCCGAGAGCCTGAAGCTCATTTGTGATGTCGGTGAGGCGATCAAACGTGAGCTGGACATTTTCATTGTCGTTTCTCTTGAAGCGGTTGAAGAGGTTGCGAAGAACACTGATCCTTTGGTCTCTCTGTGTAGAGACGCCTTCGTTGACCTTGGATAGCCAGTCCCAGACTAGCTTTGACGTTTCCAGAGCACTCACACGGCCATACTGTCCTTTGGTCAGATGACCACAGATGATGTTCTTTGCAGTGGAGTCCAGTTGAATGAACTTCTTGACATCAGTAGGGGTGACACCTTCACCAGTTTTGGGAACGCCGTTCTTGACGACATACCAGAGGTCGACATCAATGGCTTCAAGATGCATGCGCATCTTATTCTTCCAGTAGGGATATTCAGTTCCATCGAACACGGGACAAGCAGCGGAGACTTTGATTATCCCTGCAGTCGACATAGCTAAACTCCAGGTGGTTAAACCGAATCACACAGAACAAGGGAGTACCTTGCTCTGATACCAATTGAAAGTGCTAGTTATCGACTAGAGGGGGGGTGAATAGGCGATTTTTATCAAAGTCTTCAAAACGTGGAAGTTTCGAAGACAAACAATAGAAATGACCTAATTGATATGCAGCGGAAGATAAACTACAACAAGCAAGCCATAGTCAAGTATGCAATAATGTGAAAGTACAAAGACTAATAGCAGCTTGGTAGTAAGGATCAGGATGGAAGATAGTATGAAGCCAATCAACGATAGTAGTCAAGCAATGAAGTCAAACAGGTATGACAAATAGGCAATGACTTCACGAAGACAAACTTAAGGTAAAGGGAGTTAGAGGATAGAACCAGTCACTTGTTGAAGACACAGGATTTGTTGGACCAGTTCCAGTTGCTGTGACAACTGTACATCTGGTTAGGGAGGCTGAGATTCAACTCAGAAGACCGCGTCTTCACCTTATTCCCCTTGAGCTAAGGACACACAGTCCTCGCCCAATCACTCTGGTAAGTCTTCAAGGTAGACTTCCGAACCTTCACAGACTTCGTTCACCGGCGATCCACAATGACTCTTGGATGCTCAGAACGCGACGCCTAACCGGCTGGAGGATACACAGTCCTCAAGTGTAATAAGTCTTCAGGTCACACAGACAGAAAGACTTCAGTGATGCCTAACACTCTTTGGCTCTGGGTGTTTGGGCTTTGTCCTCGCAAGGATTTCTCTCTCTCAAAGGCTTCGAGGTGGGTTGCTCTCAAACGACAAAAGCCGTAAACTAACTCTGAGCAGCCACCAATTTATGGTGTAGGGGGTGGGCTATTTATAGCCACAAGGCAACCCGACCTGATATGTCCGAAATGACCCTGGGTCACTAAGGAACTGACACGTGTTCCAACGGTCAGATTTCAAACACACACGTCAACTTTACTTGGGCTACAAGCAAAGCTGACTCATCTAGCTCTGGATAAGATTTGCTCTCATTGTCTTCGCTCGAAGACATAGGATTTGGGTTGAGCATCACTTCAGTCATTCTGACTTTGTTCACTTGGACCCCACTTAACAGTATGATAGTTCATATGACTCAACAAAGAAGAAAAAGAAACAACAAAACAACACAGTCTTCGCGCTCCATAGTCTTCACTCAATGTCTTCTCATGTCATAGTCTTCAATATGAACATCTTCACATACCACCATTGTCATCAATGTCTTCATACATTTTTAGGGGTCATCTCCGGTAGGTAAACCGAATCAATGAGGGACACTACCTGCGTTATCCTGCAATTCTCACAAACACATTAGTCCCTCAACCAACTTTGTCGTCAATACTCCAAAACCAACTAGGGGTGGCACTAGATGCACTTACATGGTGTCGTTTCATGACTTTGCGAAAGACAACACCTCACGGGTGTCCCTACCCCCCTAACCAATTCCTCGGGTTTGCACTGCAAGTATATGTAAACATGGACGTACCTCACCGAACTTACGCATGCACGTGTGAGTCACCCCCATCGGCCCCCACGCCAAATATCAACGGAATCGGAGTACGAACGCACGTAGCGTCATGTCGGGAGACCGTTTTTCAGTATTCCCACGGAGAAACTCATAGTAAATGCACGGAGTGTCGAAATGCCTCGAAATTTTGCATGCGTGCTAGTGTGTCACACTGTAGCATGTGAAAAAAATATGGTGTCGTTTCATGACTTTGCGAAAGAGAACACCTCTCGGGTGCCCCTTCCCCCTAACCGATACCTCGGGTTTGCATTTGAAGTACATCTACACATGGACGTACCTCACCCAACTTTTGCATGCGCATGTGAGTCACCCCCGCCGCCCCCACGCCAAAAATCAACGGAATCGGAGTACGAACGCACGTTGCATCACGTCGGGAGACAGTTTTTCCGTATTTTCATGGAGAAAATCATAGTAAATGCACCGAGTGTCCAAACGCACTGAAATTTTGCATTCAATCTAGTGTGTCACACTGTAACATGTCAAAAAAATATGGTGTCGTTTCATGACTTTGCGAAAGAGAACAACTCGCGGGTGGCCCTTCCCCCCTAACCGATACCTCGTGTTTGCACTTCAAGTACATGTGCACATGGACGTACCTCACCCACCTTTTGCATGCTTGCGTGAGTCACCCGCACCGGCCCCCACGCCAAAAATCAACGGAATCGGAGTACAAACGCACGTTGCGTCACGTCGGAAGACCGTTTTTCTGTATTTCCACGGAGAAAATCATATTAAATGCCCCGAGTGTCGAAACACACTGAAATTTTGCATGTGTGCTAGTGCGTCACACTGTAGGATGTGAAAAAAATATGGTGTCGTTTCATGACTTTGTGAAAGAGAACACCTCGCGGGTGTCCCTTACCCCCTAACCAATTCCTCGGGTTTGCACTGCAAGTACATGTAAACATGGACGTACCTCACACAACTTTTGCATGCACGTGTGAGTCACCCCCACCGGCCCCCACGCCAAATATCAACGGAATTGGTGTACGAACGCACGTTGCGTCACGTCGGGAGACCGTTTTTCTGTATTTCCACGGAGAAAATCATAGTAAATGCACCGAGTATCAAAACGCCTCAAAATTTTCATGCTTTCTAGTGTGTCACACTATAGCATGTGAAAAAAATATATGGTTTCGTTTCATGACTTTGCGAAAGAGAACACCTCGCGGATGCCCCTTCCCCCTAACCGATACCTCGGGTTTGCACTGCAAGTACATCTACACATGGACGTACCTCGCCCAACTTTTGCATGCGCGTGTGAGTCACCCCCGCTGGCCCACATGCCAAAAATCAACGGAATCAGTGTACGAACGCACGTTGCATCACGTCGGGAGACAGTTTTTCCG
This sequence comes from Triticum aestivum, assembly GCF_018294505.1. Lineage (NCBI taxonomy): Eukaryota > Viridiplantae > Streptophyta > Magnoliopsida > Poales > Poaceae > Triticum > Triticum aestivum. Next base: position 55,834,403 of record NC_057801.1, on the reverse strand, counting down.
TATTTTGACGGAGAAAATCATAGTAAATGCACCGAGTGTCCAAATGCACCGAAATTTTGCATGCAATCTAGTGTGTCACACTCTAGCATTTGAAAAAAAATATGGTGTCATTTCATGACTTTGCGAAAGAGAACACCTCGCGGGTGCCCCTTCCCCCCTAACCGATACCTCGGGTTTGCACTTCAAGTACATGTGCACGTGGACGTACCTCACCCACCTTTTGCATGCTCGCGTGAGTCACCCGCACCGGCCCCCACGGCAAAAATCAACGGAATTGGAGTACGACCGCACGTTGCGTCACGTCGGGAGACCATTTTTCCGTATTTTCATGCAGAAAATCATAGTAAATGCACCTAGTGTCCAAACGCACCGCAATTTTGCATGCGTGCTAGTGTGTCACACTTTAGGATTTGAAAAAAATATGGTGTCGTTTCATGACTTTGCGAAAGAGAACACCTCGCGGGTGTCCCTTCGCCCCTAACCAATTTCTCGGGTTTGCACTGCAACTACATGTGCACATGGACGTACCTCACCCAACTTTTGCATGCTCGTGTGAGTCACCCCCATGGGCCCCCATGCCAAAAATCAACGGAATCGGAGTACGAATGCACGTTGTGTCACGTCAGAAGACCGTTTTTCCGTATTTTCAAAGAGAAAATCATAGTAAATGCACCGAGTGTCCAAATGCACCGAAATTTTGCATGCAATCTAGTGTGTCACACTGTAGCATGTGAAAAAAATTTGGTGTTGTTTCATGACTTCGCGAAAGAGAACACCTCGCTGGTGCCCCTTCCCCCCTAACCGATACCTCGGGTTTGCATTTGAACTACATGTGCACATGGACGTACCTCACCCAACTTTTGCATGCTCGTGTGAGTCACCCCCACCGGCCCCCATGCAAAAAATCAATGGTATCGGAGTACGAACGCACGTTGTGTCACGTCAGGAGAATGTTTTTCCGTATTTTCACGCAGAAAATCATAGTAAATGCACCGAGTGTCCAAATGCACCGAAATTTTGCATGCGTGCTAGTGTGTCACACTGTAGCATGTGAAAAAATATGGTGTCATTTCATGACTTTATGAAAGAGAACACCCCGCGGGTGCCCCTTCCTCCCTAACCGATACCTTGGGTTTGCACTTCAACTACATGTGCACATGGACATACCTCATCCAACTTTTGCATGCGTGTGTGAGTCACCCCCACCGGCCTCCATGCCAAAAACCAACGGAATTAGAGTACAAATGCATGTTGCGTCATGTCGAGAGACCGTTTTTCCGTATTTTCACGGGGAAAGTCATAGTAAATGCACCGAGTGTCCAAACGCACCGAAATTTTGCATGCAATCTAGTGTGTCACACTGTAGCATGTGAAAAAATGGTGTCGTTTCATGACTTTGCGAAATAAAACACCTCGCGGGTGCCCCTTCCCCCCTAACCGATACCTCGGGTTTGCATTTCAAGTACATGTGCACATGTACGTACCTCACCCAATTTTTGCATGCTCGTGTGAGTTACCCCCACCGCCCCCACGCCAAAAATCAATGGAATCGGAGTACAAACGCACGTTGCGTCACGTCGGGAGACCGTTTTTCCGTATTTTCACCGAGAAAATCATAGTAAATGCACCGAGTGTCCAAATGCACCGAAATTTTGCATGCGTGCTAGTGTGTCACACTGTAGCATGTGAAAAAATATGGTGTCATTTCATGACTTTACGAAAGAGAACACCCCGCGGGTGTCCCTTCCTTCCCAACCGATATCTCGGGTTTGCACTCCAAGTACATGTGCAAATGGACGTACCTCACCCAACTTTTGCATGCGTGTGTGAGTCGCCCCCACTTGCCCCCATGCCAAAACCCAACGGAATCAGAGTACGAACGCATGTTGCGTCACGTCGGGAGACCGTTTTTCCGTATTTTCATGGAGAAAATAATAGTAAATGCACCGAGTGTGCAAATGCACCGAAATTTTGCATGCGTGTTTCAGGAAAATATTAAAAATTGTCGAAACACATGTGAAAAAAATGCTGCCGTTTCATGAAATTATGCAAAAAACATAAATATAAAAACTCACTTAGTGTGTACGGATTTACCTGAGAATATTGGTGGTAATTATTCTGTGCCAGAGCATAATTTCCAATAGCCTGCTCAGGTAAGACTGCCACCCTAAACGATTTAATATTGTTTGTAGAGGAATTTATATAAATAGGTAAATTAGCAAGACCAAAAGAAATGTGGGACTATACGATTATCAGGTTGTGGCGGTGGTCGCCATGCGCTGGGTGGGCGTTATCGGGCCTGGTCCAGTCGACGATTCAACTTTAATTTTGTTATCACATTACATCGCCCCAGCGGTGGTTATATATTAACAAAAAATTGAAACAACCGGCGAACGCCTGCGATCGCCCAACACTCATGATAAATATATATATGAAATGATCTATTTTTAAATATACAATATATATATATATATCACAAATCATATTGAAACAATAACTCTTGCGCGAACAAATATATATTCTAAAGTAAAAATGTGTATGACGCATATCATATCAAGAACAACGATCATAGGGCCAACAAAAATGACATTTGTAAACACCGATTACAAGTCTCCCATGTGCCGAAACAAATTTATAAGTACAATTCTTTATTACAACCAAATAAATTATCACTCTATTCAAGGAGTTGTTCCACTTACTGAAACAGTCCGTGCTATATCATCATGATGCCATGTTCCTGCATAGAAAGATCATAATATATGTCAAAATTATCGTAAACAATAAACTTAACAACAAAATTACGTTAAAAAATGTGTACACATACTTAGGATTCGTAGGACAGTTGTTCTTGAAATGACCTTTTGTTCTGCATAAACTGCACAGGCATGGAGGAGGTTTCTCATCGAAAGCTTTAGGTCTACCGTTTTTAGTCACGCTAGGTTCCTTACCACGGCCTTTGTTATTCTGCCCTTTCGGTGCTCCTTTTGTACTGACTTTCTGTGGATCACCAACAAAAACATGATCTCGATCCGGCACAAAAGCATCGTCATGCGCAACCCTATGCTGTCTCACATATTCTTCCTCCTCAACGTCCTTGTTTACTATTATATCCTCGAGAGAAGCCTTTAGTTTGTCAAATAGAAATGGTTTATGAGATACCGCATGAGATGCTTATGCAGAAAAAATAGTCTCCTCAATGTGCTTATTTCTCTCCCCAGTACCTGCCCATCCCCATGCAAAGAGATTGCTAGTGCGCTTCACGGGCAGTCCACCTCCAGTATTCTTGGTGAATCTTCTCATCACTAAGCACTTAGGTAAGTCCTTCACGTTCAACCTGGCCAAGACATAAAGAACATGCTTGCATGGGAGACCTTTACGTCTCGTGCTATCACAACTGCACTTCACTATTTCTTCTGAGTTAGTAGGTGTATAGTCCACTTTGAATCTTGGTTGCCTGTTTTTTTTCCATGCCACTATGAATCTCTGAGTGACGGCTCCACTGAGTCTACCTATGATCTCAAGATCTGATGCATTCTTCCTTTCTTTCTGCAATAGGTAAAAGTTCCCAGTTGTGAAGTCACAGGTAGCGGCTTTCTCAATGCATTTGAAGTCGTCGAGTACTGCTACCGGGAGTGTCTGTGTGGCCATGCATTCGTCATATGACTCGTTTTCACGTTGCCGAACAATACAGTTCTCATAATGCACAACCATATCAACAATTTTCATCCCAGAGTCAAGATGCATATGAAGGCAAGAGTTCAGACGCTCGCTCCTCTGGTTACTCCGCATACCAAGGAAGAACCCACCGGTGAGATATGACGCAGCCCAAAGCCTTTTCTTCCTGTACATCATACGCAACCATGTTTCAGTTTTCTCCGACTCCCATTTAGCTTTAAATGCTGCCCATCTCGCCTCAAACACATCGTGTGTAGTAGCATAGTAAATAAGAGACCTGAACTCCTTAAGGGACTTGTGGTGGAGGTGTTTCTGCATGTTCTTCTCTATGTGCCACGAACAAAGTCTATGCCAGATGTCACTAAGGACCTTCCTGATGGCCCTTATCATGGCTGCGTCACCGTAAGTAATTACAGACCTCGGCTTCTTCTGACAGTAAGCTCTCGAGAAGGATTGCAACACCCAAACATATGTATCCTCGGTCTCATCTGACACAACAACAAAACCGAATATAATGGTGTAACGATGATTGTTTAGACCAACAAAAGGTACGAATGGCATTCCGTACCTATTCATCTTATAAGTGCTGTCGAAGACGGTTACATCTACAAAGTCTAGGTAATCCCGACGTGACTTAGGATCACACCAGAACATGTTCTTTAGCTTGCCTTGTGCGTCAACAGTATTCTCAAAGAAAAAGTCTGGATCGCTTGCCTTTCTGGTCATCATTATCCCAATCGCAGTGTCTGCATCACCCTTTGCTAGCAACTTCATTTTTTCCCTATAGCACATGTTATAAAGCTTCCTCCTCCCGAAACCAGCTCTTGCATATGATCCATACCTGCTAACAATGTTGTCATAAATCATATGTTTTCCGAGCCCACCACCTGCCCTTGCTAAGATCTCTAGCTTCTGGTATTCCTTTATCTGATTATGAGACCGGAGATATGTAACTTCATCTGGTCTAGCAAGAATGTGACTATGATCATCGCTGAAACTGTTGACATACCAAATGGAGCGATCTCTATCAAGCTTCACAGTTAGATGGGCATCACAATAACACCGGGTCTCCGCTCTCAGCCTACGCTTCCTACCTTCCATGGTACAAAGCATGGCCTGTCGTTTTCTAGACCTTGAACAGAGAAACCTCCTTAAGCGCTTAGGTGCGTTGACACCCTTCGTGTATTTCAAGTTGTCCTTCCTAATGCTGAATCCACGCTTTTTCGCATAGTCATTATAGAAATCATACGCCTCCTCGTCGGACCTGAACGTCGTGGACATCACCATCCAATGCATGTCCAGTGACTCTTGTTGGTATTCGTCGTACGCAGTGTCAAAAATGCACTCATCACCATTGGCATCGTCATCGTTTTCGCACATCCCACCAACCTCTTCCTGAAAAAAATACAAACAACCATACATGTCACTAAGTTGTTGTATGTGGACTATCATATATATTCACTTTGCACTACTTACTTTGGTCGAGCTGTTATTATAAGATGCATCAATATCGTTTTCATCACTTGCATTATTGAAAAAATTCCACTCATAGTACCCTTCCACCTTCATCTGTGCAATTTTTAAATATGATATGTAAGATTTGAAGCGTTTGTCATGTCACTTTAAACAAATCTGCATAATTTCAAACTCGCATGGCTACCACTTTTAGCATATGAGTCATTGATACGTCTCCAACGTATCTATAATTTTTGATTGTTCCATGCTATTATATTACCTGTTTTGGATGTTTGTGAGCTTTACTATACACTTCTATGTCATTTTTTCGGACTAACCTATTAACCGGAAGCCCAGCCCAAATTGCTGGTTTTTTGCCTATTTCAGTGTTTCGAAGAAAAGGAATATCAAATGGAGTCCAAACGGAATGAAACCTTCGGGAGCGATCTTTTTGGAACAAAACGCAAACCAGGAGACTTGGGGTAGACGTCAGGGAAGCTTCAAGGAAGCCACGAGGCAGAGAGCTGCTCCCTACCCCCTTGGCACGCCCCCACCCTCGTGGCCCCCTCATGGCTCCCCTGACCAAATTCTTTCGCCTATATATATATATATACATATACCCCGAAAACATCCAGGAGCACCATAGATCGGGAGTTCCGCTGCCGCGAGCCTCTGTAGCCACCAAAAACCAATCGGGGCCCTGTTCCGGCGCCAAGCCGGAGGGGGGATCCCTCACCGGTGGCCATCTTCATCATCCCGGCGCTATCCCTGACGAGGAGGGAGTAGTCCACCCTCGGGGCTGACGTATGTACCAGTAGCTATGTGTTTGATCTCTCTCTCTCTCTCTCTCTCTCGTGTTCTTGATTTGGCACGATCTTGATGTATCGCGAGCTTTACTATTATAGTTGGATCTTATGATGTTTCTCCCCCTCTACTCTCTTGTAATGGATTGAGTTTCCCCTTGAAGTTTTCTTGTCGGATTGAGTCTTTATGGATTTGAGAACACTTGATGTATGTCTTGCCGTGCTTATCTATGGTGACAATGGGATATTTACGTGATCTACTTGATGTATGTTTTGGTGATCAACTTGCGGGTTCAATGAACTTATGCATAGGGGTTGGCACACGTTTTTGTCTTGACTCTCGGTAGAAACTTTGGGGCACTCTTTGAAGTAAATTTTGTTGGTTGAATAGTTGAATCTGAGATTGTGTGATGCATATCGTATAATCATACCCACGGATACTTGAGGTGACATTGGAGTATCTAGGTGACATTAGGGTTTTGGTTTATTTGTGTCTTAAGGTGTTATTCTAGTGCGAACTCTATGATAGATCGAACGGAAAGAGTAGCTTCGTGTTATTTTACTACGGACTCTTGAATAGATCGATCAGAAAGGATAACTTTGAGGTGGTTTCGTACCCTACCATAATCTCTTCGTTTGTTCTCCGCTATTAGTGACTTTGGAGTGACTCTTTTTCGCATGTTGAGGGATAGTTATATGATCCAATTATGTTACTATTGTTGAGAGAACTTGCACTAGTGAAATTATGAACCCTAGGCCTTGTTTCCTAGCATTGCAATACCTTTTGCGCTCACTTTACCACTTGTTACCTTGTTGTTTTTATATTTTTCAGATTACAAATACTCATATCTACCATCCATATTGCACTTGTATCATCATCTCTTCGCCGAACTAGAGCACCTATACAATTTATCATTGTATTGGGTGTGTTGGGGACATAAGAGACTCTTTGTTATTTTCTTGCAGTGTTGTTTGAGAGAGACCATCTTCATCCTATGCCTCCCACGGATTGATAAACCTTAGGACATCCACTTGAGGGAAATTTTCTACTGTCCTACAAACCTCTACACTTGGAGGCCCAACAACGTCTACAAGAAGAAGGTTATGTAGTAGATGTCAATCTCTTTTCTGGCGCCGTTGCCGGGGAGGTAAATGCTTGAAGGTATATGTTTAGATCTTGCAATCAAATCTTTTTGTTTCTTGCTTTATCACTAGTTTTGTTTATAAAAGAAAACTACAAAAAAAATGGAATTGAGTTTGCCTCGTATGCTTCATCTTTTTAATATCTTTCGTGAGAATGATGGAAAGGAAAATTGAGCTCAATTGCTAGGGGAAGAATGCATTAAAATGTTTGGTACTAGATCTTTGTATGATGAGCATGGTTGCAATGTTGTTAGTATAAATTCCTTGAATGTTCATGATGCTAATGATATGCAAATCCACAAGCTTGGGGAAGCTATGTTTGATAAAGATGATATTTTTTGTCCCCCAAGTTTTGATGAGAAAATTTATTATTGTAAAAGCATGGCTCCTATTTATGATGATTATTGTGATGATGCGTATGCCATAAAGAATGGACTTGCTTATATGGAGAATAGTAAAAAATATGCAAGTAGATGATGAAAAGAATGCTTTATGTTCTGGTTATATTGTTGAATTCATTCATGATGCTACTGAAAATTATTATGAGGGAGGAATATATGCTTGTAGGAATTGCAATAATATCAAGTTTCCTCTCTATGTGCTTAAAGTTTTGAACTTATGCTTGTTTTGCCTTCCTATGCTAGTTGATTATTGTTCCCATAACTTGTTTCCTCACAAAATCCTTATGCATAGGAAGTAGGTTAGTCTTAAATGTGCTATTCTTATGCTTCATGAAGCTCCCATTATGTTTCAATTCTTATCTTTTATGTGAGCATGATTGTCATCATCATGCCTAGCTATAAAGTCATTAAAGAAAAGCGCTTGGTGGGAGACAACCCAATACTTGTCCTTAATATTTTTTTGTTTCCACATGATTATGCTACTGTAGTAATCATGTGTTATAGCTTTTGTTTCAATAAAGTGCCAAGTAAGACCTTTAGGATAGCTTACGGTGATGGTTGTGTTGATCCTGCTGAAAATTAGAAACTTTTGCACCCAGTAAATTAGTTTTGATAATTCACAGAAACGTGCTTTTGATGTAATTCTTTTTTCTATGGATTGGTACACAAATTTCTCAGGTTTTCCTAATTTTGTAGGATGTTTGGAGTTACATAAGTATTTGAGAGTTACAGATTACTACAGACTGTTCTGTTTTTGACAGATTCTGTTTTCATTGTGTTGTTTGCTTATTTTGACGAATCTATGAGTAGTATAGGAGGGCATGATACATAGAGAAGTTGTAATACTGTAGATATTGCACCAATATGAATTTAGAATGATTTCATAACAGTACCTAAGTGGTGATTTATTTTCTTATACTAACGGAGCTTACAAGTTTTCTGTTAAGTTTTGTGTTGTGAAGTTTTCAAGTTTTGGATAAAGATTCGATGGACTATGGAAAAAGTATTGTCAAGAGACTAAGCTTGGGGATGCCAAAGGCACCCAAAGGTAATATTCAAGGACAACCAAGAGCCTAAGCTTGGGGATGCCCCAGAAGGCATCCCCTCTTTCATCTTCGTTCGTCGGTAACTTTACTTGGAGCTATATTTTTATTCACCACATGATATGTGTTTTGCTTGGATCGTCATTTTCTTTTGATATTATTTTCTTGCTGTTATTTATAATAATGTTTTGCATCTTTATTTTCAATAAAAATGTCATGGATAGCCTTTACCATGCTTATTTTGCAAGTATACATGTTGCTGTTTCAAAACAGATAGTTTACCTCTGTTGCGAAAATTCCCTAGAAAAGTCAGAGAATGATATAATATTGAAACTTTTAGCATTTTGAGATATGATAAATTTTCTACAGAGTACTATTTTTCTCATAATTTTTGGAGTTAGGGAAGTATGATGAATCTTGCATTCTTTACAGACTGTACTGTTTTGGCAGATTGTTGTTATGTTTGCATTGTTTGCATATGTTTGCTTGTTTAATTATTCTATTTGAGGATAGGAGTATTAAATATGCAGAGGCATTTAGTATGCAATGTTGAATAATAATTTTAGTGATTTTTTAAAGTAGAGAATGATAAGGTTATTGCGTTGATTTATACTAACTTACCTCACGAGTTCTTGTTGAGTTTTGTGTGGATGAAGTTTTTTTAGATGTAGGGAAGCCGTGATATAAAGGAATTAAGGAGACACAAAAGCTCATGCTTGGGGATTCCCAAGGCACCCCAAGATAATATTTCAAGAAATCTCAAGCATCCAAGCTTGGGGATGCCCCGGTCGGCATCCCACCTTTCTTCTTCAACAATTATCGATTAGCATCGGTTGAACCTAAGTTTTTGCTTCTTCACATGATGTGTGCTATCCTTGAAACGTCATTTTGTTTTTCTTTTCTTGCTGTTTGAATAATATCCCAAGATCTGAAATTCTTAAATGTTAGAGAGTCTTCACATAGTTGCACAATATTCGACTACTCATTGATCTTCACTTATATCTTTTGGAGTAATTTGTCATCTACTCTAGCGCTTCACTTATATCTTTTAGAGCATGACGGTGGTTTTATTTTGAAGAAATACTTGATCTCTCGTGCTTTACCTATATTATTTTGAGAGTCTTTTAGAACAGCATGGTATTTGCTATGGTTATGAAATTGGTCCTAGAATGATGGGCATCCAAGCTGGGTATAATAAAAACTATCATAGAAAGTGCTTTCACTACTAGGGAAAAGCCTAGCAGCAGCGCGGGTTTTAGGCCTATCAGTAGCGCGGGCAGGAGCGCTACTGATAAGGCGCTACAGCTAAAGCTTAGCAATAGCCTGCCTAGACCCACGCTACTGCTAAATTGACTTAGTAGTAGCGCTTCTCCAGAAGAGCGCTACTGGTAATTAGTAGTAGCGCTTCTCCTTGCCCGCGCTACTACTATTATTTAGTATTTTATTTCTTTTTTATTTCATGTTGTATTCATACACCTTTACACAAGTTTTCATACAACAAGAATTTAGAGATTGTTTTTACATCATAATGAGTTATTACATCACGGGGTGAAAGAACCGTGGACTAGTTTCAAGTGGATGTCCATCCACTTGAAACTAATCCGCGGTTCTTTCACCCAATGATATAATAATATCATCATCATCATCATATCATTAACAACTTATCATCATAATACATCATTGTCATATAACACCTCCTCAAGATCAACTTAGCAAATTGGTCACTAGTCGTAATCACAAGTACTCCTCATTATCAACTCTAACACATTACCACATAATAAACATATTGTACCTCATAGGACCTACTACATTCGATTAAGACCTACTACATTTTCTAAGGTAAAATAGCAAAAAACAAGATAGCCCCTGACTCTCCATTATGGAGAATGGAGATTAGCCTGTCTCCAATTCTTGCCTTTCGCTGAATGTTACTTCCAAGAACCTCCTTGCGAATGTCCATACATTTCTTCCATTCTTTGATGAACATGTGTTCACCGGTTTTAGAAATCCGATATGCACAGGTGAGCTCCCTAGATTTACCTGGCAGTATGTTCAGAACTGTAAGGCGACCATTCAGATACATCAGATGAGGCACACAATCCATCGGGAGTTTCTGTTGAAAAACATAGTAATAACTTCGTAGTTAGCAATGATGTACTAGTTTTAGAAGTATGCAAAAGATGCACGGATGTCGTAATAGTAAAAAATCTTACCAGGGTATCTCCAGAGAAGTTACCGTGGTTCAACACGTGCACTAGTGGCACGTATTCACCATAATTTGGAGGAGTTCGATAATAGTTATTGTAATCCTCAAGAAGAGTACAAAATGCGATCAGATGATTTTTCTCCTTATAAGTTAATTCGGAGCCATCGGTGTAGTGGGTTTTGTCTACCATCTTCCGCACAGTCTTTGAAGAATCAAAATAAGCTGTCAATGGAAATAAGTTGTCAACTATTTTGAAATAAACAATATAAATTAGTTAATAACTATGTTTGAGAAACTCACATAGCGGTACAATCAGAAGCATATCAACAAGGACCCAAATGTCCATATTGTCTTGCTCGATGTCAGGATCACCAAGATCCATGGTGACAATCATACCCTCATAAAAACCATACATTTTGCAAAGTGCTTCCCAATTTTGGCAACCAAAATGGGTTACGCTCTGAGCATTGCACAGATTTACTTCAAAATCCATATCATGATGGGCCCTTAGGTGTATTTTCTTTGTTTCAAAATTTTCATGGTCTTCAAAACCCATCCTCTCCAAGACATAGCGTCTTGCATGGCATGGGATAAGCTAGTCGAATTGAAAAAGGTGAAAATTAGACGTTGAAATAGTTGAAGTCATGCTTAATTACGAAAAAAACACTTGTCGTTGTTGCGTACCGTTTCAACATCGAAGGTCTCCTCGAGCTTAATGTTGAAGCGCCGATCTTCATCCAGCTCAACGAACCTGTCGCACATATACCTCGATTGTCGTGGCACCAGCTGCACTCCCCCGGGAGACTGTCGTCGTCCGAGTACGACATTTCCTACGTTCATAATTCAAAGATTAAACTTGTACATATTCTAGCACAAGTCATGCCAGAATTCACGGAAAAATCCGGCATGACCTTTGCTAAAAAAGGACATATCGAGCGCCTGAAATTTGCCGGAACGGAAATTAATCAACACTCCGGCAAAACATAGGCCACTCGGAGGTGTAACCAAAACATGAAATAATTGCTTAAACTAAAAAATAACAACAAATATGACATGTTCAACTAGTTCTATTAATTCAACTAGTTCTTACTAAATATAAACTTACTATAAATAGAAAAAAACTAGTTCTTTCTAAAAATAAAGTAGTTCAACTAGTTATTAATTTACTTACTAAACTAGTTCAAGTAAAACTAAACTAGTTCAACTAAAACTAAACTAGTTCTATTAATTCAACTCGTTCTTACTAAATATAAACTTACTATAAATAGAAAGAAACTAGTACATCTACTACTACTAATTAACATCTACTACTACATCTACTACTAATTAACATCTACTACTGCTAATTATACAACTAGTTTACCATCACTACTACTAATTAATATCCACTACTACTAAAAATCATTATCTATGAACCCTAAATTAACATCTACTACTACTAAAATCATCTACTAACTAAGCAAAGAGAGAGGGGTGGGGGAGGGGTGGGGGGCTTACAGAGGGAGAGACGGTGGCGGGGAGGTGCTCGGCGACGGAGGTAGGGGCGGCGAGGGCGGGCTCGGGATCGGGAGGCGGCGGTCCTGGGCGGGCTCGGGCGGCGGCGGTGAGGTCGAGGGCGGCGGCGGTGAGGTCGAGGGCGGCGACAGTGTGGTCGAGAGCGGCGGCGGGCGGCGGCGGTGAGGTTGAGGGCGGGCTCGGGCGGCGGCGGTGAGGGCAGGCTCGGGCTCGGGCGGCGGCGACAGGAGTAGGGGAACAGGCCGGGGGGGGGGGTGAAAGGAGGACTTAGCGAAATTTTGAGCCGGGGGGTGGTTAAGTCGAACTAGCAGTAGCGCTCATAAGGAAAACGCGCTATAGCTAACTTATCTATAGCGCATTTTAGTGAAAAACGCTACTGCTAATGGAAGCAGTTATTTCTTTTGTTTATCCCAATATCAGTAACGCTTTGTCCTGAAAAAACGCTCTAAGTCTAAGCAATGTAAAAACATCAAAAATATACATTGGTCATCATTGATCTTTTTGTGTAGAATCTAAATAGTCAACATGAATCCTCACTGTACCTGTATAGGTACAGGTGAGGATTCATATTACAGCCACAAATCATACACATATAGTTCAATGAAGACCAAGTGCTCGAGATAGGTTGAGAAGTAACATATTTAAGGTGGTAAACACCTTGTTCGCTTAGCAGTATGGGACTAAACTTAATTAGTTGCGGTGATACTTAGCAGTAGCAAGTTTTGAGGACAAATGCTGCTACTAAGTACTTTAGCAGTAGCGCGTCCCTTGGAAAGGCGCTACTACTATATCTAGCCTGGAGGCAACACCGTGGCAATTATAGTAGTAGTGCTCGTTTCACCTAGAGCGCTACTGCTACTTAGATATTAGTAGCGCTCTTTTCTGAAGCTTGCTACTGCTAATTAGCAGTAGCGTTTGTTTTTAAACCAGGCTGCTGCTAAGATTCTGTGTATAAGGTTTGCCCTAGTAGTGTTTGAACACTATGATCAATTTGATGCTTGATAATTGTTTCGAGATATAAATGTGGTAATGTTAGAGTCATGCTAGTTGTGTAACTATGAAACTGAGAAATACTTATGTTGAAGTTGGCAAGTCCCGTAGCATACACATATGGTAAAAGTTGTGTAACAAATTTGTAGCATGGGATGCTCTTTTGATTGCCTTCCTTATGAGTAGAGGTCGGGATTGCGCGATGGTTAACTCCTACCAACCCTTCCCCTAGGAGCATGCGTAGTAGTACTTTGCTTCGAGGGCTAATAAACTTTTGCAATAAGTATATGAGTTCTTTATGACTAATGTGAGTCCATGGATTATACGCACTCTTACCCTTCCATCATTGCTAGCCTCTACGGTACCGTGCATTGCCCTTTCTCACCTTGAGAGTTGGTGCAAACTTCGCCAGTGCATCCAAACCCCATGATACGATACACTCTATCACACATAAACCTCCTTATATCTTCCTCAAAACAGCCACCATACCTACCTATTATGGCATTTCCATAGCCATTCCGAGATATATTGCCATGGAACTTTCCACCGTTCTGTTTATTATGACACGCTCCATCACTGTCATATTGCCTTTGCATGATCATGTAGTTGACATCGTATTTGTGGCAAAGCCACCATGCATAATTTTTCATACATGTCGCTCTTGATTCATTGCCCGTCCCGATACACCGCCGGAGGCATTCATATAGATCATATCTTGTATCGAGTTGTAATCCATGAGTTGTAAGTAAATAGAAGTGTGATGATCATCATTATTAGAGCATTGTCCCCAAATAAAAAAAAGATAAAGGCCAAATAAAAGGCCAAATAAAAAAAGGAGGAAGGCTAAAGAAAATAAAAAAGGGGACAATGTTACTATCTTTTTCCACACTTGTGCTTCAAAGTAGCACCATGATCTTCAAGATAGAGAGTCTCCTATGTTGTCACTTTCATATACTAGTGGGAATTTTTCATTATGGAACTTGGCTTGTATATTCCAACGATGGGCTTCCTCAAAACGCCCTAGGTTTTCGTGAGCAAGCAAGTTGGATGCACACCCAATTAGTTTATTTGGCGAGCTTTCATACATTTATAGCTCTAGTGCATCCGTTGCACGGCAATCCCTACTCCTCATGTTGACATCAATTGATGGGCATCTTTGATAACCCACAAGTGTAGGGGATCGCAACAGCTTTCGAGGGTAGAGTATTCAACCCAAATTTATTGATTCGACACAAGGGGAGCCAAAGAATATTCTTGAGTATTAGCAGTTGAGTTTTCAATTCAACCACACCTGGATAACTTAGTATCTGCAGCAAGGTATTTAGTAGCAAAGTAATATGATAGTAATGGTAACGGTGGTAAAAGGTAAATATAGTAATAGCAATATTTTTGGTGTTTTGTAGTGATGGTAACAGTACCAACGGAAAAGTAAATAAGCAAAGCACAATATATGAAAAGCTCATAGGCAATGGATCAGTGATGGATAACTATGTCAGATGCGATTCCTCATGTAATAGCTATAACATAGGGTGACACAGAACTAGCTCCAATTCATCAATGTAATGTAGGCATGTATTCTGAATATAGTCATACGTGCTTATGGAAAAGAACTTGCATGGCATATTTTGTCCTACCCTCCTGTGGCAGCAGGGTCCTAATGGAAACTAAGGGATATTAAGGCCTCCTTTTAATAGTGAATCAGACCAAAGCATTAACACATGGTGAATAATGAACTCCTCAAACTACGGTCATCTCTGAGAAGTATCTCGATTATTGTCACTTCGGGGTTGTCGGATCATAACACATAATAGGTGACTATGGACTTGCAAGATAGGATCAAGAACACACATATATCGATGAAAACATAACAAGTTCAGAGCTGAAATGATGGCACTCGGGCCCTAGTGACAAGCATTAAGCATAGCAAAGTCATAGCAACATCAATCTCAGAACATAGTGGATACTAGGGATCAAACCCTAACAAAACTAACTTGATTACATGATAAATCTCATCCAACCCATCACCATCCAGCAAGCGTACGATGGAATTACTCACGCACGGCGGTTAGCATCATGAAATTGGTGATGGAGGATGGTTGATGATGACGACGGTGACGTATCCCCCCCTCCGGAGCCCCGAACGGACTCTAGATCAGCCCTCTCGAGAGAGATTAGGGCTTGGCAGCGGCTTCGTATCGTAAAACGCGTTGAAACTTTCTCTCTGATTTTTTCTCCGCGAGACGGAATATATGGAGTTGGAGTTGAAGTCGGCGGAGCCTCAGGGGGCCCACGAGACAGGGGGGCGCGCCCAGGGGGAGGGGGCGCGCCCCCACCCTCCTGGACAGGGTGTGGGCCCCCTGGTCTTCATCTTTTACGAGGTTTTTTTGTATTTTCTGAAACTTGTCTCCGAGGATTTTGATGTCATTCCGAGAACTTTTGTTTTCTACACATGAAACACGTCATGGTAATTCTGCTGAAAACAACGTCAGTTCGGTTAGTTTCATTCAAATCATGCAAGTTAGAGTCCAAAACAAGGGCAAAAGTGTTTGGAAAGTAGATATGTTGGAGACGTATCAACTCCCCCAAGCTTAAACCTTTGCTTGTCCTCAAGCAATTCAGTTGATAAACTAAAAGTGATAAAGAAAAACTTTTACAAACTCTATTTGCTCTTGTTGTTGTAAACATGCAAAGCCATCATTCAAGTTTCAACAATATTATAAACTAACCATACTCACAATAACACTTATGTCTCATAACTACTCATATCAATAGCATAATCAGCTAGCGAGCGATAATAATAAAACTCGGATGACAACACTTTCTCAAAACAATCGTAACATGATATAACAAAATGGTATCTCGCTAGCCCTTTCTGAGACCGCAAAACATAAATGCAGAGCACCTTTAAAGATCAAGGACTGACTAAACATTGTAATTCATGGTAAAAGAGATCAAGTCAAGTCATACCCAATATAAACCAATAATAATGAATGCAAATGACAGTGTGGTCTCCAGTGGATGCTTTTTAATAAGAAGGTGATGACTCAACATAAAAGTAAATAGATAGGCCCTTCGCAGAGGGAAGCAGGGATTTGTAGAGGTGCCAGAGCTCGATTTTAAAATAGAGATTGGATAACATTTTGAGCGGCATACCTTTGCTGTCAACGCAACAACTATGAGATGGTTGTTTCTTCCATACTACATGCATTATAGGCAGTTCCCACACAGAATGGTAAAAGTTTATACTCCCCCAACCACCAACAAGCATCAATCCATGGCTTGCTCGAAACAACGAGTGCCTCCAACTAACAACAATCCTGGGGGAGTTTTGTTTAATTATTTTGATTTGCTTTGATCTTTTTGGATCATGGGACTGGGCATCCGGTTACCGGCGCTTTCTCGTGAATGAGGAGCAGAGTCCACTCCTCTTGAGAATAACCCACCTAGCATGGAAGATATAGGCAGCCCTAGTGGAAACATGAGCGGCTCGAGCATACAAAACAAAATTTCATTTGAAGGTTTAGAGTTTGGCACATACAAATTTACTTGGAACGGCAGGTAGATACCACATATAGGAAGGTATGGTGGACTCATATCGAACAACTTTGGGGTTTAAGGAGTTTGGATGCACAAGCAGTATTCCCGCTTAGTATAGGTGAAGGCTAGCAAAAGACTGGGAAGCGACCAACTGAGAGAGCAACAACAGTCATAAACATGCATTAAAACTAATTCACACCAAATACAAACATGAGTAGGATATAATCCACCATGAACATAAATATCGTGAAGGCTATGTTGATTTTGTTTCAACTACATGCATGAACATGTGCCAAGTCGAGTCACTCAATTCATTCAAAGGAGGATACCATCCCATCATACCACATCATAATCATTCTAATAGCATGTTGGAACGCAAGGTAAACCATTATAACTCAAAGCTAATCAAGCATGGCATAAGCAACTATAATCTCTAAACATTATTGCAAATATGTTTACTTCATAATAAGCTAAATCAGGAACAATGAATTCATCATATTTACAAAAACAAAAGAGGTCGAGTTCATACCAGCTTTTCTCATCTCAATAAGTCCATCATATATCGTCATTATTGTCTTTCACTTGCACGGCTGAACGATGTGTATAATAATAATAGTGCACGTGCATTGAAGTAAGCTGGAATCTGCAAGCATTCAACTCAAGAGAGAAGACAAAGTAATATGGGCTCTAAGTTAAATAAACAATCATGCATAAGAGAGCCACTAAACATTTTCAATATGGCCTTCTCGACCCCCAAAGGAAGGAAAAGAAAATAAAGCTATTTACACGGGAAAGCTCCCAACAAGTAAAAGAAGAACGAGAAATCTTTTTGGGTTTTTTCATTTTAATTCTACTACAAGCATGGAAATTAAGCTAGCTAATTTTTTTGGTTTTTCTTAAGGTTTATCAAACACACAAGAACAAAACTAGAAAAAGAAAATTAAACTAACATGGATAATACAATGAAAGAGTATGAGCACCGACGACTAATATAGTGTGTGAACATGAATGTAAAGTCGGTGAGAAATACGTACTCCCCCAAGCTTAGGCTTTTGGCCTAAGTTGGTCTAATGACAAGGGTAGCCTGGCTGATATTCGTAGTTGTATCTGGGGTCGTATTGAGATGCAGCAGCAAATGCCTTCTGAGTTGCAGCATACTGGCAAGCCGCCTTCGCTCTCCCATCGTGTTCAGCTGCTTCCTCCCTGGCAATGACATGTCTTCCTTTTGCCTGATAATCAAAAAGGAGAGGAGCAGGAAGAGTAACATGGACGATGTTGCTTCTGTTATAGATTAGTCGATAATGAAGGTATTGTTCATTCCTCCTAAGAAAATGATGATTGGCCATAGCGTCATAATCTAAATAAACAGGAGGTATCATCGAATCCCCCTCTCGTGGGGCTATACCAAGATAATTAGCCACACGGGTTGCATAAATTCCTCCAAATAAATTCCCAGCTCTACTATTATTCTACAACCTACGTGCAACTATTGCCCCCAAGTTATATACTTTATAACCTAACACAGCACTCTTGAGGACAGAGAGATCAGGGACACACATATGACATGCTTCATCTTTACCGTTAATGCATCTACCAATGAAGAGAGCGAAATAATGTATAACAGGAAAATGAATGCTCCCTATGATGGCTTGTGCTATGTCCCTGGATTCTCCCACAGTAATACTAGCAAGGAAATCATTAAATTCAGATTTGTGAGGATTATTAATATTACCCCACTGTGGGAGTTTGTAAGTAGTTGTAAAATCCTCTAAGTCCATGGTATAAG